>NC_046304.1:945432-1260577 GCF_004115265.2 Rhinolophus ferrumequinum
CTCCCAGGGCCCTCGGTCCCCAGGAGCTCTTCACAGGACCAGTGAGCATCACGGTGCCCCATCACCCCTCTTTCCTTACTCTGCTTTCCCTTCCCCTGTTAGGTTCGAACGATACAGGTCGGGCCGATCGGTTCAAAATGGCAGTAATGGTGTAAGTATTCCTGCAGGATTATCTCTTCTCTGGAGGCTAGGAGAACTGCCTCAGTTTGGTTTTCCTGACTGGGGTTTAAATATTTGGGTAACTGTACAGCAGGCTGTGGTTGACGGGGTACTGAGGAAGGGCTAGCAGGCACATCCTTGGCAGGAGGGTGGCGGGGAAGGCCTGTCGTGTGCTGGGGACTGATTCAGCCCTGCCTCCTTTAAGTGTGTGTGTGGGAGCCAGTGGGCAGGGGCGCACTGCAGCCAGGGCCCACGGTGGACCGCTGATGTTGGAGTGATGGAAACTGCCTTGCTCCATGTTGGTGCAGTGTGGAAACCCTGCATGGTACCTGCTGGATTTGACCTTGGAGACCAGCGCACGGGCTCTGGGGCTCACTGCCATCTCCTGCTCTGACAGGTACTGAATGAAGTGAGTGAAGACAACTTAATAGACCTGGGGCCAGGGTCTCCAGCCGTGGTGAGCCCAATGGTGGGGAACACGGCACCCCCGTCTTCCCTCTCCTCCCAGCTTGCCGGCTTGGGTGAGTGTCTCATGGGGGTGTAAAGCCTCCCTCACAGGCCACTTCCCGGTTGTGGGTCTGGGCTGAGGGCCCCTTTTGCTCTCTGTGTTGGAAGGCCTGAAGAGACCCTTTTGGGGAATCCATGGGAAAGTGTATCCCTGAGTCCTGGCCAGTTGTACCACCTTCAGTTCATAACTTCTTTCCCTAAACTTAAAAGTTTAAACCTGTGTTGGAAAGCAGGGGCTGCAGGAGTTCCAAAGAACTGGAACTTGTTTGCTTTTTAAAGAAAGGTGGCTGCTGTGTTTTATCTAGAATATTCCTTATGGTTAAAGCAATTTCCTTCTCACTGTCAAGTAGGCCAAGGATGGCAAATAAGTTTCAGTCATTGGCTGCTTGGAACACAGGTCTAAGAAGGATGCTGAAGCCGCATCAGGGCTTGGACAGTGAGTCTGTGATTGATTGGTGATGTCTGCCATGGACTTGGAAATAGGCAATGGTGGCACTGACACATTTGCTCTCCTTGAACTAACATCAGCCTAAAGTGTTCCACTGTCTGAAACCTAAAACAAGAAACTTAACTCTTTCCCACAGTTCATTTAGTTAGTTTGTTTGTTTATTTAAGGAGGGTGCAGCTCACAGTGGCCCATGGGGGAACGAACAGTTTATTCAGTTTAAAAGTGTATATATGACTCTGGGTGCTGCAAATATACTAGATGATACCAATTTATTACAAAAAACAATTATAGTATTGAAATAATGAATAAACATGGCCCTCTCAAAATTCTTTCTGCAGGGACACTGGCCCTAGACCCGACTTTCTCACTGCCAGGAATCTCCCTTTCATTCGTAATGACTCTTTCCCCACTTGAGCAGCTCGGGGGTCAGTGGCTGTTCTCTTCTCCATCTGCCCGCCTCCCCCTCCCCCCTGTGGCGGCTCCTGCACGTGGTGACCTGGGAGTGCCAAGGAAAGTCCTGTGTCCCTCTGCCTCCCTCCCACCCATAGAACTTGAACCTGCTCAATCGGCATCCTAACTTTGGGAACCTCCATGCAGTCCACGATCCACATTTTGTTCTCATCCTCCCCTCATCTGTTTTATTGCCACAGACTTGGGGACAGAGAGCGTCAGTGGCACCCTCAGTTCACTCCAGCAGTGTAATCCCCGTGACGGCTTTGATATGTTTGCCCAGACGAGAGGGAACTCCTTGGCCGAGCAACGCAAGACGTATGTGGGGACCATTTCAGTGGCTCTCAGAAGGTATTGGGGGAGGATGGATCCAGGCCTGGCCATGCGCCAACACAAAGAGGCCTTTTATTTACCAGCGCCAGGACTGCCAGAAACTTTGAAATATGGCTGTGAGGACTTGGCATTAGGCACAGATATTAAATGACAGTCCCTCCCCACCTTGGGGTCGATTGTAGCTGGATTTCTCCTGTCAGTCAGAGAGAGTGCTTTGTTGTTCTCTTTGCTCCTCACGCTGCTGCTGCTGCTGCTGCTGAAACCTGGTCTGGAGGAGGAGCTGGGAGCAAGGAGGTGCAGCCAGGCAGGGACTGACCTGCTTCCTAGCGTGGTTCTCCTGCCCAGGGGTATGGGCAGGGCCTTCCCTGATAGCAGTCTGGTCAGGATGAGCCACGTGGCACTGGAGGTGCTTATTCCAGAAGAGACAATTCACTGCCTCTCAGGGAGGCACTGGAACAGGCTTTGAGCTTTCTGTTCAGCCTACAGGCAGGCGAGGAACACTTTCCCCACCTTTCCTAGGGGCCTAGCACCTTATGCATTTAGCTTTCTGAGTCCCGTGCTCCAGAATCAACAGGCTGGCCAGAAGCCCAAGGACCCACACGCCTTTCACCAGCAAAAGTTGCTTTTAAAACGGATACAACAAAAGAGGTCAGGAGCAAAGGAAGATGACCCTCACCTCATAATCAGCAGCAGACCCCAGTCACATACCCTCCTTGTTAAATGCCACTGAGGCCGCTGCTTTCAAAATAAGAAGTGCCTTTATGTGACCCCTCCCGCTGAGTAGTCCCTGGGCATCCTGTCGGGAGCTGTGGAGATGCCCTCCGATGGTTACTCAGTGCGCGCCACTGCTGAGGTCACAGTGTCCCAGCCTGAGAGGAAAGGAGGAGCTGAGCCAGTGCTAGAACCCAGGCCGGCCTCCTAGCTTCGGTAACAGCCAGCCCGAAAGACCAGCCGTTAGCCTCTGCCCAAATGCCAAGGCTGTGGGAAACGTTTTCTCCGAGCACATGTGAAGAAGGTGCCATGGATGGAAAGTGATTACAGGTCACCGCCCCTGCCCCGTGACCACTGATTCTGCTTGTGCTTTGTCTCCAGGGTAACCTACGAGGATCCCCAGGCAGTCGGAGGACTTGCTTCTGCACTAGACAATCGGAAACAGAGCTCCGAAGTGGTAGGTCTTTAACCCCGGTTTTGTGCCCAGGGTCCTCTGGAGGGAAAGTCAGGCAGTTTGGTAACGCTGGCTGGGTAGTTAGGCAGAAGCTGGCTTGCACTGGAGAGCAGGATGAGAGCACTGTGTTGCCTCACTGAGTCCTCACCCCACCCCATGAGGGACACCCCAGGTCACCTAAGAGGAAATAGGCCCAGAGAGGTGGCAATGTGTGTGAGGCACAAGTGAGCAGGCAGCAAGCAGCGTCCACTCCTCGGAGGTCCAGCTCCAGAGTCCCTGCTTTTCCTACGTGGTGACCTGGGAGTGCCAAGGAAAGTCCTGTGTCCCCCTGCCCTGAGTGGGTGGCCCTGAGCTCTCAGGGCACGGGTCTCCTACGGCCAGAGAGGGTCTCTCCTCAAATGTTCAGTGCCCTGGGCGTGGGCATGCCCTGACAAAACAATGACGCTTACGGGAGGGGAAAAGCTGACCTGAGCCGCTGCTCTGCTGATCGTCGGTAGCTGGCCTAGAGAAACAGTGCCCACCCCATTCGATGGTCAGGATTTGTTTGGGCAGCTGGAGCTGTGGGGGTGGGCTCGAGGGTGTTCTGGGAGCTCTGTGTCTGGAAGGAGCAGAGCTAAATAAAGGCAGAGGTACTTTGAGGTGAAGGGTGGAACTGTCAGAGCCCCCAAATGCAGCCCTGGTTTCTGTAAGATTTCAGATCATGGCAGGAGAAAGGATTTGTGTCTTAATGCTTCTCACAAGATTGTTCCCCTTTTTGCCTAACTAAGAAATGTGTGTGACGTGTGTGAATAAATGTTTGTTTGCAGGGGTGGGGAAGGGGAGGGCTGTTGGGACAACTGCCCAGACAGCTGCAACTCCTTCAGGTCCCCCAGTTGGGCTAGAAAGAGACGGTGCTCCGCTGTTCACTGGATGGGAGGATTGGCTTCCCAAATGCCAGTTCTTGGCCTCCGGTAGCCCCAGCCCCAATGGGCCCAGGCAGGCAGCAATGCTGCAGCCTGGTCTCCGTGGGAAACGCCCCTTGAGGGAAGGGACTCCTCTCCTTCCCTCAGCCAACTTGGTAGGAGCACTCTACGCCCCTCTCCACTGGCCACCAGGGGGCACAGAAGAGCCAACCCAGCTGCTTTGGTTTCTCAGCACCCTGCCTCTCCACGGAAGAGCGCCACCTGAACCCCTGAGACCCAGACTCCCAAAATCTATGCAGTGAGCATGGTTCTGTTGCTCCCACTACTTAACCCAGGGAGGACGTTAGGGAGCTGGGTGAGGGCCACCCGCATGCTGCCAGATGAGGACGACCCCTCCTCTTGGCCCACCCTGGCCTGGCCTCCAGCCCCACACCTTAGTCAGGCTCACCTGGGTGGTTTCCCACTCTGCCTTCAGGGCCTGCCCTGGCCATGCCAAGGTGTGTCCTATAACACCTCTGCCATTATCCGTGCCCACACCTGGGTCCGAGCAAGGAGGTGGCCTGCTTCCCACCCTTCACCCTTTGGGTATGTGGCTTGGCCAGTCTCCCTGTTTTCAAAGGTCTGCTGACTCCAGCATGTTTTCCTCATGGTGGTAGGCATATTGCTTTTCATGTTTATTGCACGATGGAGCAATGTGGGAAAGCAGGGTTGTGTTAGCCGTGTGTGTGTGTATGTGTGTGTGTGTGTATCTGTGTGTGTCTGTGTGTATGTGTGTATTGGTGTCTGTACACACACACTGACGCACGTGCATCTTTAGACCAGTACTTCAGGTTACGGTGTTGCATATCTTAAACCATGCTGGCCTGGAAATGAAAACTGTGTCAAGGGGGAAAGTAAGAACACAACAAGGTGTGTAGGAGGGGAATTTGTACAGCCATTCCTCCACAGTGCAACCAAATCAGTGGTCTTAACTTTAAATACTTTTATCATTTAAAAAAAGGCAATATACCCAAATTCAATGTTCAAATTAAGAGTTTGGAAAAAGAACACACAGGTAACTGAGAAGGAGGAAAAAAGAAGAAAAAGCAGAAATAAGTTAGAAAAAAGTAGAAATTATTTTGTAAAAGCGGGTTCTTTGATAAATCGATGCTTTGCCAACCCCGAGAGCCCTAATTGGGAGAAGCAGCCGTGGGTGACCTCCGTGACCGCACGCAGATTTTCCAAGTGTGTGGGAATGGTTGGCATGAGTACACGTCACGGTGCTGGGACTCTTGGTTGCTAAACTTCTCTTTGCCAGGTAGGTAAGGGGGACATGCCGGGGCAGGGGGGCAGACATTGGGTCACATCTCCTTACATGACAAACGATCCGCTCTGAACAGGGGCTTCTCTGTTTCCATGATGTATATACGATTGCTCCTTTACCATGGGTCTTGCTGTGACTTTTTTTTCTGGGACTTTTCTGTCCTCCGCGCAGAAGAGAGGTAAAGGTGGGGACTCTGGCCTGGAGCCCATAGACAGCTGGCTCATAACCCAAGGAATGGTGAGAGGTCACCAGCTGAGCCGAGCCCTTGTCCACCCCAGCGCTTCCCTGTGTCACCTGCTGAGCCCTTGTGAGTCAGACAGTACAAGGCCGTTCTCCTTCTGACCGGGCGCCAAATTTTCCCCTCCTGTCTCTGTAAAATCTCCTTCAGCCACAGACGTCCAGCCCAGAAACACCTCCTCTGGTTGTGTGCTACAGTCCATG
This sequence comes from Rhinolophus ferrumequinum, assembly GCF_004115265.2. Classification (NCBI taxonomy): domain Eukaryota; kingdom Metazoa; phylum Chordata; class Mammalia; order Chiroptera; family Rhinolophidae; genus Rhinolophus; species Rhinolophus ferrumequinum. Next base: position 951,141 of record NC_046304.1, read on the forward strand.
GCCCTGGGCCTCCAGGGTCTGGGGCATTTTCAGGAGTGAGGGGAGGACCCCTTCCCTCCTTTCACTGGTCTCTGGGGCTCTCAGCAGTATTCGCTTTTCCACGTTACTGTGGCTTTTGCTTGGGAGGGGATGTTTCTAAGAGAACAGACTCCAAGCATCTGACCGGTCAGAGAAGCCCCCGCCAGCCTTTGACTGGCTTTGGCAGTCCCGGGCTGATGGGTTACTATAATTTAGTTATTTGTGCTCACTATGTCCCCAGAAGGATCCAAAACCTCTTAAACACGCAAACACAATAGGAACAGGATAAAAAGACTAAAATTAAAGCCAGGGGAGTTTAATATCCTAAATGCAGTTATTAATAGTTCTCAGGAAGTAGAGCCTTCCTGACACAGACACCTGCGAGGGTCTCTGCTGCCTCCCTGATCAGGTGGCCCTGAGAGGCACGGGGGGGTGACCTCGCTCCAGGCTGCTTGCCCTGGTGTGCTGGTTTCCCCTGTAATGAAGCCACAGCCCTCCCCGCACACCTCTGACCTGGAAACCAGAGGTGGGCTGGTGTGGGAGAGGGCGCAGAGAAGGAGAAGTGAGAAAAGCAGTGGAAATGTAGGCCTCTGCCCTGTAGCTGGGGTGGGGGGACACTGGGCCCACACCGGGGAAGAAGCATAAGTGACCCCTTGGGGCCGTGCCAGGCTGTGTCCAGGGGATGAGGTGTTCAAGCAAGGCCAGCATGTCCGAGGCTGCGGGGACCATGGGGTCTCCTGCCCCAGCAAGGTGTGACCAGTATACAAAGATGTGGGCCATGCAGGGCCATCAGAGCCATGGGGGCATGGGGTCTCTGCCTGCCCCGGCTTGGAGCTGCTAACCTTTGCACAGCCGTGCCCATCTCCCTCCACCTGTCAGAGCAGCGGGCACTCCGTCCTGCTGTTTCTGCACCAGACCCCATGGCCATTCTTCGAGACACGGGCTGCCAGGGTTCCTCCTTTGCTTGTTCAGTGACACCCTGGGGCTCTGGCCCACATGTGTGGGTGACTCCTAGAGACCATGTGCACTCCGCTGTCCAAATTGGGACGGTCCAGCCGTGTGTCCTTGTGCCTGTTAATCCTGCAAAAAAGGATACTGCCCACAAAAACTACCTACCCTGTGTGTGGCCTTGGCAGCTGGCGGTGGTGGCTGCCTCTGCTCACACAGGCCACCCCCCACTGACCTGTCCCCTCCGAGGGCTCCAGTTTCCGACTTCCCAGAAATAAGCCCCACTAACAGCTAACCTGGTGTCTCACCTGCCTGACTGCTGTGTTTTTTCTTTTAAATGACGTACATTAATTGCTTTGCCTTATTTCCTGTAGTTTAGAACCCCGAGTCTTTCCAGACCTCCCAGGTACAAATTCTTTACTTGGAAACTTTTTGTACTATGGAGTGAGACCAAAGGGCTCTTAGACCTTCACAACTTCTCTAGAAATAGCATTTCCGAGCTACAGAAATTGCTCCTGTCACCTTGGAAATGGCATTGGACAGTTAGGTTTCCTTGGAGGTGGGAGCTGTGGGCGGCAGAGCCTGGCTCTCCTGGGACTTTAGGTGAATGGCTCTCCAGCACCGGAGTCAACACTGCCAGGTTCGTGACAAGTCGAAGAAAACACTGAGAAGCGCCATGAGCTGGCCTGTCCGAGACTGCGGGTGTGTGTGCCCTTCCCCACCCTCCAGCTCGTGGGCCTTTTTCCGGCTGCTGATCAGAGAGGAGTACCCCCACATTTAGGGTGCAGCCAGGAATATATCGGAGATGAACAAATATAAGTCACACAAACCAAACTAGGTTAGTAAAAAGAGTCTGCTGCTGCCAAAGCCCAGGTTTGGGGTGGGGGGCTCCCTGCTCAGACCTGGAGGACCCCCAGACACAGTAAGCCCGAGGCCACAGAGACCACGGGCAGTGGCTGCACCTCTCTGCTCCCTACACAGAGCTGCCCTGCCTGCAGCCACGTGAGGACAAGCTGCTAGCAGACAGCTCCCCCACCACTCTTGTCAATTCTGCTGGCATCTAACATGTCCGTTTCTCTTTGGACTCTGAACATAGGCAGGGCTCATCTCACCATTGCCTCTGCCAAGCCAGCTTGTCTGGCCTGTCCTCAGAGGGGGTTATTCTAGGCCCTGGTCTTTATTGGAGGGTGCTCCTGGACTAGCTTCTTTTATTTTTCTCTCTTCACACATCTCTTTTTCCCTTTCTGTGTCCCTCCTCCAACTCACACTCTTCTTCAGATCCCTTAGACCAGACTTCAGTTTGGATCGTTGTCCAAGAAGATGCTAAAACCAAAGCAGGTCAGAGTCCACAGTCTCTTAGGGATAAGCTGGGCCGGCCCTCGTTTGAGGGATGGGAATAAGGAGGCCTCCCAGCGTCCTGGTGATGTGCCCGAGGCCACGGGGCAGTGACGAAGCGCAGTGCCCTCTTTTTAGTTACGGTCTCTCCTTCCCTTCCGTCAGCCTGGCTGGGAGAGCTTCCTCTTCCTCCCTCACCGTGTCTCCAGCCCCTATTTATAGATCAGCGGACATGTTCAGTCTGTGTCTGGTAGCGATATAACCCTCCTGCCCCATCATTAGAAGGGACTTTACCCTCTTGTGATACTGAAGGCCCTGGTTTACCAGGGCAGGAGGGTTATATCGCTAAGGAGTGTGTCGGACCACAGCAAGGCAACCCCTGCCCTCCCTTAGAGAAGCATTATTGTTAGCCCAGCCCCAGCTCCTCAGTGACTCATGCCCTGAGGCCAAGTGCCTGTAAGGATTCAATTCTAATAATTTCTGACATCCAAAAACAGACACACCAACCTAGAAATTAAGGGATTTGAAATCGTGCATGGTGAACGCTAAATACAACCTAGCCACCACCCTATTTCACAGATGAGGAAACCGAGGACCAGAATTGCCCAAACCCCTGCCCCTGACTCTCCACCGAAGCTCTGAGGCTTCTTAGGACAGCAGGGGCCTAGGAGCTCCTGGGTGAAGGAGCAGTTGCAGAGAGGAGCGACTCAGCACCGTGAGCGCCGGGACAGCTGAGCCCAGCCTGAGGCTCGCCTGTGTTCTCTCAGCTTGGCCCCGGGCCTCGCCAGCAGGATGCCTTCCCGTAAGCACACTACTGCTTACTTGGAGAAGGCTGGGAGAGGGAAGAAAAGGGTTCCCATGATCCACTTTGGGGGGATTTTTTTTTTCTTTTTCTTTTTTTGTTTTTTGAGGTGGTGAGGAGTTTCTCAAATGTCAATGTTTATTTTCTGAGCACGCTGGCTCTCAAGATTAATCCTCAAAGAAGAAAACTAGAGCATGATCCACAGCCTCAAGGGATTTATTTTTGAACAGTAACAAAAAAATTATGAGCAAAATCTGAAGGTTTAAGGTCCATGACCCCTCAGTGGCTTTTTTTCAAGCTTTTTGCGACATGTTGGAAAGCTCTATCCATGCAGTCTTCATTACTCCTAGGTGGACTAAAGCTGGCTAGATTAAAAAAAAAAAAAAAAAAAAAAAAAAAAAACCCAGCACGCATCCAACAGCTGCTGTTGGGCATGTTTTCTCTTTGGTGATGCGGCTGACTTTCTAAGCCTTAGTTCTGGGAACTTGGCGTTGTACACATCCTCCCAGAGGCCAGGAATTCTGACTTATAAGCATCAAGATAATGAAAACTGGCATCTCCTGTCATGAGAGTGTGTCAGGCAGAAGTCCTGCCAGCAAGCATAAAATTAGCAGATCGCACCCTGTGTGCCCTACCGCTTTCTTTTCGATGGGGAAGGTAGGTGCTGTGTCTAGTGCTGTTAGCATGTCCATCGGGCGCCTGTGCCCTCCGGAGTGTGAATCACGTCTTCTTTGTCCCTCAGTCATTTCCGGATGATTTGAACTCTGTGATATTTTTTCATTTCCATATTCTTAAGTCCCTAGTAAGTAAGTCAAAGAAATAAAATGAAAACAGAATCTTCCGAATCTGATCCAGATTAACTCGAGCCTTTATGGAAATGTGTGTGGACTGCCCACACTACGTCTGTAGTTTGGCACAAGCACATGAAGTTACCAGAGTGAGGTGTCTTCGGCAGCGCTGAGTGAGTGTGTGCAGGACTCTGGCCGAATCAGATCTCTGCTCAGCGTGCGTGGGGAGGGCTTCGAAGGCCTCAGCCCACTGCCTGCTGCAAACCCCCTCTTTGGCAGCTTTCTACCTCTAGGAGTGCCTTGTCACACAGGGCAGGGCTGCTGATATGAAATCTCTATTCTCCTTTGTTAAGGACATGTGATTTTTTAGATTTGGCAAACACTAAAACAATCCTCTTACTGCTTATTTTAACTTTATTCTTACCCTAGATTGTGACGTGGTGAAGCTAGCTATAGACTCAGTGCTGGGGATTTTTCTAGAAATAGTGCACCAGGCTAGGCGGGGAGGCAGGTCACCTCGATTGATGTTCATCAAATCACTTCTCTAGGCTGGGAGCCAACATTTCGTTAACGTGGCTTCTAGAGGGTTAAAGGTTACCTTTATTTCTTATCATATCTTACTGCAACATAAATATTTCTAGCCAAATGCATTTTTCAGAACACTGTCCCCAAGGCCTTTGGCACAGGTGACCAACTGCGTGGACACTGTCCAAGTACCCGCGAGGTGTGTCTTTGTTCGCTCAGGGGCTCAGTCCCCCCACCCCCGCCCGCTGCTCCCCAGATCTCAGTTGAACTTCTTTTCTTTGGCTGCTGAAGCACAGACAGCCATTGAAAGCTGAGAAGAAAGGGCAAGACTAAAGGAAGCTATTGCATTCAGACATGCTTAGTGATTTTCTCCTAAAGAGACACAAAGACAACTAAAGCCTGGCAGTCCCTTTTGTCATCAAAGCCTTTGTTTTTACTGAGTTTCTGTTGGTGGTGAGATGTGCCTGTCTTCTGTTGGCCAGGCCACACCCAGCGCACCCTACACCCCCAGCCCCCGCCCCTTAGAGATGCATTGAAATACTTTCAGTGAGAGTAAGCAGAGCCCCTGCAGACTCCCAGGGCTGCCTGACCACCTGCAGCCGTGCTCTGGGCAGACTGCCACTTGGCCTCCCCAGTGGCACCAGGGGCCCGCTGGTGGCCCCTGGAGTCACCCCCGGGACTGGGCTTAGCAGTGGGTAGGCAGTAGGCCACCAGCTGTCATCAGCGATGCGTTCAGAAGCAGCCTGCTTTGCAGCGGGGGCTGAAAAACCCATGATGTGAGGGCTGACACCATAGTCAAAAAGTTCTCCATTTCAAGAATGCGTCCTGCCACCGGCTCGCCTGCCCGCCCGCCCCCAGTTGGTCCTGCTTCTTAGACTCGCCACCTCATTGCTGTCCTCACCTGCCATTCCATGTGGCTGCCTCGTTGCCCGTGCCTGCTGCGCTCATGTGTTTTTTTGCTTTGTGTACATGTTGGTTTCGTTTGGGGTTGCTTTTGACGATTTCCTTTGTTCGGTGTTCTGTCTTCCCTCACCTGGCTGTGGGGCTGCCTGGCCCGCTGCTTGTCGCCTCCATAGATCCCCGTTGTGCGGCCCTCTGTCATGGACGACATTGAGCTGTGGCTCAGGACCGACCTGGTGAGACTCGACTTTTCTCTTTCGTGTGTGGGGTGTAGCAAGGCAGAGGCGCTTCTGAGGACAGGCCTCGGGGACACCTGAGGGGGCCGCTCCCCCAGGGGGTGGTGGAGGAGGGAGGCCGGCCAGAGAGGCTCCTGCTGCCACCAGGCCCTCACAGCTGGCCTTCCCCTCCAACACCTGTGGCCTGAGGAGGCCAGCTGGGATGGAGCCCCGAGCTCGCTCCATCCTTCATCAAGCTCTAGCTGGCTCCAAAACACGCTTACTTTTTCCCGTTACTTGTCAAGTTCAGCAGGTGTGTTTGTGCTTGGGTTCTTTTTTTGCTTTTTGTGGAGTTTTTTGATTTTTGGTTTTCATTTCTTTTAATTGTGACGTATACACAAAGATAAATTGAGAGGGTTTTTTTTTTTGTGGAGTGCTTTGCTCGTTTTTTGGTTTTCCTTTCTTTTAAGTGTGACACATACACAGAAATAAATCAAGTGGGGTTTTTGTTTTTTAATTCGCTGCTGTCTTCCTCTTCAGTAGCTTCCAGTATCTCGGATATAAAAGAACCCCTGCCCCAGAGACCATTGTCTTCGTCCCCAGAGATAGGGCAGGAAGATGAAGACATCATGCATCTGCAAATGGCAGCAGGCCCTGAGAAAGGAGGGCTTCCGTGGCTGGTCCCTTTCTCTGTTGCTTACAAAGCACTTTCACTCTCAGTAGCCTGTGCGAGAGGTGGGATGGAGGTTGTTGGCTGAAGACTGATGAAGAAATGCACTCTGGGAGGGAAAGTGGCCTGCCCAAGGTCATGGGCAGGTTGGGTCTCCCCCAGACCTAGAGATGCCTCATCTCTTGCTCCTAGCTGCCTCCTCTTGAGGAAGCCCTGTCCCCAGAGCAGGGCAGGTCTTTAATCCAGTGCCCGCCTAGCTGGCTGTAGGCTACTAACGTGGCCCCCTCCCACACGAGGCTAGCAGACCTCAGAGAGGGCCTCCCACTGCTCCCGACCACCTCTCTGGAAGGCCAGGCTTTCCAAAGACACCCATTGCCACCCAGGTGCCATGCCACAGGAGGAAGAAAATGCCCCATTATATATTTCCCAAGGGAATGCCTGGAAAAGAAACAGCTCCTCTCGCAGAAGCAAAGCAGGGAGGGCCACGGCGGGGACCCCAAGGTCCAGAAAGGGGGAGGGACGTGCCTGACAAGGCTGCGCAGCAGGCTAGTGGCAGGGCCAAGAAGAAAGCCAGGTCTCCTGGCCCAGCCCAGGGCCTTATTGCCTGGCCACCCAGCTCTCTTCCCCATCACTGTGCAGTGAGTTCCCTGGTGACTACCATGCCCTCCAAACAAAATCAAGTCTGATCCACTCATGAAGCTCACAGAGCCCCACGGCTCCTCAGCACCCACAGCAGCTGATGGAATCTGGGCCACAGGAGGAGGCTGGCGCAGCTCCCAGGAGGCTGTGGGGTGTGGCTCCCAGCCAAGCGGACAGTGCTCCGCTGCCCAGCCCTGCCTGGTGTCGGGCCCTGCGCACTGGGCTTCGCGGCTCTGGCCCTCCCAGGCCCCGTGTGGCTCCAGGCCGTTGACATGGGCAGTGACTTCCCAGGACCCTGCGGCTGGCTGCAAGGGGCTGCTGAGGAGAGGAAGGCCTGAAGGGGCGCTGGGCACGCCCCAGGCCCAGCCTCCTCACGGCCCCCTCTGGAGGAGACGAGGGGCAGAGGCCTGCCACAGCCCTGCCCTGCAGCTCAGCCCAGACAGCCAGCCTGCACCTTTTGTGGCATTTTTCTTTTGGGCCCTTCTGGAGGATCAAAACCTAGAACCAACTTGAGTGGTTTCTGTTTTTGCTTTTTAAAAACAAACTTTCTGTTTCTCTAATAAGGCAAACAGTGCCTTGCTGTTACAGAACTCTGGGCACGGGAAGTACAAAGTTGGAAGTTTTGCTTGGACTCCTGTGGGCAGTGCACCCTGGGGTGGCTGCTGGTGGGGAGAGTTGGCAGGGCTGGCGGGGGCCTAATGCTGTTCTCTGCTCCTCCCACAGAAGGGCGATGACCTGGAGGAGGGCGTCACAAGTGAAGGTGAGGCTTTACAGCCCTGCCCCTCCAGTGGCCTCACGTGCCCCAGCCCTCTGCCAGAGCACTTTCTGGTACCTGGCTGAGCTGGGCATCCTGGACCAGGAGCTTCTTGGCTCTGTCCTTTCCAGGCCTCATGCTGATGAGGGAAGTGTCCTAGCTTGTGACGATTGGAAGGTCACAAAGCTAGTGAACAGTAGGTACAGACTGCCATTCTAAGCCAACACGATCCCCAAACCTGCACCCCCAGCCAGTTCAGCCCGCCCCCAAATGTTCGGTCCAGCGGGGGAAAGACATGCCATGCACTCCACAGGGTACGCGGGGAGCCTCCCAGGCCTGGTGTCCCGTGACTTCACTTCTGGGGCACCAGCTCTATGGGTCATGTGGGGAAGTCCCAACCAGGGTCCCCTATCTCCCCTCCTTCTCTCATCCCCCTTCCCTGCCCATCTTGCCTCCCCAGCAGCCCACAGGCCTTTCCTCTGCTCTGCCTCCTCCCTCAGCCAGACCTTCTGGTCAGACCCCCTACCCCCCGCAGGCACAGACCCTTGCTTGGTGGGGAGGCGGGGGGAGGGGGAATGTTCCTTGCCAAGTTTAAGTAGGACTCACCCCTCCAGCTGTCCCTGCCCTGCCTCTCATGCTGATCAGGAGAATGGAAAAGCTCCAAGTTGGGGGGAGGCAGGAATTTAACTGCCCACCCCCGTCCTGCTGCTAGCCGGGCTTCCTGCTTGTCCTGGAGGTGGCAGAGGAGGAAATTGAGGCTAGGTCCCCAGGCAGCAGAGCACCCAGAAGCACCTCTGTCTCTGGCTGGCTGCTCCCCTGCCACTCACTGCTCCCCCCTTGGCAGGTGTCCCAGGCCAGTGTGGCAATGGTGGGGTCTCGTGCTGGGGTGACCCTGTGGGCACAAGCGAGTGGGACTCTGTGGAAAGCAGGTAGGATGCGGCTGTTTGAGCCTCAGTGTGGGCCTGGCCCTCCCCCAATCCTGGCCCTGGCCTTGGTTTTGTATTGCAGAGTTCGATAAATTCCTTGAAGAAAGAGCCAAAGCTGCTGAAATGGTTCCCAACCTCCCTTCGCCCCCAGTGGAGTCCCCAGCCCCGGCCTCAAACCCCTCCGGCCGGAAGAAGCCAGAGCGTTCAGAGGATGCCCTCTTCGCCCTGTGAGCTGTTCTGTGGTGTGGCTCCCCAGATAGCAGGTCACCTCTCATCCCTGTCCACACTGGGCACTGGCCACTCCTCCCATCCCTGGCCCCCATTGGTCCTGCGTTGTCGTCTCCATGGAAACACCCCTGTGTTTGCTCCCAGGCCTCCCACTAGTCAGGACCTACTTTAGCCACCTTCTCTCTGGGCGGTGGGACAGCGGCACTGTAGCCAGAGGCACCTCCCCCATCCCCGCCCCTCCTGCCCACAGGCTCCCTCTGCCCATGTTTCCTCCCAGGAAGAGAGTGGGCAGCAGAGCCCAGCCTCAAGCAAGGCAGTCCACTCGGGACTGTTTCCTGAGCAGACACTTGGACTGTCTCTCCTGTCACCTGCCCACAGAGAAGGGGGTCAGGTCCCAGCCCCTTCTCCATGTGCCCCTGCCCCCTGCCTGGCTCAGCAGTCTCCTTGATCTGGCCTGCCCTCCCATGCCTCTCTGATCCAGAAAAGGGCTTGTCTGCACCTGCAGCTTGGTCTCCCTCCTGGACTGCTGCTCCCTGATGTGTGTCACCTTGTGGCACTTGGCATGCTCAGCACTTTAGATGGCTCTGTGGGAAGCCCATGTGTGGGGTCTCATCTTCTTGCACCTCTTTCCATCACTCAGCAGCCACGCGAGACTGAGTGGCCCCTCATGGACTCACAGGCTCCTGGCATGGGAAGAGCGAGGGGCAGCGGGAGGGCCGCGTAGCCAATGGACAGTGGCCACATGGCACAGCGGTTTAGCTCCTGCAGAGAGAACGCTATAAAGCAGACTGCCCCCGTGCACACGACGCGTTCCCCACACACAGTGGGCCCAGTCTGTGGAGGGGCCTGCAGTGGGAGGGATTGCTCTGGCTTGCTCGGGCAGGCTTTGTGGGTTTGTGAGCATGTCCTGTGGCAGCCTCTGTGCCTCTACCGCCAGGGCCCGGCAGCAGACGGCTTTGCACTACACTTAGAGGTCCCAGTGATACTAAGGACCCTGCACTGTTCCTGGCCTGGGCCTCAGCCTCCTCCAGAGGCTTTTCTGACAGGCCACCGATTTGCACCTTCTCTGCAAGCCAGCCTAGAAGGGAACAGAGCTGGAGCCTCTCATCTAGGAGCTGGCCACACTGCTCCCGGCCTGCGTCCTCACTGGTGTGTCTCCTGGCTATGGGGAAGGTGCCCATGGCTCGGCCCCAGCGGGGTCCAGCCTAGACCACCCTGTGCTGCTGTTGCCCAGAAGAGAAAATGCCGCACAGCTGCTTCGCACTGGCCGTGATCTCGGGCCTGTGTCGTGTTCCAGCACCCACTGCGCAGGTGTCGGGCAAAACTTGGCCAGGCCACGGTGTTCCTGACCCATGGTGCGGCCAGCCCTTCCCACCTGGCAGCCCCGGCAGCGAGAAGAAGCTGGGCTTGCTGCAGGTGGGAACTAGCGCCGCCCGCAGACTGTAGGAGAGCACAGAGGAGCAGCTGGGGTGTGCTGAGCATCACCAGGGGCCGCGGCCCTTCTGGCGTCCCCAGGGCCCCTACCCCGTGTGGCGCCGCTGCAGCTTCCTCCAGAGAGTAGGCCTGGGCTCTGGCTGGGGGCTCGTCTGTCAGGACCAGCTGGAGATGCCCCTGCAGTTCCTTAGAGGACACCCAACAAGCCCTTCCTCAGAGCTCAGCCAGCTGCTCCCAGCCCCGCCACCTCTGGCAACACGTGCACACCTCGCTGTCCCCCACCCCCTCCCCCGCCCTCGGCCTGCCACACCTCTCTCCACACTTCCTGAGGGCACAGCCCTTGCGGCCAGCTCGAATGTCAAGATGGCTGAAGTCAGCTGGCTTACACGAGCTGCGGCGAAGGTGGCTGGGATGGCCCCGTGGTACCCAGCGACCCCGACTCGTATCCCCTGCTCTTTGGCACAGTCTGAAGGGATTGTCTCTGAGGGCCAGGGGCACGCCCTTGCCAGTTTGCCAGCCTGTGGCGGCCAGTCCTGCGGGAGCAGCAGCACCGCAGCAGCCATCCAGCATCCTCTGAGGGCAGAGCCAGCCCCGCTCTTTTGTGGAACAGAAAGTGTCCACAAGACGAAGCCTGAGGGGACTGAGGGGAGAGGAGGCCCCTGGCGGTGAGTGAAGCTGAGGCATGTGCCGGCCTGGGGAGACCCCAGCGAAGCTGCTCTTCATACCCATGGTCCAGCGCGGCACCCCCGCTCCCGCTGGGCAGCAGGTGGTGGTGAAGTCCTGCGGGCTGGCAGGCAGGCTTTGGCCCACGCAGAGAAGTGTCGCCTGCCTCCCCAGCCTGGAGCCACCCCTCCTGCTCTCATAGCACCTGAGGCAGCCTGCCCCTACCTGGAGGCTGAGGTGACACTTGCTTGAGGCCTGCGCAGGAAGCAAGCACAGGCCCAGATGTCCTTGAGGGCTGCTGCTGAGCCCTTCCTGTCCTGAGGCCGCAGGCACCCTGGGCCACAGCCCTGGCTCCCACAGGCCGCCTGCTTAGTACAGGGAGCAGAGCCATGGCAGGAGAGCCGGCGATCCTACCCCAGGAGAGAGAGACCCTCGCGAGCCACCTCCTCTCCACAAGTGTTAGAAATCACTGATACAGTATGGACTTAATTACACTAAATTATTGCTGGGATTCCTTATAAGTACTAATTATACCTGATTATAGGTTAAAATATTTATTTTGTCAAAATATTTTCTTGAGGATGTGTTTAACCTTTCCTGTGTTCATTGTGTGCTGAGATGTGCAAGCTAACCATTTCCTCCTGCCTACCTTTCTGGCACTGGGCAGCCGTGATGGCACTGGTGGGCTTTGGGCCACCCTGCCCCAGAGCAGTCCCTGCCCGGACCCCCAAGCACCAAGCAGACATGACCACCGGCGTGGCGTTATCAGCATGCATGGGACAAGGGGTTTCAGAGCCCAAAGGGCTTGCTGCGGCCGGCCGGGGCGGAGGGAAAGGTGACTACTGGTCCTCTGTCATCTGTCCTCCTGTCTGTCTGTCAGCCTCCTCAGTGTGAGTGACATGCCATCCGTCCTGGACCAAGCCTTGGCTCACTGCCCTTCCCTCCCCCAGGGGTCCAGAGCAAGGGGGCCCGGAAGGTGTGGGGCCTGTGCTGGACGGGCTCAGGAAGGCCCAGGAGCAGCAGACACCGACTCCCCCCCCCCCCCCCCCCCCCGCCTCCCGCGTGGGGCGGGGGGGGGGGGTTGGGGGCAGGCGCTGCTCTGCCGCTCACACCCTTGCCCCTCCTCTTCCATCCTGCCACCACACCTCACTTCGCCTCCGCACGCACATGTGTTCTCAGTCTGGCCCAGCCTTCTGGATGGTTCCAGGGAGCTGTGGGCCAGCTAGGGAAAAGCACCGTGGAGGAGTGCTGTGCTCTCAGCCGGCACACCGTGAGCTTCTCTGCTGTCTCCCGCTAGGACTCTGGGCTCCTCCACCCGGCCCACCACATGGGGAACAGCAGGCTTCACCACCTGTGGATAAGTGTGTGCACCCCGAAGACGCCCCTGTGGTGCCCGCCGCTCCCAGTGCCCGTCTCCAGCCCCTCCTGTCCATGGGGGTCCGAGCTGGTCTTCCCCTGCTGCCCACTCCCCCACAGCTCTCAACTCCGGAGTCACACTGCTTCTCTAAGAAACCTTCAGGCTCTCCTGGAGAAAGGGGGATGGATATTTATTTCCTAAAGTTTGCAATTCATTTGTGAGGGTTCTCAGGATTGTTGGGGGCTATTGAGAAAAAGAATGTGTTGAGTTTGTTGTCCAGTTGTCCCAGAAGTCTGGTGTTCTGTCACTGTCATGCGCTTCTGCAGGCGGAGCCAGTTCTGGAGGGTGGGTCAGAGTGCCAGCAGAGCGTCCGTCCACCCCACTGGCTCTCCTTCCAGACAGCGTGTGTCTAGTTTGTGTTCTTGCATGTAAAATACCCAACAATAAAGAAACAAACAGACCGTTCCTTTGTGATCTCTGTGGAGTCGGCCGTGACTGTGGAAGGGCTCACCGCCTGTTTTCTTTAAGCAGGGGCTGCCTCGGTGCCCTGCTGCTCGGAGCAGCCTGGGAAGCCCACCCCATGGCCTTCCCCCATGCCCAGCTTCCAGAGGAGTCTAGGCTGGAGGAAAATCCCTGAGCCTGGGGCACAGCCCAGTTTTGGGGCACTGGTTGTAGCAACTGTAAACCCGCCACGGCCTGCCTGAGCTGTAGAACCAGGGGCCGTTGTTCTTCCTGTGTCTCATCAGGGGTCCCAGGGGTGCAGGGGAGGCACTCCCCCACCCGGAGCATCTGAGGCCTCGAGCAGGCAGCCCTGCGCCACCCCCTTAGCACCACATGAGCTGGGCTCCCCATATTTGGCTAGACCTTCAAATTGTTTAGAGTTTGTGCTAGGGACTGAATTTGAGCGCTGCTGCTCCAAGCAGTCCCCCCTTTTTTAGTAACAGCTTTATTGAGACATAATCCCCATAGCATTAAGTAACCCATCTGAAGCATACAATTATTAGTCTATTCACAGAGTTGTGCAACCATCACCACAATCAATTTTAGAGTATTTTCATCACCCCCAAAAGACACCGCTACTCTTTAGCGCTCACTCCCACCCCCTATCCCCCTCTCCTTTTAAAAAGGCTTCCCTCCTCCTGTCCTGGGAGCTGGGCCCTTGCCGCCAGGCGGTGCTTCTCTGGGAAGCGGGCCTCTCAGGGAGGCGGGGAGCCCTTTAATCCTTCACTTCCAGGGTTCGAGGACGGACCTCAAGTGGGGTAGACTCATCGAGCCCCCAGATGACTGAGTGCAGAGGCATCTGCCCAACCTCTTGTGTGCAGGTGACGAGACGAGATCTGGAAAGAGTGGCGCGCTTGCTGGAGGTCGCCTTGGGCTCAGCAGCAGAACCAGCACTCGAGTCCAGACCTCAGGCCTCCCAAGCCAGGCCATGGAGAGGTGTGCAGGAAAAACCATTTCTGTGACCAGCAGGTGAAGGCCGCCCCTCCCACCCTGAACACCAGCCCTCCCGGGAGGGTAAGGGGGAGCGGTGGGAGGTGGGCATGGCCTTGGAGCTGCACGGGGACAGACATCAGCCCAGGCCACAAGCGGCAGCGCCCAGCTCCCTTCAGCCAGTTGCCTCCCTGGGCTTAGGGAACTCTGTAGAGACCCTGCCTGTTTCCAGCCAGTCAGAGTGAGATGGAGCCCCCACACCAGGGAGAACATGGGAGCGGGCCTCTGAAGGGTGGAAGGCCGGCAATCTCCAGTCCCTGTGAATAGGAGCTGTGCCCCCAGCCCTACGGGAGGCACTGGGGCACCAGAAGAAGCCTGAGCTGTGTCCCTGTCCGTGGAGAGTGGGCTAGCTGTGAGACACCACCGTGGACTTGCCAGGACACCCAGTCTACTTGTGCTTTCAGCCCAGGTTCCTGAGAGCCTGCTGTGTGTCACGCTGGTGCTACAGGAAAGGGGCTGCTCGGTCCTGCCCTGGGGGAGTTCGCAGCCTGATTCAGTTCCCAGAATCGAGGGCACTGTGCAGCCGGGAAGCACTGGAGCCTCCTTCTGGGGCCTGTAGGGCAGGGAGGCCCTGGGGAAGCAGCCACGCTGTTGCTGTTTCAGTAGGCAGGCCAGCCATGGGGAAGGGAAAGGGAAGTCAGCAGGGTGGGGAGTCGGGACCCCTGGCGGACACTGGCCAAGATGCATCTCCCCATACAGTAACCGCTGTTCCTTATAAGGAGGGGTTCTATGGAGAAAGAAGGTTGGGAAATGCTGGAGTAAAGTTCAGCAGTGTCAGGACCTCTTTGTCCAAGATAAGAGTAGTCTGTGGTCCAAATTCCTCATTTAGAGATGGCATATTGGAACTTTCTTGGTTGTGGCAGAAATGTTTGATTTAATCAGAAAGAGGGATTTATTAGCTTATGTAATGGAAAAGTTCAGCTTCAGGTACAGCTCGATGCAGGTGCTTACAGGTTTGGTCAGGAACCTGCCTCTCTCCATGTCGTGGCTCTGCTTCCTCTGCGTTTCCTCTTCCCCAGTTGACTGAAGGCTGCCTGCAGCTCCAGCCTGACCTTATGCTAGCAGACAGAGGGTGCCTCTTTCCCAGCAGTTTCAGCAGCACAAGTCCCAGAACCCACCCTGCAACACCAGACTGTTAGGAGAGGGAAGATGAAATATGGGGAGGCACAAACAATAGGCGGTCACTGCAGTGCGATGGAGAGGACTGGACATGGGCGTGGCACACATCCAGGCACAGACTTGGACAGAGACACATTTCTGGACTCCTCCTTCAGTGCTCCCTCCTCAGCCCTTGGCTGTTTCTCTTCACTGGAGTCCTCAGAAGCGCTGCTTTCCCGCTATAGTTTCCTTCCCCAGAGATCTGGGAGGGGCAGTGTGGGAACACTGTGGGTCCTATCATGGCTCATGGCCCCCCTGCCTGCTAGACCCCCACCAAACACCAGAGGAGGACAGAGTTTAAGAAAAGGGTCTCTTTTGGGTCTTGAGGTGCTGGGGGTGGGCAGAACCAGAGGCCTTGCATAGGCATGAATCACCAAGAAATTCCAAGTTATTTCAGACGAGCCCCTGCCGGTTCTAGCTGGGTGGCCCTCAGAGGGGTCTGGCCCAGGGCTTCCAAGCCCAGCCCTCAGCATCCCAGGGAGTCAGCATCCCGGGCCCTCAGCATCCAGGGAATCAGCATCCCAGGGAGTCAGCATCCCAGGCCCTCAGCATCCCTGGCCCTCAGCATCCCAGGGAGTCAGTATCCCAGGCCCTCAGCATCTCCGGCCCTCAGCATCCCAGGCCCTCAGCATCCCAGGCCCTCAGCATCCCAGGGAGTCAGTGGGACGTTTCTGGAAACTAAGTGGACTCCTCTGTCTGGCACCATACTCTCTCCACCCGCATGCCGACTCTAAAAGCACTCTACCCGGGGCTGAATGCTTACTGTAGGTCCCTGAGCAACTCACTGCCCCTCTCTGGTCTTTACTCGCCTGCTGTAAAGAAAGGGTGGTCAATTCAGCGCCTGCTTAGCTACTGCAGCAATGAAGTATATATAAATGGGGACGGGGGCTCCAGGAGTGGAGCCTCCTAAGCAATGCCAGGGTGGCCGAGCCCAGCCTTCTAGCCCCTCCAGTCTGTTTGGGCTTGGTTCAGCACCAGTGGCCTTGGCAGAGGCCCTGCCTGTGCTGGACATCTGCCCCAAATGGCTCGGAACCCACAGAAGATGACTTTCAATCACTAAGACACTTGGGGACACCTGGGGAAGGAATGTGACCCCCTATATCTCACAATTGGCAAAACCAAGGTCTGGCAGGAGGGGCCGGGCTTTTTGAGCACAGTCCAGAGAGCTGGGGACCGCGGGGGCAGAGGGCGGGGCCGTCCCTGGTCAGCCCCGCCCAGGGGCTGGGACGCACACCTGGCGGCAATCCCAGCCAGGTGTCTAGCCGGAAGGCCCGGCCGAAGGAGCAAGCCCAACTGGCCCCAGGGACCCGGACCCTGCCAGCTCGCACCGCGGCCCCGCCCGGCCCTCCCCCTCCCCCTCCCCCTCCCCCTCCCCCCAGTGGAACAGGCGCAAAGCATGTGACCCAAGGGCCCGGCTCCCGGGAGTTTCTTGCTGACGCCGCGTCACCCCACTTCGGGCCGGCCGCCCATTGGTTGCACCGCGGCCCGCGAAGGCAGGGCTTGTCTGGCTCGGCGCCCCAGCTTCCTTGGGTCTCCAGTCGCCGCCTTGCCTGAGCCTGCTGGGAGACCCGCCGTCCCAGCTCCTCAGGCTGCCCGACCCTCGCAGGGTCAGGTGCAACAGGCTGTGAGATCCTGGGCAAGTCGCTTCACTTCCGCCCGCCTTGATTTCTTCGTCTGTCAAATGGAAATGATAACAGCCCAGTCCTCCTACAACTGTTGGGAATACTAAGTGGGTTAAAACGGGTCAGCCCTCAATGAGTGTAGGCAGTGCAGATACAGCTGGCAGCAGCACTGTCCAGCGGGCGGGGACCCCCTGTCCCACCTAGGAACTCCAGGACAAATGGGCCACCACCACTCAGTGCCCTGGCACACATTTCTTATGTGAGCTCAGATCCCCTAGCCAAGAGGGGCTTGAGGGGCTTGTTTGGGGTCTCAGGATCTTTAAGGGGACAGAGCTGCCAAGAGAAATATGTTCCCCTGAAGAACTGCAGCTCCCAGCCTTGGTGGCAAAGATGTAAACCCCTCGCCCCACAGCCCGCCCGCCCCCCATTCCATGCCACGTATGTAAAGAGGCTTCAGCCAGGCTTCAGTTTCAACTGGCATTTCGTGTCTGGGCTTCAGGTCGCCTGTTGACTTTGCCTTACCCTCTTTCCCCTAACTCCTGCAGTTAGGGTGTGAAAATGTATTGAACCATGCTCTTTACATATATGGCAAGCTCATTTAAAGAACAGTGAGGCAGGTCTGTGGCCAGTGTCCAGCACACCGTCATCGTAGGAAGGGTTGTTCTCATTTTACAGAGCCAATCCCTGAGACTCAGGTGGAGTAAGTGGTTCCGGGTCACACAGCAAGCAGGTGAAACACCAGACCAGCTTCCGGACTCTGGAGAAAGTGGTCTTCAGGCTTACTCAGCAACCCCTCCTCTCCCTGGGAAGGGCTGTTAGAATTTTCAGGAAGTCACCAGATTCCCAAGGCCACCTGGAGGGGCCAGGTCCTAGGTGGATCCCTGAGCAGGGCCACTTGGGCAGGAGGGGGAGATGTGGTTTGGAGACCCCCATGGCTCCTGGCCACCCTTGTTCTGGGTAGTTTTCCATAGCAGCCACTTCCAGGAGAGGAACAAAGAGAGCTCCACATCCAGGCCGAACCCTGGGGACTTGGGCCTCCAAGGCCTCTCTTGGCCCAGACACCCCCTTCTGAAGTATGCCACTAATTTTACTCCCTCAGAGGATGTGGCCGCACAGGCTATATCTGGAATCTGAGCAAGGGAATGTTCAGGATGACATGAGTCACAGGCCAGGGCCTAGGAGAGATGGGAGGTCCAGAGCTCTGAGAAGTCTCCTTGGCTGCTCTCTACCAGGGGGCCTTTCTCGGCTTGCACACTTCCAGGGACAGAGAGCTCACTGTATTCACATTTTCAGACACCTGAATGTTAGCTCTGGTTTATGTCACTACACCTCATTGGGACCCTTGCCCTGCCATCTAGCTCTGTCCCCAATTCAGAGCCCAGGGTTCAGTCCCAGCCCTCTCCCCAGCCTGTCAGATACAGAGCCACCTCCTTCTCATGTTCCCTGTGGATGGAAAAGTGGCCGCCTATTAAACCTGACAAGCTCAGGAGACTGAAAATAACCACATAAGATGGCGTGAGCATAAATCACCCCAGTTCTCTGGATTGGTGGAATGTACAAATGGTAAATGAAAACTCAACTAGGTAAATTTTCAGAAGCTTTTAATTCTCCTTGGCCAAAAAGCTCTCCTTATAGTGCTTCTCTACCTGAGATGTACTTTTGGTAAACACAGGCTTTCTCCTCATTATTCATTGTTCACCATATGTGAAGGGACATATGAAACAAACTTACTAGAAGGAGGCATGCTGCATTATTATAATTTTAAAGAAATTAATAAATTAGTAACTGAATCACTTCAGTGTGCTCCCGGGAGACGAAGACAAAAGACCACTACTCACAGCCAGGAAATTTTGTCCATTGGACAAAACGTCAATTAATACTCTCCAACCTTGTCAGAAGGGACCTACCAGTGGGCATCAAAGACCCCAAGGATGAAAAGCCACCGACATCAGGGGTAGACAGCTACCCCAAGATATCGAGAAGGCCTCTATATTTACATAATTGATGTGGAATTTAAAATAACCATGTGTTTGATTGTCTTTACCTGTCTGCTAATAATATCAGTAATAATGATAATTATAGTTGTTCTTTAGGCTTTTCTCAAACCCTGTACTTATACAGCCCAACTGTTAATAATTGCTAAGGGTATACAAGATAACTTCATTATCAATATTATATTTATGGTTTTGAAATTCAGAAGGAATGTTATTATAAAAGGAAGAAAAGGGATGTGTGTGTATTTTTGAGAGAGGTTAAAAGAAAGTAGTTTGTTTGTCCTAGTAAGTTGATTATATCTGAATGAGGAACAGGAGACAAACTGAGAAGGACGAGTGAAGTTGTATGTAGGAAGGTTAGTGGGAAAGAAATATTGAGAAAAGAATTTTATACATATAAATATTAGAACACAA
Organism: Rhinolophus ferrumequinum; assembly: GCF_004115265.2. Taxonomy (NCBI): domain Eukaryota; kingdom Metazoa; phylum Chordata; class Mammalia; order Chiroptera; family Rhinolophidae; genus Rhinolophus; species Rhinolophus ferrumequinum. Next base: position 970,022 of record NC_046304.1, read on the forward strand.
TTATGCTTACCCGTTAACTCAACAAAGACTATTAACTATATTAATAAAGATAGAAGCTGAAGTGGAGATATATATATATATATATATATATATATATATATACACACATATATATATACACATATAAATTGATATATATAAATATATATATAAATATCTATCTATCTATCTATCTATATATATAAATTGCTGTCCATAATGGCTGTTGAGGCACAGAAAATTTATTATGAAACTCTTACTGTCCTCCTGGCCTCTAGAAATTTTTAGGTAGTAATGGAAATTTACACCATTATGTTCTTACAGCCTTGGCTCCTATTAAACCTTAAAGTTACAGTTCCCAATTCTAATTAGCAGAAATCAGATTAATGAATGACACTTGAGTGCTTCCAATATAAACTAGATAGGCCGTATTAAATCAAAAAGGGGAATGGTTATGTGCCCAGTCTATGCGGAGTTCTGAATTCATCCAATCCTGGCCTATTGTATCCACCCCAACAAACAACAATATATGGTATTTGGGAAGAGGACTTTTTTATTGGGAAGGGTTGGAAAATCCTTCTTGTCATACTAATTTCTGTTGTAATGACACCAGGTTTACAGTGAATGCTATGGGACGATGGTGTAATACTAAAATCATAGGCAAATTAACTTTGCCTGAGGTTAACAAAACCCATGATAATATTGATACTGAAAATGCCATGTATTGGGAAATTGAACTTAATCCTCCCATGAAGTCATTTCTATGGAAACGAATTGGCCGAAAGAAAAATTAGAACTTCTAGATCATGAAATAATAGAGTTTTCATTCATCTAGCCAAACTTATCATAAGGTACGAATAGCAGTAGACGAGGGAGGAAAACATATTAGCTTAATATAAATTATGATAATGTATGTAAAGAGTTCTTTGGTTGGCTAGGATGTTTGCTCTCCTCAGTCTCATACTTGTCTAATATTAGACATTTTCTGCCCCTAACAGGTGTTACAAGTTTGGTGCTATTGCTGTTGGTCCTAGTTTTACATGCTATACTAGATGCAAAAAAACAACGTAAGACAGAGAAAAAAAAAAGCAACAAACTTGGATCAGGTGGCCAGACGGCTCAGTTGGTTAGAGTGCGAGCTCTGAACAACAGGGTTGCCGGTTTGATTCCCACATGGGCCAGTGAGCTGCACCCTCCACAATTAGATTGAAGAGAAAGAGCTGCCACTGAGCTGCCGGAGGGGCGGCCTGAGGGCTGGCCGGATGGCTCAGTTGGTTAGAGCACGAGCTCTCAACAACAAGGTTGCCGGTTCAATTCCCACATGGGATGGTGGGCTGTGACCCTGCAGCTAAGATTGAAAACAGCTACTGGACTTGGAGCTGAGCTGTGCCCTCCACAATTAGATTGAAGGACAACGACTTGGAGCTGATGGGCCCTGGAGAAACACACTGTTCCCCAATATTCCCCAATAAAATTTTAAAAAAAACACAACTCAGATCATGATAGCTCAAAGATTAGAAATGATCCAGGATATATTTAATTTAGACATATAGGATCTGACTGCCTCCCATTTGTTCACATTTTCTTTTAAATATAAATAAATAATTCGGCCTTGACTGCCATCTGAGGTTATGGTCTTGCCACACCCCCAATGGTCCAACGTTCAGCAGGACAAACGCTGACACTAAGATTCCTAGGAATGAGCCTTCCTAGCACAGTGGGACCACACTATCCAACCAAAAGGTTGGTCATCAATGCATCCTTCGGACTGATTTATGATCAAAAGGGGGAAGTGTGGATGGAAAAGGGGCCACATGTTAAATCTGACAAGCTCAGGAGACTGAAAATCACCACATATGATGGTGTGAGCATAAAAAATTTCGTAACTACTGGTAAGTGGGCCATGGCGGGAAGTCTCGTCTTTAGCTTCCTTCATAAAGTTCATCTGTGCCTTTAAGTGAGCCTGTCTATCGTCTTTTTGCACCTAAGAGGACATCCTTGGAATGTCAGTAATCCCTTTTTCGCGGAGCATTTTCTCAATCCATTGAGATTTTGCTTCCCGGCAATTGTCATCAGTTTGGCTCAGACAAACTCTTATAAACTTTCTCTTACGCTGGATGTTTTGCATTGACACCCTCCATCCGGGCTGCTCCCAGGGACAAGCACCAAGTTCGAAGTCAGCTAGCCCTGGGGCCCAACCCTGTTGCAGTCCCGGAGTAGCTGTGTGACTTTGGCCAGGTAGGTTGGCTCCTTAGAACTCTGGGTTTTCCTGTCCTTCTGGGTACTGAGGTCAGACTGGGTCCCCTGACCTCCAAGCCCATCTGCCATCCCCCACAACCAGATTTGGAAGGAAAGATTAAATTAGGACGGGAAATTCCAGCCTTTTCAAGGCTCCTCTTGGGCCACCCCCTCCTCCGGAGGCCAATCTGACCTGAGGAGACTGAGGAAGGGCAGGCTGGTCTCACAGCCCCCTGCGTGTCATCACTAACATCCCAGCCAACTTGTGGAAAGGCATCGTCAGGCTCCTGTTATTACCGAGGAAACTAAGGCAGAGTGGTGATGTAATCTAGCCTGAGGCCACATGGCAGGTTGTTAAGAGCTATAACTTGGACGGGTCGGTCTGGTTCTAAAAAGCCAAATCTAGGAAGTTTGTTGGGGCACTCCCCAAGTCCAGAGACTTCTGGGACGGGCCCAGTCCTGGGGCTTCCACTCAGCCCCTTTCTTTGGGGCTGGAGAAACTGAGGCCCGTGGAGGGGCCATACTGAGCTCCCGCAGTAACCGGCCAGAGGCAGTTGTGCAGCAGGCTGGATAAAATGAATGACTGGAGGGGGCTGTGGTAGAGAAGTAGGTTTGCGAGGCCGACCGGGGAGCTGGGTCAACTCTCTCTCGGGTGGGGCGGGGCCGTCTACCAAGGGGCGGGGCCTCCCACGCAAGGCCTCGCCCCGTCCTGCCTGTCCTGCAGAGCCGCCGCTGGGGAACCCAGTTTCGGAGGAACTTTTCGCGGGCACCCGGCCGCCACCCAGGACAGGGCGGGGCGCAAACGCGCGGAGCGGCAGCGCTCGCTGAGACAGTCGGTGAGGCCGGCGGGCCCGGCGGGCCTCCCGGAGGAGGCGACTGCATCATGGATGAGGCGCCCTTCAGCGAGGCTGCCTTGAAACAGGCACTGGCCGAGCCGTGCGAGCTGGACGCGGCGCTGCTGACTGACATCGAAGGTGCGTCAAGGCCAGTTGGGCTCCGCGCGAATGGGGCGCGCAGGCGGCGCCTGGCTTTTGTCTCCCCGATCCGGGTGCAGGGCGCGGGGCTTCGCTGGGTCTCTGGGCTGCGCGCTGCGAGCCTCGATTTTCAGCCTGTGCAGAGCCTCCCAGCGCCCGCCCTGGCGTCTCGGGCCGCGCCGCGCTCGGTTCCCTGGAGGCTCGTGGCCGGGAGACGTGCACCTCTTGGGATTCGGGGGTCCGCGCCGCGTGGCCAGTAAGTCGTCAACGCCTGGGTAGCCGCGGCAGGAGCTTGGGACCCGGGCGTTCCCGAGGCCCCGCCCCTGCCCCAGCCGTGACGTCAGCGCGGGGGTTACTCACGGTCATTCCCTCCGGCCCGAGAGTTCAGCTCCGCGCGGGAGCTCTTGCGCGTGCGCATGGCGCGTCCTCCCGCCCCTCCCCCCAGAGTCTGGCTCTCCTTGTCCAAGACACGCATCGCTTCGGCTTCTTCTGATTTCCAGGCCCTGTCCTAGGCACTGGGAGTTAACAGACAGACCTGGGCTCCTCACCTTCTTGGCAGCGCAAAAATCCCCAAGGAAACCCGCAAACAGATTTAGTTGCATTTTGGGATGGAGCAGGGGTGCGGCTACTTTGGGTACAGTGGTGGGGAAAGACCTCTCCAAGCAGATTTTAGCTGAGACCTGCAAGTACCTTGCCCTGGGACCAATTGGCAAGGATGTTTTCCCAGCGGAGAGCATGGCCCAGGCAAAGGCCCTGAGTTTGAGGAGTTGGAGGAATGAATATACAGGAGGTGAGATTGGGAAGGTAGGCCGCAGGGTCACTTGGCCTTGTTGGCCAGGGAAGGACAGGCAGCGTGGCACCGGCTTATTTACATCTTTTAAAGCAACACATTCTGGTTGTTATACAGAGAAGGGATTTGGGGACCACCGTGCAGGTACCCATTAGAAGGCTGTTGCTCCACTTTGTACACAGGGCACACTGAAGCTCCGGCAAATTGCCCTCTATGGTTGCTGTGCAGGTTCAGCAACACTGGCTAAGTTGCACTTGGTTGATGGGGAAACTGAGGCCAAGAGCTCAGGACTCAAACCTCCCACAACCTGAATGGATATGTCCATGGAGCCTGTGGCCTCCCTGGGGTTGGCAGAACAGACACATACAAGCCACCCACTCCTGCCCTACTTCAGCCTTGCAGAGCAGCCCAGCTGGCTGCCAGCTGGGGACTCATCAGCTTGCTTTCCTCTGGGGCCAGGCTAGGGCAAGGCTTGAGTGGAGAGACCCTGACGATGAGGCTTTTCCAAAACAGCCTTCCCATCACTGTATTCTGAACCCCAAACAACAGGTCCTGGGGAGAGCTGAGCCTGGCTCAACTAACAGTTCCACAATGAGGGGAGCCTGGAAAGCGCCATGAACACGGCTTCGGGGTCAGGGCTCAAATCTGGACACCTCTCACTTACTTTGCCAGACTGTGCAAGCCCTCTCACCCCCAAGCCTCCATTTCCTCCACTGGGTAAGAATGCTTCCCTTCCCAGGGGAGCTGGGACATCAAATCGGAGTAGGTGTATCTGGATGCAGGTCTGGCACAGACCTTTCTCATTGACTCATTTATAGAAAGATTCTCCCCCAGGACACAGAGGTCTTGGGCAGCCATTGGGGGTGGAGGCGATTGGAGATCAGAGTAGGCCCCAGCTCTAGTATGTGAGAAAAAGGGAACTGGGTGTCTTGCTGGGATGGACCTGAAGTTTGCCCCTGCGGCAGAGGGTTTCTTGGTTTTTATTCAGACTTTCAGTTCTTTTCCCTAATTATACAACTAATCTCGTTGAACTGTAGAAAAATTAGAAAGCACAGGTGAGCAAAAAGAAGAAAATCTTCCTTAAACCCCCCACCCACAGATAATCTCTGTTAATTATGTGGGGGATTATTTCCTGTGTGTCTGTACATATTTTTCTGGAATGGCTGCACACTCTTGATCTCCTTTTTAAAAACAACTTTACTGAGGTATAATTTACCTGCCGTAAAATTTACCCATTTTAAGTGTACAATTCGGTGAGTTTTAGTAAATTTACCAAACTGGGTGAGCATCACCAGTTGTAGAATATTTTCATCACCCCAATAATGTCCCTCATGCCTACTTACAGGAGCTCCCTGGTTCACCCCAGCCCCAGGCAACCAGTAATTTGTACTTTTGTAAATTAGAATAGGATCTGTTGTCACCTGCTTTGTTCCATGTCAACAGCCAGACAACAATCAGGTTTCCTGGCTTATCCACCTGGCCGTCTTGTTCTGCTCTGCAGTGGACCCCCTGAGGCCAGTCTTTGCCCAGAGGGATTCTTGTTTAGTTACCTAGATAGGCTGAGGCTCTTGCAGGGGAATTGCTGGTCCGAGGCCACCGCTTTTGAGGCTTTACCCCACCCTCAGCGCTGGGGAGCTGGGCAGTTCGGTAGGTATAGAGAGAGGTGACTTGGAGGGTGTGAAGGGCCGGGCCCAAGGGTCTCCACGTCTCATGAGGGGAACGGGTTGAGAGCTGGGCCAGGCAGTGCCAGGATGCAGAATGTGGAGCTGGGCCGGACCCAGAAGGCAGAGGGGAGTCTTGGGGAGTGCGTTGGAGCAGGGCAGTGCCGTGTTTGGGTTCCGTGTCAGAAGTTACCTCTGATGGAGGATCACAGCAGGAACAGGGAACTAACTGGGCACGTACTGTATGCCAACCACTGTGCTGAGCACTGAGTACTCCCAACAACCCCAAGTGGGTACACTTACGATGTTTATCTTACAGCTGAGTGTCTTGAGGCACAGAGAGGTTAAGTGACTTGCCTAAGTTCACACAGCCAGAACATGGCAGAGCCAGGATCCGGACTCAGGCTGTGGGCTTCAGAGCCCATACTCTTAGGGCTCAACCCCTGGGCTCTTAAGAGTGAGATTAGGGGACTAGAACAGGGAACCCAGGAGGCTGCCTCACGTGGGGCTATGCTGGGGTCATAGAGGGGTCAGAGGCCAGAAGGCTGCCCCCGCCTCCCAGCCTAGAGCAGCCTTGGAATCATGAGACTGAGGACTGGCACCGGAGAGTCAGCCATGAGCCTGGAGCCCTGCTTTGCTGGCCCTGCCGCATGCCCTCCTGCCTGCCCTCCTGGCCAAGCCCTCTGTCATGTGAACAGTCTTGGGGTGGAGCTGCCAGCACCAGTCCCAGGTTCTATGGGGGAAGGCGCTGCCCTGGCTACAGTGCACAATGGCCTCCGATGAGCTCCGTCTCTTCCCCACGCCTCCTTTCTTGTTCTGTGCTTTGGGGTGTCTGGTGGCCACGGGCAGAGGGAAATCGAGAGCGGTCCTGTTGCACATGTTTGGGATTACTGTTCAGCCCATGGCAGTTGCCACCTCGCCGCTGATTAATTGATCAGATCTTGCACATGCTTCTAAGTGCAGAAAAGGTGACTGGTGATGGAGTTCCGGAGGGCCTGGCTGAGGGGCTGCCTGGGCGCTCTGGCTGGCACAGCTCATGCTCGCCTCTGCCTGGATACCTCCATGTTCACTGTCTATCTGTCATACCCCTGCAGTCTGCCAAGCTAGGGCGGCATTCCTGGATCTCGCCTCCCCCCACCCTCTTCTTGGCAGTGCTTTCTTGAGCTCTCTTGGCCCTGGGGTCCCTCCCAAGGTGTCTGAAGCAACCCTAGGGGTACCTTGCCTCTGAGGTCCCAGCCCATGTGTCTCTGAGTGTTTTCTGGATCCATGCCGGCCCTGCTGGTGGGGACACACTGGCGGCTACACTGCCATCCCACACCTCTCCCCTTGTGCCCAGTTCTCTCCCTGGTCCCACAAAGCATGGGCCCTGCTTAGAAAGCATAGCCCACTGCCCAGCTCCAAAATCCAGGCACATAACTCCCCAGTTCCACAATCATCCATGGCTCCCCAGTGTTCCCAAGACAAAGTTCCCTGTCTCAGCATGGCTTTCAAGACCTGCCCCTCCTGGGACGTTTTCTATCCATCCAGAGCCTACCCCTCAAACACCCCCCACCCCAGACACATACTCTGCTCCGGTATGACGCCCCTTCTCCTGTGCTCCTGTGTCCAGAGCCCCTCAGGGGTACAGCCTGAGAGAGACCTCCCCTATCAGACATGTTCCCCTCCCCATCCCTTGCCTGCCTCTCCGTATCCGGCCTGCCCAACCTAGGACAGCAGAAAGCAGAAAGCCCTCCCATGGTGGCCGTGCATTGATGCTTTTCCTAGGGAAAGTACCCTGCCCTCTCTGAACTTCAGGGGACTCCCCTGGAAAGCAGGAGGTAGAGGCTGTAAGATTTGCTGCCTCTGAGCCCCCTGAAGCCTCTGAGGGGACAGGGTTGGGGGACAGAGAGAAGCATGCTGGGAGCAGGTCCAAGGAGGCAGGCAGGCAGGTGGCTGGGAGTTACCTCCTGCCCAATGGTTACCTCGCTGCACATAAACATCCAGAGTGACCTGGTCAGCCCCAGGCAGCGGTCATCTCCGGACAGAAGCCTGGGATCTGAACTTCTCCCCACCGAGAGGTGCAGCCAAGGTGGGAACGGCGGTGCTGGCCAGAGGAAGTGTCTCTGGCCTAATCTCCTGCCAGCAGCAGGCCCTGTGGGTGTGCCCTTTGACCCGGGAACTGAGTAGGACTGCACAATATGAGACACATGCCCCATGTGGGGGTGTTTTCAGGGGAGGGGAGAGCCTTAGAAATGAGCATTGGGCTCCCGGGAAGCGGAGTCTTTGAGGTGGTTGCAGGTGTGTGATTCCCCTGCTAGGTGTGGGCTCTGGTGGGAGGGGGGGCAGGGCTGGGGGTCCTCCCACCTGGGGGAGTTTGTGGCTTGGAGAGGCCCACTCTGGCCTGGAACTCTGCTCAAGCCCCCCACCTCCCAACTGACACCCCAGCTGTCTCCCGCGAGCCTCACTCTCCCAGCCACACCTCAGACCTGCCCCTGTCAGGGCTCTGGGATCCCCGTTCCTCCTGCAACTGGGAGGCTGGGGGTCCAGAAGTCTTCAAATTTAACCCCTGTTATGTGGCCATAGACAAGTGGCTCAAGCTCTGCCCTTCAGGTTCTCATCAGTGTCCTGGGAATAATGGAAGCAGCTCTCAGACTTGTGGCCCGTCTGGTCAACTCATTTAGGTCAAGGGATTAGGCGTACCTGACACATAGTAGGCACTCAACCAGTGTGTTTTTATCAACCAGTTAACTCAACCAGTTACTGCTTTTATCATTTAGAGCCCTTAACCAGGACCTGGCACCTAATATGTTAGCGAGACAAATGTTAGCAGCCATCATCCAAGGAGCCTGTGTTGGAAGTTTCTAGGATGTTCTGGACTATGGTTCCAAGTTCTGAGCATCCACCATCTGGTGATTCTGGGTCTGTGTGGGAGATAAGGGGGGGCTGGGCAGGCCAGCGGGGAGCCCCCTGCCCCTTCCCTCATCTCACCCCTGAGGAGCAAGCCCACTGTCTTTACAGATAAAGCCACTAGAGCTAGAAAGAATCTTAGACATGCTGTTGTCACCTTCTCACCCAGTGTACAGGCCTCAAGACACCAGACTCACCACAGTCCCCTTGCCGCCCAGCCTGCATGGCCTGGGCCCAGTGGCAGCTGGGAGGGGTAAAGTTGCTGGAGACCAATGAGAAGCAGCTGGGCAGCCAGGCCCTGCAGGGATTATTTCTCCAGCAAAAGAATCTATTAGGTACAGTGTTGGGGAGACCGGTTAACTCAGTTGGTTAGAGCATGGTGCTAATAACACCAAGATTGCCACTGTGAGCTGCGACCTCCCTAAAACAAAACAAAACAAAACAAAAAAAAACACGGTATTGCTGAGTCTCAGGCCAGTTGTGGTTCTTTACACAAAATGCCTCAAGGCAGTCTTGGAAATGCAAACGAAGCACCTTGAAGTTTCCTGTCACACAGCTCTTGGGGCTAAACAAAACAACCAAAAGTAAATAAAACCAATAAAACCCAGTGCTGGCAATGCAATGAGGAAATGGGACACATTATTACAGGGGAAGTTGTAAAGGGGTTTATCTTTTCCGGAGAGTGGGCTGATGGCTCTAGAACAGCATGCTGCCTTTGAACCACACACCCATTTCATGTCTAAAACAGGTTGCAGGGAAACAATCCAAAAGGAAGAAATAGATATAATTTATATAAAGAAATGCACAGCACTATTGAGACTGGGAACAATTGCTCACCAGCAGAGATCTACCCCCAAAATTGCCACTGCTTCAGGCCCATGGGTTGTTTTCCACCTTCCAGAATGGTAGGTGCCTTGAGCCCACACCTAGAACAAGATGTCTGAATTGGTGCCACCAGCATCTTGTGTAATGGCCATCTTACAGGTCACGTTCAGGGTCTCTTGGTCCCAGCTTGGTGTGTGGAGTGGCACAGATGAGGGAAGGATCTGAGAAGGTGACATCAGAGCAAGTTTTGGAGGAGGAATAGGAGGTTGCCAGGTGGACAAAGGATAGTGGGAAGGGCTTTCCTAGCAGATGGAATAGCCAGAGCAAATGCATGGAAGCATTAAGTAGCATGGTATGTTCAGAAAACAGACAAGGAAAGTGAGGCTCGCGAGAGCTGAAGCAGTAGGACTCAGAGGGCCGGAGACCAGCAGTGGGGTGGTGGCTGGCAATCCACCCACCCCTCTGAGCTCAGCCCTGTGCTGAGTGCTGCTGGGGTCACAGAGTTGGTTCAGGCCTCGGCTCTGCCTTGAGGGGCTCGCAGCTGAGCCTTAAAGAGCTTTCTGTTGTCTCTACACACGCTTCCTGACCTGAGACAAGTGCTGACAGCAAGTCAGGCAGAACCAGGCTGGAGTTGGGGCTCCTGTTCTGGCAGGCTGCGGTTAACAAGTGTGGACTCGGGTTGGTGGGCCTGTGTGAGCCCCAGATTCTCCGCTTGGCACCTGTGGGCCCCTGGGCATGTGGCCACCCTCTGAGTCTTAGTTTCCTCTCCGTCTAGAAGTCCCATCCCATTCCAGGAAGAGCCGGCACAGCCTGGGGCAGCCCTGAGCGCACAAAGGGCAGCCTGTGTCCCTGTCACATACATGACCAGCTGAGGACATGCAAACTTGCTGACCTGAGTCCTCGGGATGATCAAGTTGGTGCGGATGGGAGCAGCAGGGGCAGATGGCAGGCAGGGTGCCAGCTCCCTGGATGTGGGGTGAGCTCATCCCCACCCTGCACCCTCCATCAAGCAGGCAGAGGTGGAACACCCTGGGGGTCCCATGAGCCATGTCCTCCCCTGTGGTACTCCTGCCTTATATGGGTTACTGTTCTTCACAATCATGCAACCTTTGTGTTCTACACCACGTAGGACCATTTGCAAATCCCTTGTCTGCCCGTTCCCTGGAGAATTGGTGTCGTTGGCTCAGGCGACAGTCAAACCTAGATTGGAATCTCAGCTCCTTGGCTGCCTCTCTGACCTCCATTCCCCTCCACCCAACAACCACACCGGCCTCACTGTCTCGACGTCATACCAAGCTGGCACCCACCTCAGGGCCTTTGCACTTGCTGTTCCTTCTGCCCAGGACATTTTTTCTCCCACCTGGCCTACTCCCTCATTTCATTCAGGCCTTTTCTCAGAGAGGCCTGCCCTGACACCTCATCTCCAATGGCCCCTCACACTCTCTATCCTGCCTCAGCTTCTTCATGGTGCTTATCACCACCTGCACCCACATTCCTCCATATATTTGCAAACCATTGGTCTCCCTCATTGGAACATATGCTCCACAAGGGAAGGTCTTTGTGCTGTGCCCCTGTACCCCCCCCCCCCCAGTGCCTGGCACGGGCCTGACACACAGACTCTTAAGAAAGGGCAATAGGTGTTACCAGAGAAATAGACCTGGGCCTCATGGACCAGGCCATGTTAGGGAGGTGGTGCGCTCCCTGTCCTGGGAAGCATGTAAACAGAGTTTGGGGTTCAAGGCCTCACGCACGTTACATAGGTTGTAGGCTCCTGTGATGGTCAAAGCTGGGCTCCTGCAAGTTGATGGTGTGGGGCCCTCCCAGGGTTTCCATTCTGGCCTCACTGAATAAACAGGCCAGAGAATAAAAGGCTGCCCCACATCTGCCTTCAGAGGGAGGTTTGAAGGTAGAGCCCAGGAGGAGGGGAGGGGTTTCAGGTTTCCTGTTGGGTCCTGATAGAATCAGGGAAGGAGAGGAAACAGGAGGAATCCAGGCTGGGGGAGGGAGTAGAAGGGTGAAAAAGGGGAGGGGAGGGGGAAGATGGGCCTTCTGAGGCCCAGAGTCTGTGCCTCCTCCTCTTCCCTAGGTTCAGAGTGTGCTTGCAGGAGTCCCGTGCGCCTTTTGAGTCTGCCGTCACGCGGCACTGCCAGTGCTAAGCTGCCTTGAGGATGGTCCACAGTTGGGGAGCCATGGCCAGCCTTTTGGACCCGAAGTCCTGGCTCTCACGGCCAGGAGCAGGTGCACCCTGGGTGCCTCTCCTGCCTCACCCCAGTCCCTGACCTATTAACTGTCCATAAAACAACCTTCATCAAATGGATATTGAGCTCCGACTTGAACATTCCAAGTGTCGGGCGACTCACCACCTGACTGCCTAGTTCTGGACCATTGCGGTTGCTGCAGAGGGACTAACCTTCGTTGCGATCTTGCTGAGGGGTGCGTGCTTCACATCCTTGGTCTCCCGGAATCCCCCCTCTGGAGACCAGGGGTGGAGGCTCAAGAGTGGGGGTGAACTGCCCTGGATCACACAGCAAATGAGGCACAGAGGGGGGTCTGCCTCCTTAGCTGCATCTGGGGTGTTGGGGAAACAGTGGGGCTGGTTCTTGAATTTCCACCCCCCAGACTTAGCCCTGGCATGGAGCTTCTCCTAGAGCTGGGGAGTGAGATGGGGGCTGGTCAGGCCATGAGTTCGGGGGGTGGCTGGCTCCTGTGTGTGCCAACAGGTGCCTTGTGGCACGCAAGCCCTCTTTCTTGCTGTGTCCTAGCTTAAACTGTCATCCGCCCCAAGGCTAGCCCTCCTTTTGGAGCCTGGCCTGACTCCTGCTACCCTCAGAAGGTCAGTGAGTGACTGTCGTCTTCCACCTACCTCCTCAGTCTGGATGGGATTGGGGCAGAGCACAAAGACGTGAGGAATGGAAAACAAAAAGAGGCAGGAAAACAAAAAGGGGGCTGGCCCAGTGGTTTAGGTGGTTGGAGCACCGTGTTCCTAAGGCCGAGGTCGCCCTTTTAATTCCCACATGGGCCAGTGAGCTGCGCCCTCTACAGCTAAGATTGTGAACAACAGCTCTCCCTGGCGATGGGCTGCCGTGAACATCCGGAGGTTGGCGTGGGCTGCCCCGGGCTGCTGTGAGCTGCCATGAGTGGCCGGCAGCCGGCGGGAGCTGCCGTGAGCTGCTGTGAGCGGCCGACCAATGACCAGCGACCGACTGCCTGGGGGGTGGGGGGGTGGGGGGGGGTGGAGCGCAAGGCTCCTAACACCAGCAGGGGCCCGGGAGCTGTGTCCTACTCAACTAGACTGAGAAACAAGGGCTTGAACCAGAGGGGGGGGGGAGGCGGAAGAAGGGGGAAAAGAAAAAAGAAAAGGTGGTGAAGGGAAGAGAAGGATGGGGCAGGAAGCGGAGGGGCCTCAAAAACTGGGGAACACAGTAAGGAAGGAATGGAGCCATGAGGTCTGCTTTTGAAACTGGAGCCTGGACTCGGGTCTTCCTTGTTTCGGTTACTCAAAGTGAGGTCAGGGCCTTTACAACAGCAATGTTTGCTTGTGTGTTTTAGGGGTGAGGGAAAATGGGAGCACCCACAGGTGGAGGAGAGAGGGAGATGGAGGTGTTAGAGGAGAATTCTGTTGTGCTTAGCACCCCCTAGAAAGCTACGGAAGGACCTGGGAAAAGGGGGGAACTGGGTGTGTGGGAGGGACATGAGGCTGTTTCCTCATTTTGGCTCCTGGAGTTTCCTCATGTCACCTCGGAGAGCGCCTGGGGCTAAGAGGGCTCTGGCCCCCGCCACCCCCCAACCCCCCAGCACCATCCGCCCAGTCACTATGCCTGCCTGCCCCGGATTTGGGGGCACGCCCCTTCTAGGCGGCAGGAGCCTGGGAGCAGGAGGAACTGCAGGCTGGTGCTGTGCTTGGAGCCCTAGTCAGGCCTTGCTGGTGGGCTGCTTTGCTTGGTCGCAGAAGCCGGAGCTGGCAACCTGGGCTATTCTGTGCGTGTGTGTGTGTGTGTGTGTGTGTGTGTAACTCTGACCTCACACAGAAGGGGAGATACCTAGGGAACCGCCTCAAAAGACCCTCCGAGTCGCTTATCCTAGGACTGACACCCTGCTCTCCTTACCTTCTGCCCTAGGGATTGGGTCCCCTCTTGGCCTCCCGGACCCTGTGGTGAATAAATGAGTCAGGCTTTACCTGGTGACTGCTGGGGGACTGTGAGACCTCGGGGGGCAGGGAAGATTTCACTGACCTCCTGCCCCTCCATCTCAGACCCAGACCCCTCTGCGCTGGGAGTCAGGAGGACTCAAGGATTACTTGGATGCGTATTTGGGGTAGGGGTTTCCCTTCCTCACTCTGGGCCTCAGTTTCTTGGCAGTGACCTGTTATCACGGGCTTGTGTGTGTGTGTGTGTGGGGGGGGGGCCCTATGCTGGAACTGCCCCAGGAAGGGGAGGTCCCTGTACCCAACACAAAGCAGCCCTTGGCTTTAATTAAGAGTTTCTGGATACTGAGTGAGGAACGCCTATCTCCTTCTCTCATTGCCAGGGAGATGTGATTGTCCCATTTTCTAGAGGATTAAACAGGTTTAGAGAGGAGACCCGCTCAGGGTGTCAGTGAGCCAGTGATTTCCAATACAGAGCTCCGGGGTGTTGGAGCATCCCTGCCCGGGTCCTTCCCGCCCTGTGCTCACTCCGCGGCACTGGTAACTGAGGTGGCGGGAGCTGGGATGGGGGGTACAGTGACCGCCAGTAACCCCAGCGATGTTGGCACCTAGCGGGTTAAAGGCCGGCGCCCGCGGGTAACCTCGGCCCCTTCAGCACCGCGGGTGAAACCCGAGCTTGAGCCGCGGTCGGGGGTGGGGCGGGGGCCGAGGCGGGGCCCTAGTGAAGCTGTGGCGCGGCCGCTGATTGGCCACGCGCGCTCACCCCATGCCCGGCCTGCGGCCCGGGGAGGGCGGGGGCGGGGCGGGGCGGGTGGGCGGGGGCGTGGCCAGCCGGCTGGGCGGGAGGCTCGTTCCGCGGGCTTTAAAGCGCTGCGGAGCCCTGACAGGTGAAGGCACCGAGACCCGCAGGCCAGCGGCCTGGACACCCTGCAGGGGTGGCAGGCGCCGGCCACAGAGCCATGGATTGCACGTTCGAAGGTATTTTGTGGAGGACCCCCACCCCTCAATTACAGAGCCTCCATCTCTGCTGCGAGGTCACTCTTCCCGGTTCCGTAGAGGGGGGCGTCTGTGAGTGGTGGCTGGGATACTCAGAGTAGGAAAAAGCCGGTTTCCTAGGGGGAGGTGTACCAGTTCCCAGATCTCACCCCGACGTCTGGAGTGAGAAATAGATGGCTTTCCCACATCATCTGCTACCCCTCTGGGCCAGAGCGGGAAGATGCAGAGAGGAAGACCAGTTGTCCTTCTGTGGCCCAGGCATCCGTGGGCTCTCCAGGCAGACAGTAGGAGCTCTGGATTGTCCAAATCCAGGATTCCAGCCCGGGATTCAATCAGTTTTCTTCGGGGGCCTCAGTTTCCCCATCTATCAAAAAAGCTCAATAAGAATTGGGGTGAGGGATGGGAGACCCTGCAAGTGAAAGTACTTTATGACCCGCATAAACCTGGGAGGCCCACAGAGTGTTTGTGTTTGAGGACCCAGGAGGCTGAGCCTGGCACCCCAATCTTACTCTATTGTAAGCCACAGGGAGTCCCCTCCTGCAGCGACGTTCCTGCCTGGGCACCTACCAGTAGACACACGTCCCCACTCTGTGCCAGCTGCCTGCCCAGCAAAGGCTCGCAGAAGCCCCGCCAAAAAGGGTTTAATCTTTTTTGTTGTACAGATGAGGAAACAGACCCAGTGAGAGGAGGCTATTGGCCCAGGCCCCACCTCAACTGTGGACAGGGCTGGGAGCTCAGGCTGGGGATCTCGGGAGCACTTGGGGCTCCCAGAGTTGTGCTCCTGGGTTCTGCAGAGCACTTTGACCCAGTGGGTTAGAGAGCCCCAGGCTGACCCAGCAAGGCTGTTAGTCGCCAGCTGGGGCAGAGGGCCTGTGGCCAGGCTGGGGCTCTTGCGGGGAGTGTGTCCCAGTCTGTACGAGGAGGAAGGAGTTAGGACAGACAACATTTGCTTTTATAGAAGGGAAACAGAAGCCTTGAATGGCCGGATCCCGAGGCTGCTTGGCTGTGTCCAGAGTCTGGGCTCGTGTCCAGACTATGCAGAGACACACTAGTTGGCACACACGTGGCCAGCAGCTGGCTCTGCCCCAAGCCTTGGTCTGTTCTACGGAGGAATGGGTAGGTGATGGCAGCACTGAAGTCGGCAGCCTTGGGCCCAAGCCCCAGCTCTGCCCCAGCCTAGGTGTGGGGCCTGGCCCTGCTTGGCACTGACCTTTTCCAGTTGTTGCAAGGACTATCCGATACCACGGGAAGCACTAGGCATTGTTCCAGATGTCACAGGTACCCAAGAAATGGCTGTGTGTCTGGGAGCGTGGGCTCACGGGGGTAGCACTGCTTGCACAGGTACAGCAGGGTGGGCAGGGATGTGCAGATGTGTCGTGCCCTGGACAAGGCCCGCCCCTGCCCCACTGTCACTCACACAACCTTTCTCCTTTCCCCAGACATGCTTCAGCTCATCAACAACCAAGACAGTGACTTCCCTGGCCTGTTTGACCCCCCCTATGCTGGGGGCGAAGCAGGGGGCACAGACCCCCCCAGTCCTGAAGCCACCTCCCCGGGCAGCTTGTCTCCAACTCATGTCGCGATGAACTCCCCACTCGAAGCCTTCCTGGGAGGGCCTAAGGCAGCACCCTCACCTGTGTCCCCTCCCCAGCCTGCATCTGCACTGAAGATGTACCCATCTGTGCCTGCCTTCTCCCCTGGGCCTGGTATCAAGGAGGAGCCGGTGCCGCTTACCATCCTGCAGCCCCCCGCGCCGAAGCCCCTGTCAGGGGCCCTCCTGCCCCAGAGCTTTCCAGCCCCGGCCCCAGCGCAGTTCAGCTCTGCCCCTGTGTTGAGCTATCCCAGTCCTCCTGGAGGCTTTGCCGCAGGTAAGGGGACATGCAGAGGGAGGTTGCGCAGGGAGAGGGGTCTGCTGTGGTCTCAGGAGGGGACTCTGCAGGCTTTAGAGACGCCTCTCTGCTGCTGAGACACGCCCATTCCTAGCAGCACTTGTGTCCCCGTTGTTGGGTGAAGCCTTGCCTTCTACTCTGCCAGGGTGTCCACAGCAGTGCTGCCCTCCAGACACACATGCCTGGCTGGGGAGTTAGCACATGGGCATCAGCGCCTCAGGCAGTGGCTGTGCAGACAGGAAACAGCGCTCACAGGGGGTAATGACTCATTCAGGGTCACTCAGTGACAGGGACCTGAGGGGCAGGTCGAAAGTGGGTTAAGGGCAGTTTGTGCCTGCAGCCCCAGCCTTTGTCTCTGCAGGTACACCTCCAGGGAGCACCCCACAGCCGCTGCCTGGCCTGCCAGGGGCCCCACCCATCTCCTTGCACACCCAGGTCCAGAGCACAGCCCCTCAGCAGCTGTTGACGGCCGCAGCCACCCCCACAGTGGGCCCTGGAACCACCACTGTGACCTCGCAGATCCAGCAGGTCCCGGTGAGGGGGTTTGGCCAGGCATTGGGGAGGTGGCAGCCCCTGGACCAGACACACAATTCATAGCTGAGACCTCTCCCCACTCCCAGGTCTTGCTGCAGCCCCACTTCATCAAGGCAGACTCTCTGCTCCTGACAACCATGAAAACGGACATGGGAGCCCCCATGAAGGCAGCGGGTGTCAGCTCCCTGGCCCCTGGCACAGCTGTGCAGACAGGGCCTTTGCAGGTGGGTGGCGTGGGCAGGGTAGAGGGTATGGGGTCTGCACACATGTGTGCCTTCCTGGTAACCATGCCTGGCTCTGCAGACCCTGGTGAGTGGCGGAACCATCTTGGCGACAGTGCCACTGGTAGTGGACGCTGACAAGTTGCCCATCAACCGGCTGGTGGCCAGTGGCAAGGCCTTGGGCTCGGCCCAGAGCCGTGGTGAGAAGCGTACAGCTCACAATGCCATTGAGAAGCGCTACCGCTCCTCCATCAATGACAAGATCATCGAGCTGAAGGACCTGGTAGTGGGCACTGAGGCGAAGGTATGGGCAGAGACATGCACGGGCACAGCCGGGGGCGAGCCTGGGGGACGGGGCAGCTGGAAGGACGAGAAGGGCTGGGCCTGCGCCTGGACAGACCACCGTGGGCTTCAGCCTGCTCAGGCCTGGCCAGCTCCATTTATTCAGCTAAACTTCACGGAGGAGCCCCTGTGCACCAGGAGCTATTCTAGGCACTGGAGATACAGTAGTGAACAGACAGACAAAAGTCCTGCTGTCGAGAAACAGACGTTTTAGTTGGGGGGGGTGACAACAAGATAAATCAGTAAGGGTTAGAGTACACCAGATGGTGATAAGTGCTATGGAGGAAAATCAATCAGGAAGAGAGGTGCACATCTGAATCGGGTGGTCAGGGAAGGTCTCACAAAGGTGATATGATAGAAAATAAACACCTGAAGGAGGTGAGGGAGCGAGGCATGAAGATAATACTAGCAGTTAGCCAGACACTGTTGTATGTCTTTTACATGTTAATCTTTATGCCCTCACTGAGAGGAAGGTTGTTCCAAGGGAAGAACATTCTATGTAGAAGAAGAGCAAGTGCAAAGGTCCTGAGGCAGCTGTGTTGCAAAGCAGCCCCGCCCCCCTTGCTTAGGTGCCCACTTGCCAGGCCTGACTGGCCACCTGTGCTGTCTCCCTCCCACCCCCTGCAGCTGAATAAATCTGCTGTCTTGCGTAAGGCCATCGACTACATCCGCTTCCTACAACAGAGCAACCAGAAACTCAAGCAGGAGAACTTGGGTCTGCGCACTGCTGCCCACAAAAGCAGTGAGTCCTGGCCCCGCATCGCCCCGGTTCTGGCCCCGCCTCCAGCCTTGGTCCACCCCTGTCTCTGACCCTACGAGGGCCCTTAGCCTCTCCTTTGGCCGTAAACTGGTCCTCAGAAGCTAGGCCAACTCCCAGTCCGCCTGTCCTCCCAGGGCCCTAAGTTGATTTGCCTGGGATGGGGTCGCAGCCTTTACCCCCAGCCCTACTCCTTTTCCGCCTGCAGAATCTTTGAAGGACCTGGTGTCAGCTTGTGGCAGTGGAGGCAACTTGGACGTGCGCATGGAGGGCATTCAGCCTGAGGTGGTGGACACACTGAGCCCACCACCCTCAGATGCAGGCTCACCCTTCCAGAGCAGCCCCTTGTCCCTTGGCAGCAGGAATAGTGGCAGTGGTGGCAGTGGCAGTGACTCTGAGCCCGACAGCCCAGTCTTCGAGGACAGCCAGGTTGGGCCATGCACTGTGGTCCCTTTCTGTCTCCCAGTGACATCCTCTGAGCCCCAAGACCGGGTCGGGAAGAGGCCTCTAACACCCCACCTCCCATTTTATAGACAGAAAACCCGAGGCCTGCAGCCATGCGGGCTCCCACAGGAAGGCTAGGCAGAGCGGAGCCCTCGTTCCCCGAGCCATTCTCCCTGGGCCACCCTCGCCCTGTCCTCACCGCCCTGCCTGCCTCCACCAGGGAAAGCCAGAACAGCTGCCGTCCCCCCACGGCCGGGCCATGCTGGACCGCTCCCGCCTGGCCCTGTGTGCGCTCGTCTTTGTCTGTCTCTCCTGCAACCCTTTGGCCTCCCTGCTGGGCAGCTGGGGTCTCTCTGGCCCCTCGTATGCCACCAGCATCCACCAGGGTTCCAGGCGCAACATGCTGGGCACTGAGGACAGAGGTAGGACAGGCTGGTATGGGTGCCTTTGGGAGAGGTGGGAATGAGGGCTCTTGGGGGTGCAAGCCCTAGGCCTGTGGGCTGGGGCTCTGCATTCCCCAGGAGCTGTGTGCCTAGGCCTCTGTCTGCCCCCAGATGGCCCTGGCTGGGCCCCGTGGCTGCTGCCCCCACTGGTCTGGCTGACCAATGGGCTGCTGGTGCTAGTCGCCTTGGCGCTTCTCTTTGTCTATGGAGAGCCGGTCACGCGGCCCCACTCAGGCCCGGCTGTGCACTTCTGGAGGCATCGCAAGCAGGCTGACCTGGACTTGGCCCGGGTAAGGGGTCAGACCCTGGGACGGGGATGGAGGGTGGGCAGGGAGGGAGCGAGTGGCACCTAAGAAGGTGCTGGGCATCACTCGCTCTTCCCTACGCTCCGGGCTCACCATGAGTCTGCCCTATCCTCTACTCTTGTCTACCCTTCGGACCCCCACTGACCCTTGGGGACCCAGCCCAACGCTAGTGGAGGACACGGGTCATGGCGGGAACACGAGGTGGAGGGATCTTCAGAGCTAGAGGGAAATCACACGCTCAGGACGCTCTGACCCCGCTTCACCTGGAAAACCCTCATCCGCAGGGGGACTTTGCCCAGGCCGCCCAGCAGCTGTGGCTGGCCCTGCGCGCGCTGGGCCGGCCCCTGCCCACCTCCCACCTGGACCTGGCCTGTAGCCTGCTCTGGAACCTCATCCGCCATCTGCTGCAACGGCTCTGGGTGGGCCGCTGGCTGGCAGGCCGGGCAGGGGGTCTGCAAAGGGACTGCGCTCTGCAGGCAGACGCCCGTACCAGTGCCCGAGATGCGGCCCTTGTCTACCACAAGCTGCACCAGCTTCACACCATGGGTATGACGGGAGAGGAGCTGGGCCCGAGGGGCTCCTGCTGCCTCCGCACCACACCCTGGCCTCATGCCCTGTCTTTTCCAGGGAAGTACACTGGTGGGCACATCGCTGCCACCAACCTGGCGCTGAGTGCGCTGAACCTGGCAGAATGTTCAGGGGACACTGTGTCTGTGGCCACGCTGGCTGAGATCTATGTGGCCGCCGCGCTAAGGGTCAAGACCAGTCTCCCGCGGGCCTTACATTTTCTGACAGTGAGTGGGTGGTGGGGACAGGGCTAGGGCTTGTCTTTGCGGCTGTGACTAGTGGCTCCCTGGGTAAGGGGCTGCACAGGGTGAGGCACTAGGTCATGAGGTGGGCTCCAGGGTCTGGGTTTGAGCCCCGGCCGGTGTCCAGTGTGACAGCCCAGCTCCCTTTCTCCACAGCGCTTCTTCCTGAGTAGCGCCCGCCAGGCCTGCCTGGCACAGAGTGGCTCAGTGCCGCTTGCCATGCAGTGGCTCTGCCACCCTGTGGGCCACCGTTTCTTCGTGGATGGGGACTGGGCCGTGTGCAGCCCCCCGAGGGAGAGCCTGTACAGCTCGGCTGGGAACCCAGGTGCTCTCTCACCCCTGTGCTCAGATCCCATCTCCCCCTCAGTCCCCATTCCCATTTCTCATCCTCATTCTTCCCCATCCCTCGTCCCCTACATCTCCAGATGTCCCTGCCCACATCTGTTTATTGCCTGGCCATCTGTTGTTGCTTTGGGGGCTGGGTCTCTCTCAATTGGGGTTCTTCAGCAGCAAACAGGGAGATAGGGGCCCGGGGGTAGGTGGTTCATTTGGAAAGTGGTCCTGAAGAGGTCCGACAGGAGGGTGTGTGCGGAGCAGATTGCACTGTCAGATGGTGGGTTATCCTCTGCAAGGGCAAAGGCAGGGGTGGTCATCCACCAACTTTCATCTGTCCCAGAGTCAAGCCCACCCATGTGCCCAGGAGAGAAGCCTTGGTGTAGAGAGGGGAATATGGGGGGGGCTTTCCTGCACCCCACTCACCCACTCCTCCCCACAGTGGACCCCCTGGCGCAGGTGACTCAGCTGTTCCGTGAACATCTCTTGGAACGAGCACTGAATTGTGTGGCCCAGCCTAGCCCCAGCCCTGCATCAGCTGACGGGGACAGGTGAGTGTCTCCAGACCCCCCACGAGACAAGAACCTTCTACCCTGGGGTCTGGCAGTGGCCATGTCCAGGGACTTGTGGGGGTGATCAGAGCCAGGAAACTGTCTACTCACTGTGTGGCGTCAGGTAGATCTCAGCTCCAATCTGGGTCTCTGGCAGGAGGAGACAGTGGCACTTTGTAGAGCCAAGAAGTCAGACCACGCTCTGTGGGGCGGTGAGGAGGACGAGTGCCCTCCCTGGGCTCGCAGGACCCTTGCCACCTGTCCTAATAGCCAGTGTCTCATGCTCAGGGAATTCTCAGATGCCCTTGGGTACCTGCAGCTACTGACCAGCTGTTGCGACGCCGCCGGGGCTCCGGCCTGCAGCTTCTCCATCAGCTCCAGCATGACCGCCACCACCGGTGAGCCCCCAGGCCCCCTGCCCTGCGATGCCCGGCTCAGCCCCAGCTCCACAGCAGCTGCAGTGTGGCAGAGTTTCAGAGGGCACCCCCACCCCCCCGGCTCCCTGCAGGCACAGACCCAGTGGCCAAGTGGTGGGCTTCCCTGACGGCTGTGGTGACCCACTGGCTGCGGCGGGACGAGGAGGCAGCTGAACGACTGTACCCACTGGTAGAACACCTGCCCCTCGCCCTGCAGGAGTCAGAGTGAGTGCAGGCCGACGCTCCTGGCCCTCAGCACCGCGCCCCCCACCCCCACCCCCCACTTTTGATCTGTGCAGCTGGGATCACCACCCTTTCTTCCCCATGAAGCTGGAGCCAGGGCTGTGGGAGCTCAGTGAGGGTCTGTGGCGTGGTCTGACCATCACTCCCTGCCCTGGCCCCAACAGGAAACCCCTGCCAAGGGCAGCTCTGCACTCCTTCCGGGCTGCCCGGGCCCTGCTGGGCCGCGGGAAGGCAGAGTCTGGCCCGGCCAGCCTGACCGTTTGTGAGAAGGCCAGTGAGTACCTGCAGGACAGCCTGGCCACTACACCAGTTGGCAGCTCCATTGACAAGGTGAGGGGTGGGGGCAGGGGCCTGGCAGGTCCACGGGGTCACAGCGTTTCCACTCCCATGTCGTTCTCCCCTGGGCTGCAGAAGACTGTGGGGTTAGCCCCACAGCACAGTACTGGGGGCCCAGCTGGCCTTGCTTTCGGCTAAGGCTTGGGTCCAGGGAGAGTGGTTGCCCCATCTGGCTTCAGTTCCCCCACCCCCTGGAGGAGGGGCGGGGTGAGTGGTGGCAGGGCCCTCCTTGGAGGCTGCTCCTGTGGCAGGTGGTGCGTGTGGAGGCCTGGAGAGGCGGGCGGCCCCGCGGTGCATTGCTGTTGCATTGCATGTGTGTGAGGCGGGTGCAGTGCCTCGGCAGTGCAGCCCGGAGCCGGCCCCTGGCACCGTGGGCCCCCACCCTCCCCTCCAGAGCTGGAGCTCCCCTTTGACTCCTGTCCTCCACCCCCAGGCCATGCAGCTGCTCCTGTGTGACCTGCTCCTTGTGGCGCGCACTAGCCTGTGGCGGCGGCAACAGCTGCCTGCACCAGCCCAGGCCTCGCAGGGCCCGAGCAATGGAGCCCAGGCCTCTGCCCTCGAGCTGCGTGGCTTCCAGCGGGACCTGAGTGGCCTGAGGCGTTTGGCGCAGAGCTTCCGGCCAGCCATGCGGCGGGTGAGTGCCCACAGGCCCGTTACCTCGCAGTGCGGACACGAGGCACCCGGTGCGAGGAGAGAGTGGGGGCCTGGCCTGAGCCCCTACTCTCCTGGCCCCCTTTTACTTAGGTGTTTCTACATGAGGCCACAGCCCGGCTGATGGCAGGGGCCAGTCCCACGCGGACACACCAGCTGCTGGACCGCAGTCTGAGGAGGAGGGCAGGCCCCTGCAGCAAAGGAGGTGAGAGAGGTGGAGGCCCTTGTCGGGGTGTGTGGGGGCGCTTTCCTAGCCCAGCTGGTAACGGCCCAGACAGGGTGTGTTGGATGCTGAGGGCCACTGTGTAACAGAGACTGGGGACCTCATGGTGCTTATCTACCTGAGAAATCCCATGCAGTGACTATTTTGCGGGATACGTGACTGTGCAAGTGTGTCTCTGAGTGTGTTCCATGCCCGGCCCTGGAAAGTGTCTGAGTCTCCGCGGGTGTTCCTAAGACAGGTGGGGAGGGCAGGGACAGGGCCTCTGATGGGCCCTGCAGTCCACTGGGTGTGGCGGGGCCCCTAAGCTTCGTCCCCACGTGGCCCCGCCCCCTGACGCAGCCCGTGTGCGCAGGTGCGGGGGTGGAGCTGGAGCCAAGGCCCACGAGGCGGGAGCATGCCGAGGCTCTGCTGCTGGCCTCCTGCTACCTGCCGCCCTGCTTCCTGTCGTCCCCGGGGCAGCGCGTGGGCATGCTGGCCGAGGCGGAGCGCATGCTCGAGAAGCTCGGCGATCGCCGGCTGCTGCACGACTGCCAGCAGATGCTCATGCGCCTGGGCGGCGGGACCACGGTCACCTCCAGCTAGATCCCCGCTGGCTGCCCGGGCGCCAGCGCCCGTCTTGAGCCACCTCGGCGCCCTTTGGCTGTGTCCCGGGCCGGAGCCTCGATGGCAAAAGGCAGCTCCGGAGACCCCGGTGTCCAACCATGGACTGCATTGTCTTGGCGGACGGGGGAGGGAGGCGGGAGACTGGGAGACCCTGGAGGGCTTTTGCTTCTTGACATGGGAGGTCAGAAGGGGCGCGACCCCGCCGCCACTGCCGGCTCCCCATCGTGAGGAGTGGCGGCCAGGGTGGTGCTGACCTCTGGTGGCCGATCGGGGGATTGCAGGGGCCGCGCCCCTGCAATTGGTGTCACCTCTTTGCAGGCACCCAGTGGCTTTTCCCTCTCCTGTCTAAAGGGAAGACAGGTACATGTCATTCAGCTAAGGGAGCCTGATTTGGCCCTCCTGGGCAGCAAGGGGGCCCTGCTCCAAGGCGCCTCTTTCCCTTCTGGGGAGATCTGTACATAGTGTAGATCAGGGCGCGCCAGTCTCCTGGCCTCTGAGGCTCAAGTATTACTTTGCCTTTTGCAAACTTTATTTTCATAGATTGAGAAGTTTTGTACAGAGAATAAAAAATTATTTATAATCTGTATTTTGCTCCTTTGGGGAGGGTGTGTGCTTTGGATGATGTACTTGCCAACCAGAGGCGGTCCTTAGGGGGTCCTCAGGGCCTCCCCGCAGCACCCAGGCCGACTTCCCACATCAGTCCACCATAAGGGACTAGATTTCCCCCTTCTGATGTTATGGGATATCTGCAGGGTATGACCTTCAGATGCCAGTGGTGGAGGGAGCTGCTAATCCTTAGGTTCATTATGACCCCACCTGTGCCCTCACCAGCCAGCCAGCTCCCAGGGTGACATGGAGGACAGACAACTCAGTGTTCTTAAGGATCTGTTGACAAGAGGGCTACAACCTGATAGTCCTGTATGTTTGGGGTGTCAGTCTCACCTTTCCCGCCCCTTGTTCCCTGGTCATCTCTCACACCTCGGGATGCCTACCCTCATCAGGACCTGAGGCTGCATGGGTGGGGTCATTTCCTGTTCCTGCGGAAAGTGCCAGAATCCCTAACTCCGCATTTGTGCCTCCTGAGCTTTCCCCTTTCTACTCCCCACCTAAAGCCTGGTCCCTCTCCCAGCGGAATCTGGTCAGAATCCACGGGCTGCAGACTTCCAAAACAATTGTTGTATCTTTATTGACTTTTTTTTTCTGAATGCAATGACTGTTTTTTACTCTTAAGGAAAATAAACATCTTTTAGAAACAGCTCGATACACACAATCTTCAGTGTGAAGCAATATACTAATAAGAACACTAGTCGTCTTAACATTTACAGTCTTCATATATATTATATATATGTATATGTATACATATATATACACTATATAACGAGGCCAGATATAATACACACGTTTACCATTTTACAGTCATATGTACAGGAAGTTGCTAGGGTGCCCCCGTTTGAGGGCTGCCTCAGGCCTATCGAAGCATGGACAGAGCTGAGGACAACGACAGACAGGCGGACATACTGGCAGGGACTGGCCTGGGCCGGTGGTGGCTTCGTGGGGAAGGGGGGACATCGCTGTGGCCCCCTTCCCGGCAAGGGCCCCGTGCTGAGGGGTGCGCAAGAGGCACGGCAGCGACACAAAGGAGAAGCGAGCATGTTCCCAACATATATACATTCTATGTAACATAGAGGGGTACACAGGTTTGTACACGAATCTAGCGGTCTCTGCTCCCGTGCTGAGTGGGGTGCTGAGTGGGCGCTGCGGTCCCTGGAGACGGGTGGTCTTGCAGAGGGACGAGCACACACCAGCCATCCGCTGGAGGTGCGCTCTGCAGGCTCCTCTCCTTTTGCGCTCCCAGGCTGGGCTCCAGGGGTGGGGTGGATTGGAAAAAGGGCAAACAGAAGCCAAAGGAGTGCCCCAGTCCCACCTACACCCGGAGAGCTCACATCCCCTGAGCATGGGCCCTAGACTCCCCTGGCTCTGCCCAAACCGCAAGGTTTTGGCAAATGCTGGGTGGGAAGGACGCTGGGGCGCGTTCTGAACGGTTTATCCCAAATTCTCCGGCCGCTCCCCGCTCCGGCCTAGCCCTCTTTCAACCACCCCCTTCCGGACGCCCCCGCCTCGTTCAAGGAGCCAGGAGCCGCCCTCTGCCACTTCCAGGGCCCTTTGGACCCCCATCCCCAGGGCACCCAGCTGCACTGAGGTGGCCGCAGCACCCACGGGTAATGTGTGCCACGTCGTCTGGGAACTCGCAGTGGAGAAGCGTGTCTCCACGCTAAAGGCGTCTTCCACCTCCGCCGGAACCTGTGTGCCCCAAGGCGTCTGGCTGCTTCACAGGCTTCTCTTTCCCAAGCCAGGCCCGGGGTCGGGGAAGAGGGGGCCAGGAACGCCCTGTGTCGTCTGGTTTCGGGAGCAGGCGGCTCCGGAACCTGTTTTTTCCCCAACCCGGGACCGCACGTCTCAGCTCTAGGCAGCCAGATCCAAGATCCGGGGTCCGGATCAAGGATCGGCACTAGGCCCGCTCTGGGAGCATCTCAAAAGGCCGGGGGCTGCACAGGCGGCCCCTCTCCTTCGGCGGGAGCGGGCAGGCGGGCTCCGGTGGCTTCTCCAGCCGTTGGGGTGGGTTACAATGGCAGCCTCTGCAGGAGAAGAGTACACGCCCCAACGTCCGTTATTGACGGTGGTGGACCTGTGCAAGGTGTTAATTCCTCCCCCCAGACCCGCCCGCCGAGGCCCCGCCCACACGAGGCTCGGCACCTGCCCCCAGCGCCAAGATAGCGGGGCTGGTGTCTGCGGGTGGCAGCTGGCCCGAAGTCAGGCTTTTCCTTTCTTCTAGCCCCCACCCTGCCCTCTGTGTCCACTGTCCCCTGCCCCTGCTGGCCTTCCCTCTGTCTCCTACCTGGGATATGTCAGCTTTCAGTGGTCTCTATCACCTGTCCACCAGCCCAGACACCCGCTGAGTAACAGGGGATTAAGGCTGGAGAGGTGGTGGCCTGCTGTGGGCGTGTGGGGACTGGCCTGGCGCCCCTCGGGGTGGGTGAGAATTCCTTCAGGCAGGGGCTGGGCCCTGCTGGGGGTCTGGTCTGCAGGGCAGTAAGTGGGGAGGGGCCCCTCTCCAGCCTAGACCTCTTCCAGAGAAGGCTTGTGGTCACCCACCTTATGCTTGGGACATTTCAAAGAAAAGTTCTCTTCGATGAATATGCAACCTGTGACCAAAGAGAAGTTTGCATGGTTAGGAGAGCTGCTGCTGTCTTGTCGGGGGGCCAGGAGGGAAGGGGGCCCTACAGCCCTTGAGGCCCTAGGCTGCAGGGGTTCTTTGCAAAGAGTAAGCCAGACTCTGCTTGAGCTCCTCCACAATCCAAACTCTATGGCAGTTGCTCTGGCCCTCTGCCTCCATATGCACTCTAGCCCTGTCTTTCCTCTCACCCAACCTCGCCTGGAGCTCCTCGTCACTGGGGAGACCTTCCCTGACTCCCTAGCTATAGCAGACCTCACTCCCCTATCTCTCCATCCTCTCCCGCTACACTGTGCCTGGCCACACTTGTCACTGCCTCCTAGTGATCTATGTACCGATTACTTGCTCAGGTCTCTGCCCCATTGGAAGGTAAGCCCCGAGAACCAGCTCTGCCCTCTTCCCTGGGTGCGTGGCCAGTCCCTAGAAGCCTTGACATCCAGTGAAGACACGTAGATGGACTGGACACTGCAGTTATGGGTCTGAATTTGAGTGTCAGCTATTTCTCTAAGCCTTGATCTCCACATCTCTCACATGGGCACTATACCACTACTGTGTGTCCATTGTGGGAACTGCTGAGGAGGGTATATGTAAGCCATGGCCAGTGTGTGGGGGCGGGGGCAGCAAACAGGTCTCAGGAGCGCCAGGGCCACTGCCCACCCTCGGGAAGCAGAGAGGATGACTGAGCATGGCCAGTCCTTGACGCCCACCCCTGTGCCCAGGGGCGCACTGATGTCTCAGTGAGTCCTGACTCTCCTGCCTGCTGCCATCCAGGGAGACCCTGGCTTTCCCCCCCAGAACACCCACCGCCTCCTGGTGAGCCTCCCTCCCAATGCCTCACCTGTCATTGTTCTGAATAAATGCTAAACCCACCAACAGCCAGAAGCTCAGGCTGGCCAAAGAGGCAGTCCTCTCGTCCATACTGTGACCACCAGTGGTGGCTCTGGGATCCAGGCAGTAGCTGTGCTGAAAACGTGATGGCTGTAGGCAGGGTGGGGAGGCAGGGCTCTGTAGCTTTGACAGCAGGCCTGGGACGGCTCCAGGCCTCCCTAAGGCTGCCTCCCCTTTTTTCCACCCACCTGCTAGAAGCTGGGGGACCTCAGGCCTGAAAACTGCCTGTGAGATTTTGTACTTTAGGGCCAGCAGCTGAAAATGCATCATCAGCTTTTCCCCTTCCCTGGGCGCAGGCAAGCCAGACATTGTTCTGGGACTGAATCCACTTTCCAAAGAGCACTGGGCTAAAACCCCCCACGTACTCCACAGCACACACAGGACAACTCCCCCACCCCCTACACACATACACACACACACACACACACACCCCATCCGGCTACAGGTCCTGTAGTCAAGAACTTGAGTTGCCAGATGCAAAGCGTAGGAGGTCACCATTTCCAAAACCAGCTTGCTCAGCAATCCTCCAGAATCTGTACTGGGCGTGAGAAGGGGAGCCATTGGGAAGAGCGGGGTTATCCGTTCCTGACCACTCTCTTGGTGGCTGTACCTGGGGAACCTGGGACCTAGCTGACAAGGTGGCCCTGTGGCCTGAATGTGGAAAGGTTCAGACAGGAAGCCACAGTGTGCCAGCCTCTGCCAGCCCTTTGGAGTCACTGCTTAGCTCCAATGTGGTGCTTCTTAACAGGATTAATTGGGGGTAGGGGGGCAGGGTTATTGCCCAGGGCAGTGGGGAATGGCAGAGGCAGGCAAGCCTGGTACCCTGCGGTCTGAGAGCCTGACCCCGCCTTGGTAGACCCAGTTCGGTAGGTGTAAGGTGCTAACAAAGGCCTGGGACCCATGCCTGCCTGGCTCACTCCCACAATTCCCTCTCAGTCTCCACCACTGCTGCTTGAGCAGAGCAGCCATGACCAGCTCTCCCTGCTGCCTGAAGCCCTGTCCTCCTTCTCCTTCCAGCTACCTCCTTGTATGTCTGCAGAGATCTCAAATGCACGCTGCCTGCACAGAAGCTGCCATGTGTGGTACACAGATTGCCCAAACAGCCCCAAGCCCTTTCCTTACACCCGTCCTCTGCAGTGGCTCTGCAGCTCCTCCCATCCAGGACAGGTGCCATGCATTCCCCACCCTGTGCATCTGGGCTGGACATGGATGTGCTTTGGCCAGCAGAAGGCAGCGACAAGGACTGTGCCGTCCCAAGCAAGGCCTGCTGGAGAATGAGGCCACATGGAGTAGAGAGGAGCTGGCCGAGCTGGGGTTTGAGATCGTCCTGCCTCAGCTGACCCCACAGCTGACCACAGCCAACTACACGAGCTCATTGGACAACTTGCCAGCTGCCCTGTGCCCACATGAGAGGTAATGAAGGGCTGGTGGTTAGGCAACAAAGTTGGGCCTGGGAGGGCCAGTAGCTCAGCAGCAGTAGCAAGTAATCGACGAAGTGTGATTAAACAATATGGTGAATGTTTAAATAAAAAAACTTATTACAGTTAAAGACACATTGCCATTAATCCCCCTCAAAATACTTGCCCACTTTGAACACACTTATCCCATCGTTCTTGCCATTTCCTGAAGCAGTTCTGGAAGTCCTCTTTTGTGAGTGTCTTTAGTTGTGCTGTCATGGCTGCCTCCATGTCCTGAATCGATTAAAAACGTTTACCTTTCATGGTCATTTTGACTTTGGGGGAGAACCAGAAGTCGCACAGTGCCACATCAGGGGGATAAGGTGGGTGAGGACACACTGTAATGTTTTTATTTGACAGAAATTGCTGTATACCAGAAGCTCTGTATAACATGGAGCGTTGTGATGGAGAAGGATTTACGGCACACTTTAAAACACACCTTCTCTCAACCGTAGCTCACACCCAAATGACTGCATTGAACAAGCTAAAACTTGTCACACACTGTTACTAATGTTCAATGCGCCACTTCCTGTATTGAAGATCCCTGCCTTTCTGTTGGATGGCACTCGGCAGCAGCATTCACTGTATTTTGTGATCACAACGGAAAGACTCCGTGTCACATGTCACCTCTGGTACAGCAATTTCTGTCAAATAAAAAACATTACAGTGTAGGGGTGTTTGGTTAGCTCAGTTGGTTAGAGCGCGGTGCTCTTAACAAGGTTGCCGGTCTGATCCCCACATGGGCCACTGTGAGCTGCGCCCTCCACAACTAGATTGAAACAACTACTTGACTCGGAGCTGATGGATCCTGAAAAAACACACTTAAAAATAAATAAAAGTTAAAAAAGAAAAAAGAAAAACATGATGGTGTGTCTTCATCCACCTTAATCACAGGATCTGGCACCGTGCGACTTCTGGCTCTTCCCCAAAGTCAAAATGACCATGAAAGGTAAACGTTTTGAATCAAGTCAGGACATCGAGGCAGCCACGACAGTGCAACTAACGACATTCACAAAAGAGGACTTCCAGAACTGCTTCAGAAAGTGGCCAGAATGATGGGATAAGTGTGTTCTAAGCAAGGGGGGTATTTTGAGGGGGATTAATGGCATGTGTCTTTTACTGTAATAATTTTTTTTATTTGAACATTCACAGTATTGTTTGCTCACACCTTGTACACGATCAGCATCTTGCCTTAGACCTGCCCGCACAAGGACATCAGGCTGGACACCGCCTTTCCCTCATCTATCACACCAAGGCCTGTGCGTTCTGTGCCAATGAGTCTCTGGGACCCAGACTCTACCTGCACCCGGCAACCCCCCTGCCAGTGTCCATCAGCTCTTTCTCACATATAGTTCTGATCGTGTCCATGTCTCATCTTCTCAGCCTCCAGGCCTCCTTCCTGTCATAATCCCCAGGGTCTGCAGAGATCCCTTTTATATGGGACTCTTTTTAAGACTTTATTTGAAACAAAAGTTCTGTTGCTCCAAGCCTGGTAGATACATCCCACCATTAACCAGCTGCTGGCCACCTCCCCTGACCTTTGTAGGCCTGGCTCAGATGTTGCCTCCTCCTAGAAGTCCTCCTGGATTCTCTCCGTGTCTGGTCTCCATAACTGGGCAAAAATCATGTTTTTCCTGTCGGTCCCAATCAAATGTGAGTCCCTCAAAGGACTGGACAGTACTGGGGTAGGAGACAGAGCATGGGATATGGAGCAAGAAAGACAGGGAGTCACGCCCTGGTTCTGTCCATGCCGTGCTGTGTGGCCATGGGTATGGCAGCCTGTCATAAAGATGCACCTGGAGATAGTGCAGGGGCCTGATACCGGTCCTGGCACAGAGTGGGTGCTACATGAATCACTGGAGAAGGGATGCAACTTGTGGTAGCTATTACTGGGAGTAAGGCCATGTGTCGCAGTGGAGTTCATGTTAAAATCTGGTTCACACTGCTCAGAGTGGAAGGGTGGAGCCAGTGAGAAGCCCAAGTCCCTGTTCCAATAGCTCCCTCCCTGCAGGGTGCTAGCGCCTCAGCCCTCGCCAAGGAACTGTCATCACTCTGTGTGCACACCTGGGGGTGGCTTGGTTGGGGCTGATGCTGGCCTTGAGCCAAGCGGGGCCAGCGGGGCACAGGGAGGGGCCTCTGCCCTGAGCAGAGCCAGCAGGCATTCAGGTGGGAAGGAGGGGCAGCTGGTCCCCAGGCAGTGGGAGCGTCTTCCATGAGGCAGGGTCATAACTTCACCCACGTTCCAGGCCAGAGTGGGAGGGTAAGGAGAGCTGGGGGAGGGGGGAAGACAGAGGTCACGGGGGCTGGCCCCAAAATAGGACTTAAGCTGCACTTGATGGGCTGAGTTCATTATTTCACTCCCTGCTCCGAACAGCTCAGGAAAAGGAGAGATTATTATAATCTTCCTTTTTATAGAGGGGGAAACCAAGTGCAGAGACATCAGTGGACTTGCCAAGTCCACATATGAAGAAGGCCACCAGAGTTTGAATCTAGGCCAAAGCTGCCTCTAAGCCCCCCTAAAACACTGTCTTCCTAATGACTAAAATTCCACCATTAATAATATCTTTCCTTGGATGAAATGAGGTATGTGTCTGAGTCTTGGTTAAAACCTTTTACAACTGTTCCCTGCAGCCAGTAGATGATTTGGCCTCAGTTTTAGAACCTCATCTCCTCCCATCTCCTTTGGTTTTTGTTGTTGAAGTATATTCTTTCCCTTTTTCTTTCCCCAGTAAACTCCTATTCAGTCTTCAAAGCCCCAGCCCCAGTACCCCTTCCTCTCTGAGACCTGAAATCCTCCCCAGCCCTTGGCAATGACAGCTTTTCAAACAGCTCTCCATCTTGTAATTTACGTCTCTGGGCATTCCTCAAGCAGGTGGTTGGGGACTGACTTATCTCCAGGTTCCTAGCATTGCCCAGCACAGAGCGAAAGAATTGCCAGGGCTGGAGAGGAATGACAGAGGGCTCCAATGAGGCTGGGTCCGAGGAGCTGTGCTCAGGATTCCCCTGGAGGACCTTCGTGTCCCCTCGGGCTGGCTCTTACCCGAATCGCTGGCACACGGGTAATGGTAGGTGTGGACACATCCCTTATGGCAGCACCCAATGGTGGCCCCGGCTTCTTGGCAGCTGGAACAAGTCTGGTAAGGAGAGAGGGAAGACAGGTGAGACTGCCTCTGAGGGGCCGGGCAGGTGGGCTTTACAGATAGCACCCCCACCACGGTCCCCACCTCTTTCCCATAAAAACGGTCCTTAAATATCAGTTGGAAAGAGGCTCAGCTTGTGTGCAAATTCCCACAGGGTTGATTCTGTGGCAGCCCCTGGGCTGCTGCCTTGATGGAGGGGACCCTCTTGAAGGGGGATGGCTACTTATAGGTAAACGTATGGGCCCTGGCTTCACACACACCTGGGTTCAAATCCTGGCTCTGCATTGCATGACCTCAGCAGAGCCTCGGCTGCACACTGGGATGGCGCCTTCCTTCCAGGAGGGCCGTGAATAGTAAATGAGATTTTGTGTGCCCAATGGACGAGAGCTCCTGCCGCCAGTCACCAGTATGACCACGGCTGCGAGCCGGTATTGTGGTGCTTCTGCATGTACGTGTCCTCACCCACTGACTCCTCCCAATGACCCTCAAGGTAGGCAACTTTCATGACCCCACTTCACAGATGGTATAACTGAGGCTCCCACTCCAGGCAAGAGCGAAAGCAGTAAGCATGGTTTCCTACCCTTTCTTGCAGAACAAGCACCGAACCCAGAAGCCGCTGGGCGATCTGAGGACGGGCCATTCACCCTCCTAGGGCCAGCAAGGAGATGGCAGAGCCAATCCTGAGATGCTGAGTTAACGTAAATCTTATGCCATCCAGCATGGTGGCCGGCCCACTCTGGGTCTCGAAAGTGTGGTCTGCTGAGCTTGGCGGCTGCCCCGTGCCTGCCCCAGCTGCTTGGAGGGGGAAGTGGCCAGGACAGTATGACAAGGCCCTTGGAAGAGGGAAGCACAACCCGAGGCCTAGAGACGGACAGGTTGGGCCTCAAATCATGGAGACTCGACCATAGCCCTCACTGTAGGGGTGGGGGAGTGAGGTGCAGGAGGGAAGTAGAGAAGGTGGCAGGCCCATGCCCAGATGCTAAGCCACCGTAACAACTAACAACAGCTTACGATATGCCAGGCATGCTTGGAAGCAACCTCCTCATAATGACCTTCTGACATTGGTATTATAGTTATTTTACCCGGGTTTCCAATGAGAGCTCAGAGAGGCTGAGTGACTTGCCTGAGGACAGACAGCTCCTGAGTATCTGGGTTCGGCTTTGAGCCCAGCAGCCCAGCTGGGGCACAGGCTGGCAAAGACTATCCCATACTGCTCAGAGCAGGGTTGGGCTCTGTTCGAGGCCCAAGCCTGAGGGACACCCACCCCAGCAGCTGGGACAGGCTGGGGACGAGGAAGTCCTCCTACCTTTCCTAGGCCTCGTCTGAGAAATGCCTGGGATGTTCCCTCTGTCACCAAACAGGGGGTGAGAGTGGGGCGGTGCACGGTGAGGGCTGGGGTACTTCCTGGAACATCAGGTTTTCACACGATGCCTCTGGACAGGCAGGTGCCTTGTGGTCAGGGCTGAGACCCACTGGGGCTCTGGAGCCCCACGTCCCCATTCCTGGCCCGAAAAGGGGAGAGGAAGGAGTGGAGGCCCTCCATCAGGCCCAGACCCACCCTCAAGCGGCCCCCGAGTGTTTGGATGGTTAAAGGGTCACAGCCAGAGGGACCCTTCTGGCGAATGGCCTCACCTGCATTGAGTTCCCCTCACAACCCTTGTGGCAGATGTTTTAGGTGTGAAGAAATGGAGGTACAGAGAGACAGACGCCTCAGGCCCTTCTGATCCCAGCACTCCTGCTCTGACTAAGAAGGCATATGGCTTGTGAACCTTCCGAAGGATCCCAGGCTAGGAGGGGCCGAAACTGGGGCGTCGGCAGATGCTACCAGCCTAACATGGCCGCCACAGCCAAACGCCCGCGTCCACGGCCAGGTCTCACTTGGAGGGGAGACGGGGTCCACAGCAGTTCTGCGTGAGGGCTCAGCTCTGGGCAGACTGGGAAACACGTCCCAGGAGGTGGGCATGGCATGGCTCAGAACAGCAGGTTGTGTGTGGGGTTCCCAGGAGGAGACATAGAAGGAAAAGGGGTGTCCCTGGGGGCCTGCAGTTCTGTTCCTCAAGAGAGCAGACGTGAGGCTAATGTGCCAACAGGCCTTTCGGGATGGGGGCTGGGAACTTGGCTGCGCTTGGGGAGGAGACCATCTGTATGGCCCCAAAACTCTGCTAAGGGGGTTCAGCATTCGGAAGCTCAGAGGACAGTGACTTGCCTGGGGTCACAGAACCCACCCTTAGCAGAACTGGGATTTGAAGCGAGCGTGCTGCCCCTAAGCTGCTGAGGTACGAGGGGCCTTGGCAGGGATGGACGGCCCTAGAAGGCTTGGGCTGGCGGAGGGAAGGGGGCCAAATGGTGACCCTAGGAAGCCTGGACCCTGCCC
This sequence comes from Rhinolophus ferrumequinum, assembly GCF_004115265.2. Lineage (NCBI taxonomy): Eukaryota > Metazoa > Chordata > Mammalia > Chiroptera > Rhinolophidae > Rhinolophus > Rhinolophus ferrumequinum. The sequence continues at coordinate 1,004,706 of NC_046304.1, forward strand.
GTTTCTCCCGGGTGTTCTGTGGACATGGCCTGCTCGTCCAGTGGCTGCTTTAACAGCCCCACTGAACACACCCGGGCAAGGCCCAGGGCCACCCGTCTGGCAGGGAGGCCCTTCAGGCTGTGCCTGAGTTTCCTTGTGTGCAGCAGGGAGACGCCGTTGGTGGGGTATGCGTGTCAGGGGAGCAAGGGCTCACTGACAGCCAGGCCAGCACACAAAGCCAAGGACCAGTGTGGTAGCTTTCAGGAGCCAGGCTGTAACAGTGGGAGAGGGGCTGGGGGTCGGAGGATTAGTGTCAGTTTTCAGGGTGGCGGGGAAGGAGCTGGTGACCAGAGTGGAAAACAGCAGGAAGGAGGAAAATGATTGAGAAGGGAAGAAGGGAGCACGGCAAGGCCTGTAGGCTGCGGTCTGAAGGCTGCGGGCTGGAGGGGGCTCAGGGAAGTGGCAGATGTACCGAGGTGACGGGCTTCCTTACTCAAGCAGGAGGCCAGCGGGCAAGATGTCTGGGCATGAGGAGGTCTCTGAGTGTTCCTGGGTAGTGGCAGGTCGGTGGGGAAACAGGGAAGCATGGGAAGCATCGATGGCTGCAGCCATCTAGCTACGATGGCCCCACAGCAGACAGTCAGCTCAGGCGGGTCACAGGGGCTGGGGGCTGGGAGGTGGGAGGGGGTGGGGGTGGTAGAAAGGAAGGAGCAGGTATGCAGCAGGGGGAAGGGCCGTGGGGAGGTGGGGCCAGCAGGTGAGGGCGAGGGTCTCCCCGAGCTGGGGTGGGGGGCAGTGCTGCAGTGCCAGGGATGGTAGCTGCACAGGAGCGTGGCCCTGAGTGTGCGTGGGGGGCGGGGGGAGACAGGCACACAAGCCTCAGGGGGAATGCTGAGCCCCCACTGCCCTGTCCCAGGCATCTCCTGCTGACTCCCGCCGTAAGGGGCTTCCAAATGGCCTCCTGGCTCTTTGCTTACTCTCACACTCTCTGCACCCCTCACAAGGGAGTGTGAGCCCCATGGTAACCCAAGCGGTAGTAACACTGGGTGGTGACGTGGTCTCTGCCGCTGTCACTGGTTCTAGCCCAGGAATGTCAACAGCACTCAGGCCAGGCGTGGCTTGAACAACTTTCATGGGCACTAACTCATTTAATCTTCACGGCCCCTCTGCGCTGTGAACTAATAAGCCCACTTCAGAGATGAGGAAATGGAGGCACAGAGAGGTTAAGTCTGTGCCCAGAGTCACACAGTGAGTGAGGGGCAGCACTGGGGAGTGAACCAACAAGCCAGCCCAAGTTCTTGCTCGCAGACTTCAGTGACTAGAGCCCCTGAAGGGACATTTTAGGACCATTTGTGAGGTTCCTGGACCACCCTGCCCAACGAGGGTGTCCTGCAGAGGGGACATGTTCCAACTTTGTATTGTTTGAGGAGTTTGTCCCGTCGGCCCCCAGCTCCAACTCAGAGGTACCTGAGCTGGGGCAGCCTGCTTTTGCAGGCCACCCTGACATTCGATTCTGGGAGGCCCTTCGTCTTCTGGGGTCTCAGCATCAGCATCTCTGCTGATTACACGAGCAGGGGGGTCAGGTGGGCCGTGGGGCTGGAAGATGTCAGGTGAGTATGGCGGGCCCTGGGCTGCAGGCAGCCAGGGCCACAGTGGGACGGCCGTCTGGGACAGGGCTGAGTGAATGTGTCCCGCTCAACCTGGGGTGTGCCTCAACTCCCCCCAAACTCCACAGATATGAATCTGTCACTGTGGGCCTGTTTGGCTCAAACCACAGAGCTGCAGAGATGAGGGGGCTGCCCGATCGCCTGCCTGCCTGTCCTGCGAGACCTGAGCTTCCCAGCCCAGCTGGGCTGGCCTCTTACCATGTCCACGGCCATCTTCATGGCCTCCTGTAACCCAAAGAGCTTCCCGGCCACCAGGTAGACCCCGCCTGTCCACACGGCACAGGCCTCGTGCACCCAGTGCTCCTGGGTGTCTGCACCAGGCTCTGCTGGTGCCTCCTTGCTGCACTCGTGCTTGCGGCTCTTGTCGGCTGGGGCTACCTCCTCACCACCGTCCCCCCGACCGTCACAGCAGTAGCAGCTCTGCAGCCGCCGTGACAGGCCCCGGGCACTGGTGCGGAGTGAGCCCTGCTTGGCCGGGTCAGCTGGGCCGTCAGGCTTGGGGGGTTTTCCGATGGCGGCGGCGGCAGCTGCGCACTCAAGGCCTTTGAATGTTCTCTCCAGGGGCAGTGAGGCCTCCTCGCAGGTGCCCTCTGGCCGCACCTTCTCCTTGAGTTTTGGCTTCTTTTTGGGGAGGCAGTGTTCTGGGTAGTAGGGCCCACAGAGGTCCCCGAGGTCCTTGAAGTTGGCTGGGTTTTGGCAGAGGCAGCAAACAAGGCAAGCGGTACTTAGGGCCTTGGAAACCACGGGCCCCAGATGCATGGTGGTGGAGAGGGGCAGAGAGGGGCGCGGCTGTAGGACGGAGCCTCCAGGGAGCGTGGCCAGGGGGGCCCCGGCCGCATCTAGGGAGGACGAGGAAGAGGAAGAGGAGGCCGAGGACGGAGGTTTTCTGTGGGGCTTGGGCTCCTCCCCAGGACAGTTGACAACAGTGCAGACAGTGGTGAACGCATCTCGCTTCTCAACCCGCACGAAGGGCGAGAAGGCCGGGGTGCGGCTGTCTGCCCGCAGGCGCTTGCACGAGGAAATGTACTTGAGGCGGATTTCAGGTTCTGCGGGATCCAGGGGCAGCAGCTGCTGCTGCCGCCTCCGCTTGGCACGCCCCTTACAGGGCGAGGAGGTGGTGCTCTTGGCCCGGCCCCGAGTGAGACGCTTTCGCTTGGAATAGCTGCTATAGTTGGCATGGCCTGGCTGCTTCTGCGCCCTCATTTGGGGCTGGCAAGGCCGGCCCTCGGGGGACTGGGAGGCCAGGCCCAGCTCCTCCATCTTTGGCTTCTTGCCTCCTCCACCAGAGCTGTCCTCACTGCCACCTTGCGTGCCATTGGCCCTGTCTTGGGGAGTCAGGAGCAGAGCAGGGCCTAGATGGGGCCGCTTCTCCAGGGGGCCTTTGGGGAGTCCCAGGGCTCCAGCCCTGCCTTTCCGGCTTCTCTTTTTAGGTGCCAGGGCAGCCCCCCCAGGCGGCAGGGCCTCCGGGGACACGAAGGCCTCGGTTTTGAAACAGTCAGTCGAGGACAGTTTCTTACTGTTCACGAGTTTGCCTTTTAAGGATCTGTTGGCCGTATTTCTGCACACCGGGTCGGACCCCGAAGCTGCTGGGAGCTTCTGCCCAGTGCCCACGTTTAAAAGACCTTCTTCTGCCCCCACCGGGCTGCCCCCGGCACTCTTGAGCCCACGGTCCTTCTCAGAGAGGGACGGGCTCAGAGGGTTTCCGGGAGGGGTCCCTGGCGCTTTACACGCGAACTTCTTCAGGCTGGGTGAGGTGATCTTCTGCACGATGGCCTCCAGCTTCAGACCCCGGCCCTTCCGGGGTGGCAGCACCTTGGTCTTCATGGCCCCCTGGAAGGCCGCCCTCGAGGCCAGCTTGAGGCAGGCGTCAGGGGCCTCTGGGGGCAGGGGCTTCTCGGTGGGTTCACTATTGCCCTTGGTGGGCTTGGCTTTCTTGGGAGAAGACATCCTCTTAAAGAGGGTTGGGGAGCCCTCGGCCCTCTCCTCCTTCATGTGCCCCCCACTGCCGCTGGCACTGCTGCTCCGTAAAACCAAGTTCCGCTTCTTGGTGGGGACTGGCGCCATGAAGGCCGACTTCCTTTTGAGTGCGTGGAGGGGCCGATCAGAGAGCTTGCTGCCCGCACTGGGCTTGGGGACCCTTGCCCGCTGGCTGGCCCTGCCCTCCTTCTGGGGGCTGCAGGAGACCTTGAATGTGGTGGGCAGATGGTTGTTGACAAGGAGCTTCTTGGCGGTGCGGCAGTTGGGGACTCGGCTTTCCGAGGGCCGCCGCCGCTTGCAGTGGAAGACCTCCTGGGTTTTGGTGCGGGACCGAAGGATCATGGAACGCTGGTCTCTGCCTGGGGTGCCAGGCGAGTCTGTCTCCTTCGTCTTGGAGCCCATGGGGCTGCTGTCAGAGGCCACGGGCAGGGCAGCTGGGTTACTGGGGCTAGATGCCGCTTTGGGGGAGGGTTTCCCCACCCGCTTGCCCGACTTGAAGGCGGCTCGCTGCTTGCCCCCCAGTTTGTCTGGGGGGGCAGGAGTGGTGGTCAGTCCTGGGGGCCCGGGTGTGCGGGGCTCGCTCAATGCCGTGAAGGAGCGAGTGCACATCCTGGGGAGCCCTTCTGAGGCCCCCCGGCCTGGGGCCCCTGCCCCTTCCATCTGTCCCTGCGGGGGCCCTGTGCAGGATTCAGGGAGCAGGAGGTCTTTGGGCAGAGCTGGTGCCCTGCAAGGGGAGTCCTCAGCCTCAGGAAGCCCCCGGTGCACCCGCCGGCTCCGTAAACTTTTGCCACGTGGCACAGGCTCTTTCTTAGCAATGGGTGCCTCGGGCACAGCAGGCTTATTTGGCTTCTGGGCCAAGGCGGCATCTGGGGTCAGGGTGGTAGGGTCCCCCGGAGCCAGTGCCCCATCAGGCCCTTCTTCCCCAGGCTTCATGTGGGATAGGGAGGACTCAAACCAGCTCTGAACCTTTGACTCGGCACCCACAGTGGGGCCCAGAAAGATGACCGACTCCCCGGACAGGTGGCACGGGGAGCCCCAGCCGGCCTTGGGGTCCAGCACCTCTACCTCCTCCTCCTTGGTGCACATCAGGGGGGCCTTCGGAGACAGCGGGTCCTGCATGCTGGGCCTCTGTTCAGGGCTGCCCAGGAGCTCGCACAGGGACGAGTATTCCTCCTCGGCCTCCAGGTCCTCCTTCCTGCTGGTGGGTGGCAGTAGCGGGAGGTCCCCAAAGTCGGAGGCGGAACAGCAGTGCCGGCTGTCCTCCAGCCACCGGTCAGCCTTGCCCACCTCGGGGCACTGCAGCAGCCCGCCTGCCTCCTCCTTCACCCTGTCTGCTTCCTCCTGCTCCGCGTCCCGGGGCACAGCGGCCTTCTCCCCAGGGGGCTCCTCCTCCTGGAAGCCCAGGCAGGCTGGAGCCTCGTGGGAGCTCTCCTTGCCAATGCTGTCCGGGGCCTTCCCACTCTGCTCCAGGCCCTTGGTGAGCTCGCTGGGGTGCAGCCCCCACCGGGGACAAGCATCCCCCAGGTTTTCCTCGGGCCAGGCAAAGGGGTTGGCACTGTCTGCTGAGCTGGCGGTGGTTGTGTCCGGGAAGCAGTCAAAAGCTGCTGCGGTGGGGTCTGAAGTGGCAGCCCCGAGTGTGGGCTTGGTGCCAAAGCAGAGGGGGCCAGCTGTCTTCTTGGGATCAGGGGTGACGAAGCCCACAGAAGGGTCTTCAAACAGCCCCGGGCTGAAGTCCTTGGTGTTGCCACCCTTGTCCAGCTGTAAGGACTCGGGCAGGGCCTCTGGCTCCCCTGGCCGTGGCCACACGTTCTTGGCCACGGAGTCCAGGCAGGCGCTGTGGTTCTCCAGCGCGAAGGGCGGCTTGCTGGCATCCTTGGCCAGGCCGGGCGCCTCGGTCCAGGCCTTGTCGGCCTTCTCACCGATGGCCTCCTGCAGTCCCAGGATTTCCGAGGCCAGGTCCTCCTGCGCCAGGGCACTGAGCAGCAGCCGCGGGCAGTCCCGCTCGCCCGCCACAAACTTGGAGAAGCTGTCGAGCGGCAGGCTGCTGTGCAGGCTCTGGAAGGAGTCGTCAGACTTGGTGGACATGTCATCAGGAGAGGTCACGGAACAGGTGGACACGGACTCGGGTTTGGCCTTGGAGGTGCTGTGGACTCTGGCGGGGCTTCCGCGGGCCTGGCTGCAGTACAGGAAGCTGCGCTCTAGCGGGTCCTCCGAGCCGCTCAGGTAGTCGGCCTCGGGCGGCTCGGCGTGGCTGGACTGCGGCGTGCTGCTCAGCGGCTCTGACAGCGGCGTGCCCGCCTGCTCGGCTGAGTAGCCGCTGCCCTCGGGGCTGCAGTGCTGGCTTTTGTGCTGTTCCGGGGTCCTGGATACCAGGTTCTTGACACCCTTCTTCTGTGGCACAGCAGCCTTGGAGAGGAGCAGCTGCTGGACCGTGTTGGAGATGTTCTCCACCTGCGAGGTCAGGGCCGTGAGGCTCTGCAGGCTGAGGTCCGACAGCAGGTTCTCAGGGAGCTTCTCCTTCTGCAGTGGCTTGCAGTTGCCAGCCTGGGTGTCCACAGAGCTGGTGGCGTCCGTTGGGGAGGGGTTGAGCAGGGGCATGAAGTGGCTGTGGTCGGTGATGCCTGCAGGGAAAGCCCCGGTGCTGAGTGGCTGCTGGCTGTAGGGAAAGCTCTCCAGGTTTGGCATCAGCGGCGACGGGGTAGAGCTGTAGGAAGGTGAGCGGCCCACGGAGCGTGCAGGCGAGTGGCTGGAGCTGGGGCTGAAGGTCTGGTAGTACTGCTCTGGGGTCCTGACGGCCGAGTCTGGCTGGCAGTAGCCTGGGCCTTGCTGCCCATAGTGTTGGTACTTGGCGAGGTTTTGGTAATGGAGGGTTTCCTGGGCATGGTGCCGGCTCTGAAGAGCTTGCTGCTGCTGCTTCTGCTGGTCATAGCTGAGGCGGCTCGGCTGATAGGCATGAAGATTCTGGACTCGCTGGCCCGGGGCCAGGCTGGCGCTGGCACTCAGTGGCCTGTCGTGGGGCTGGGCAGACGGTGCTGTGCAACTCTTATAGGAGTGGGCCGCCTGCCCGCTACCCTGGCCTGTAGAGTAGGTGGAGGAGGTGGGGAAGGACTGAGAGTGCTGGGGAAAGTGGCTGCCCTGGGGAAAGGGCAGAGGCGAGGCAATGTCATTCTGCAGTTTCTGCCTCTGGAGCTTGGGGTAGGCCAAGGGCTGCTGGGGCTGCGGCAGCTGGGGCTGCACGTGCAGGGAGTGAGTCCGGAAGGGCAGCTGGGCACCCTGCTCCGGGTACTGCCTTCCTGGGGGCACTGCTGTCTTTTTCATCAAGTTCTCATCATATTTGCCCACCCCCCCTGACAGGGGCTGTGGCTGGGGGGGTGGCGGCTGAGGGGCCCCCCAGGATTGCAGGCTCTCCTCGCCGGAGTATCGGCCTGGGTAAGGGCTGCTGTCCTGGACGCCGTAGCCAGAGAACGCCGGCCTCCCCTGCAGGGCCTGCTGCGAGGGCAGCCCTTTGCTCCCGCGCCCAGTGCTGGCGGGCGTGCTGGCGCTGCCCTCGTAGCCCGCGTACGGCTGTGGGTTATAATAGTCCTTGGCCAGCAGCCTCTGCCGGTCACAGCTCAGCCCGGCCTGGCTTGGCTGCCTGTAATTCTCCAGGCGTGATGTCTCCTGTGAGGTCTGCTGGTAGTTCTGTTGTTTGCCATGGAAACCACACCTTTCTCGAAAAGACTGCATGACTCGGGCTGGTTATCTGTGAAAACAGAAGGGGAGAAGGAGCAGGCACGGGGAGGGGAGGGAAGGACAGGCATGGAAGGGGGCAGAGGGAGAGAAATTCAAATGGGCCAGTTCCTTTCACCTCAGAAAGCCTGCCTCCCACCCCTCTCCCTGCCCTGCCCTCTCCCTGAAGCTCTTAATAGTCCCCCCTTTGCCTGAGCCTCCCCACCAGCTGTGCACATATTGACACCTTCTGTGTCAGGGAGGTGTGCTCTGTAATTCCTGCCGACATGGCCTGCAGCTGAGCCTTGCCAAGGATGGCTGCCTCGGAGGGAGAGAGGGAAGGAGGTGTAAACCGGTTGCCCTGAACTGCCCTCCCACCCTCCACGTGGTTGGTTCCCCCTCCCTCCCCCATCCCACCACTCCCAGCCCTTCCCCGACAGCTCAAAATCATTTAGCAGAGTAATTCCCGCTCCCAGGTCCCCTGGGGCCACTGGATCCTGTAATCTAGTCCCCGCTAGATAGTGTTCAAGCGTGACCCGGCGGGGAACAACTAGGGGAAACAGGAAGCTTTGCCCCTGTCCCAGGGCCTGCAGCGCACGCAGACACACACACACCTCCTCTATCACTGCGGTGCCATCTGGAATCTCTCCGTTCCTTCTAGCAGACGTCTGATTAGGGGCCTCTGAACCACTGGAGACATAAAACATCCCTTCTCTGACTCCCCGGAACGCAGGACGGTGGCACCTGCCTCCTGTTTTTGATATCCTAGATGCGCAAACAGATTACGTGGCCACAGTGAGGGAGCGTGTGGTAATGGGGGACAGAGCTGCAGGCCCCTCCTGTGTGCAGCAGCCCAGGCCGCCTGGCTGGCCCCTTTGGCCTCTGCAGGGTCAGGACCAGGGCACATCAGGCTCAGAGCCCATCTGTTTATGATTTTAGGGGCTGGGGCTCCGACAGGGTCTAACCTACCCCAAAGCAGGGTCCTGGGTCAGGACATGACCAAGAGGTGGGGAGTGTGGACTCACAAAACAGGCAGGCCGTTCAAGTCCAGGCTATAGGTTCTCTCAACTGACTGGGGGCACAGTCACCCCAGAAGATCCTCCATGGAGAGGAGGAGGAGCAAAGTACGCTCCAGGCTGGGGAGATCAAGGGGGCTCAGGATTTACCCACAAGTACACCAGCTGGGGTTGGAAGAAGGTGGCTCCTTAGCCTGCCGGTCTCAGGCCCCCTCAGGAATCCCAGGGAACAGGGATTTCCCAGTTCCCATTCCCAATGGTGGGAGGAAGGGGTGGTTTGCCTACAAGATTCCAGGGTTATAAGGAGGCACAGGGAAGAGAGAGAGGCATGCAGATGTGAGAAGGGGAGAGAGACAGGATGATGTGGAGAGGGGGAGGGGAGGGGCTGCCCCCAAGAGGTCCAACTCACCCCTCTTCTTCACCCGATTCCCACCTAGATACCTTCCTCAGTGTTGAAGGCTGACCAGGGAGGGGGAAAGAGGAGGGGCTCCAGCTAGCTGAGCAGGGTGGGCCCAGGGCAGCCAGACAGCCCCCAGGAGCCCACCATCCTGGCCCTGACTCAGGGATGGAGGTGCCATGGCTGCAGAGCAGGGACCAACATCCCACAAGGCCACCTGCTGCCCATGGGCCCCCGTCAAAGCAAGCAGGCTCCATGCCGACCACGGCCTTCCCTCCCACCTCTCCTTGGGTTTATCTCAGGCATCCCCAACAAGGAGAAAATTGCCCGCCCTTCTGACCCACTTCAATCCCATCCCTGGCAGCTTGGATCAAACGTTACAGGAGGTGCCTGCTGCTACACGCCAGCCCAGAGGAGCTGGAGACAGCTCTGGGCCCCCAGCCAGGTTGACAGCTCTGCGTCTCCTGACCCAACCTCCACAGAGAAGGCACAAGGAAGGGTGCCGGCCAGACCACTACAGGTCTGCCCTGGCGGGTGGCCCCATTCTACCCCAGGCAGGCAGAGGCCACCCCTGTGCTCTACCCTCCACCCCCAGTGTTGTGTTTATGAGCCTGGAATGCGCAAACCCAGGCCCGATCTGAAGGCTGCGCTTGCCTCATATATCTGCACAAATTACATTTCGGCTTTTATTAGTCCCAGATCGCTCTCATTTCCTGCTGAGTGTCCTGTGGATATCATTAACATTTCTACAGCTTTTATTTTTTTCACATTCTCCAAAACGCATTACCCAGAAACATTATTTAAAACGAGAAAGTGCTATGACCAGTGTCCGCCCCCCCCTTTAATCAGTCCAGCTGCTGCGTCTTTTAATTTAGCCGAGCTGTATTGCAGGCGGGTTTCCCAATACACATGAGCAGCTGGATGTGGTGAAAGCATCTATCTCTAAGAAAAGACAGTTCAATTAGAATACGAAAAGCCCAGCACCTGATGGAGAATGCAGGCAAAAATGCTCACCCCAACACCACCCTCCAACCCCAGGCGAAGGGAGGAGGCGAGGGATGCGGAAACAAAGGCATGGCCTCAGAGACGCCTCTCAGAGCCCAGGAGGTCCCACCAAGCTCTGCCAGGAGAAAATGGGGCTCTGCGTCTTTAAGAGCTGCCTCAGGCCTGCGAAGGGCTCTGTTGTTATTAATTATTATGATTACTTTTCAAGAACACTAGCAAAGGACAAGGAGGGGGAAAGGGGCAGGCAGAGGGGGTGGGGTGGGCAGCATCAACAGTGCGGGGGCAGAAAGGCACCCTTGGCAGAAAAATGGTGACCTTTGAACTTGGGAGGGGAGGAGGGGCAAACTGAGAGCTTGGCCTCTGTGGGTTCAGCTGGAGGGAGAGGGGTGGGGTCAGGGGAGGGCACCCCCTAACAGCCCCCCGGGGCTCCTCTGACCCAGCCCAGCCTCGCCATCCCTGCTTCCCCACCTGCCTCTCCCAGATACTTGGTCAAGGCCTTACCTCAAGTTCTTGCCCAAGTGGGACGGAGGGAGGGCGGGACGGAGGGAGGAAGCGACTCCTGAGTGTCCTCTAAGCACTAGATGCATTAGCACTCCTTGGACAATTCCTAGAAGTTGGTCCTCCCAGGCCAGGCTCAGGGAGAGAGACATGCCCTGGAGCTGGTTCAGGGCCCCAGGCCGTGCACCCAAGGCCCCAGGCCTTCCCCTCGCACAGCTAAGGGTCTCTGCTCCCCCAGACATTTACACAGCCATGCATTGCACGGGAAGTAGAATGGAGGCATGAAGAAGACCCAACCCCCACCGCAATGCAAGGCCAGCAGGTGAACCTGGGGGCAGCAATTCTTTCAGGCGAAGGAACGCCTCAGCCCTCTCCCTTCCCCTCAGAGGTGCTATGGAGCAAAAGGGGGCCCCATGGCTCTAAGTACCTACGCTGCACAGGTGTGCTCAGTGAACGCTGACTGTTCTGCCCTTTTACAGAAAAGGGTGAAATTGAGCGAGGCAAGAGCACTGCGTACGAGCTCCCCCCGCCAGGAAAGCTCCTTTCACTGGACAACTACAGCAGGGGCAGTGACCAGACTAAGGTAGACCACCGCTCACCAGGACCCCACACCAAGAATCCCCGTTTTAGAGGGAACATCTTGGGGCATGACAAACAGCAAAAAGGTACTTTGAGGAGGCAATGGGAGTGCTGGCAGCTCCCATTTCCCAGGTACCCTGACGCCAGGTCAGGCCCCCCCTTTTACTCAGGGAGTCTGACCCACCTTAGGGAGGGCCACTCATGGGCAGTGCTGGTTACTGGCCACCTGCTGTCACCATGGCAGCCTCACAGAGAGGTCCCTGGGCCCACAGCCTCTCCAGTCCCCAGGGTCAGTCCCTGGTGAAGTAAAGGGGTGTACTGCGAGCCGTAGCTGCCGCAGCTCCCACAAAGGGTGCTGCTGGGGCCCGGCCTGGAGATTGTGGCTGGAAGTCTTTGCTGAGACACAGCTGGTGGTGGAAGACAGGTAGGGGGCTAGGGAGATGGAGAGGGGGAGACAGAGAAACAGAGGCAGAGAGAGGAAAAGAGGGAGACGACCAGAGGGGGGAGAGGGACGGAGGGAGAGAGAGAAGGAAGCATCCTGCTCTCCTGCAGCTGCTCTGGCCGCTGGTTCCATCCCACCCACTTACCCAAGGTTGTTTTATGACCCGGTTTCCTGATTTGTAGCTGCAGGGAAAATTTTTAAAAAACCCAACCCACTCAAGGTCTGGGACCAGGAAAGGGAAAGTCACCTGAGTCAGGAGGCTGGGGGTGGGGGTGTAGCCACCTCAGGCCTCCCCACCTGTGAGAGACGATGACTACTAAATATGAGACCTCCACGAAACCTACAGATCATTAGCCAGACTTACTGCTGTCCTGCCTGTGGGGTCTATTTTGAATCCTAAGGGCCTGGCTTGAATGGAGGAAGGGAGGTGCTTCCAAGGAATCCACGAGACAAACAGCCCAGTGCCCACAGGTAGAATCCTTGGGCCAGGGGCCAGTGAAGAAGCAGGGACCTGAGCCAGCTGGGAGAGCCCTGCTTGGGGCAGAGGGGGGACCATCTCGGGGCATAAGGAATACCAGAGAACAAGGCAGTCCCCACCCCAAAGTATGGCTTCTTGAGCCCACCCAGTGGAACACACTTGGTATGCACCCTCCTTATTCACCAGCACCCGTTTATGCTCATGGGAAAACTGCACAGGGATCTAACAGTCCTCTCTCTGTAGGGCCAGGGCAGGCAGGCTGGGTGGGAGGGCCGGGGGGCTAGAGGTCCTGAATACTAAGGGGCAAGCATCGGGGTGAGCAGGGTAGAAAGCAGGAAGATCACCCCAACACCCTCTCCAGATGTCCAGGGTAGGGACCCCGGGTAAGGCTGGGGTCTCAGGCTTCTTCGGAGCATACGTGAATGGGAAGCAGAGGCTTCTGGATTCTCCGGACGTTTGGAAGGCCTTCCCTCAAAGCCCACCAATGCTGCTTCCTCCAAGGACCCAGCTGCAGAGGCAGCAGAGACCTACCTCAGGGTCTAACCCACCAGGAAGCCGCCTTGCCCCACCCACTCGGCCACACCCCACTCCACCCAGCTTAGTTCTTCTGGGCACGCCTGCTGTGCAAGTTAGTTCCCAAAGCTCCCTGCCCAGTTAGGAAGCCACAGCCCCGTTCCCAGGAGGAGTCAGTAACTTGCAGAGTTCCCACAGCTCAGAGACAGGGCAGCAGAGCTGAGTTCTCAACTTAGCTCCCTGACTTCTAAAGCTGTGCCCTGCTCCCCACCCTATGCCCACTGCCCCAGTACCCTCTGTGGGAGGCAGGGGTCAACAGGCCCGTAAACCTGGGCCACTTAAGCCAAAAGGGCTCACAGTCTGGGGAGGAGGGGCAGATGGCCAGTCTGGCTCCTCCTTGCTGTGAGGGGTGGGGGGGTCACAAGAAGGGATTCTGCAGCAGCTGTGTTGTTGGCATTCGAGGACCCTCCTGGGGTGGGGTGTCGGGGAGAGCTCACCTATTATCAGCCCCAGACTTACTAGTCTCTTGTGAACAACAATTGTTTTTAGATCATTTATTCAACAAGACCTCCCCCCTTCCCCCATCTCTGTTAAAATGAGAAGGGAGGTGGGACCAACTGCTGGGATGCAGACAGCTAAGAACCCACACATTCAGAGCCCCAGGCCAGCAAGATCAGGGACGGCCCCAGAGGCTGGCGTGGGGGTCTGAGGGGATCCACACGGAGGCTCCCAGTCTGCTCCAGTCTCCTCCCTCCACCACACTCCTAGAAGTTCCCGACCCTGCAGGTGTCTGCTGGCCTTGAGAGGAGGCAGAGGAGGGCCCAACCTCTCACCCCAGCCTGTCCTCGGCACCCCATGTGCCCAGAGGGACCATGACTTCCTTTTGGAAGTGGAGGCACCAAGGCACCAGGCCTGTGGCTTGTCTGGTTGCTGACTTTGTGGTCTTGGGCAAGCTCTTCCACCTCGCTGAGCCTCAGGGCCTTTGCATACCTGCTGTTTCCTGCTGGGTACCATCCTTAGATAGCTACAGGCTCCTCTCACAGCCTTGACTCCTGTCACCTTCTGTGGGAGCTTTCCCTGATGACTGTGTTTGAAATGGCACCCTGGCACTCCTTCCTTCCTCCTCCAAAGTGCTTCTTCTCTCCTTGTAATAAGCCATATGGCTCGCTGGCTGGCTTCGTTATCGGTCCTCGTCTTCAGAACACAAGTTCCATGAAAGCAGAGATTTTTGCCTGTTTTGTTCACAGCTATATCCCCATTTCCCGTAACAATATTATTGAATAATATGTAGAATGTCCTATTACCCCTATGAAAATCTCCCGAACAAGCAACCGGGTAGTGGCAGAGCACATTGGGATGGGGACAGGGTCTTGTGGCCACAACTCCTCCTCATTCATCTGACAAAGAACACCCTCCCTCCAGCCTGGCAGGCAACGCACATGTGTGAAGTGGGCAGGTGAGGATGGAGGCAAACTGGGCATCCTCGTCACAAATAAAGTGAGGGGGGAGACCCACTCAGCTCTGGTAAACTGCTGCCTTATGGGAATGAGGGCCCAGGGTGCCAGAATTTGAGGTTCTTCCCTTTAAAAAGCCAGAAATCAGGACTTTATAAAAAGGAAAATCTCTTCTTTAAAAAAAGTTATCAACCAAGTAAAACGTTTAACATTCCAGAGTTCAAGAGAAGCCATCTGTGGGCTATATTTGATCACAAACTCCCAGGTGTCACACACTGATGTAACCGACACAGACAGAATTTCACATGGGCAAAGGCAGGGGCCTAGGCGGGCAGGGAATGTGGGCAACTCGTGTGTGCTCAGTAGCACTCGGTAAGCGTTCAATGAGAAGGAATGAGAGCAGGAAGGGCATCCAGAACCTTCCCTGGCCTCTGGCAGAAGCCCTGAAACCAGCGTTGTGGAGTGGAGCAGAAGGGTGAGCGTGGTAGGTTCCGGGAGGCAGGAGCTCAGCAGCCTTGGAAAGGAGGTGCAGCGAGGTGGGGGAGCCGCAAAGGCTGGGGGCAGGAGGCCTGAGGCCCACAGAGGCACTGGCTGAGGCTCTGCAAAGATCCTTGGTGGCACTCATCACAGCACTAATTGCATAATTAATGGTATAATGAGCAGTTTTACATGTGCCTCCTGCACCAGAATGTAGCCTGCTGAAGGTTAGGTCCTAGGAATGTTAGATCCTAAGCTCTAAGCCTAGAAATTGGCCCAAGTGGGCCTATTAAATATTGGCTTACTGCCGGATGGATGGACAGACAGGATGAGCGAGGGCTCAGCTCCAGGTTGGGTGCATTACCTAACCCTCACCATAGCCCAAAGAATGCCACCCAGAGAGAGGGTTGATGATGACAGTCCTGGAGGCCAGGACATGTGCAATAGCCAATCCGGAAGGAAAGACAAAGCTTATGCTCTGCCCTCCACAATCCCTGGGGTCACAGCCCCTCCCAAGCCCTGGTCCATTTGCTTGTCAAGCCCATTTTCTGCTCAGCTTACAGTCTGCTGGGGGTGGAGAGTGGGGGTGGACAGCTGGGTGCTGAAGATAGAGGAAAAAGCAACATGTCCTCTGCCCTCCTTAGGCGACAGACAACTGCCCGGGTGTGACACCCAGGAAGCTGTGGGAGTGCGGAGAGATGGTGACAGGAGGAGGGAAGAAGGGGAACTTAACTATCTGAGGAAGGGAGAGGACCCACCAGAGCATATTCCAGGTCAAACCTCCCCCTCATTTAGCAGAGGGATTAATGGAAGCCTAGAGAGGGACAGTGACCTGTCCAGCAGGACTGAGGTCCCTCTGTATCTGTGTCCCAAACTGCCTGTTTGTCAACCAGAAAATGAACTCAGAGCTGGGGCCAAAAAGGTGGGGAGGCAGGTTCTCCTCCTGGACACCCCAGCTTCCAGGAGGAGTCCGGGAAAGTCCTCCCTTCCCCAGCATGGGTGGGAACCACCCCCTGCTTCCCTGCCTTTGACTCCCCCTCTTTGCAGCATCCTGACAGCCTGGGAGGCGCAGCACGACAGCCCCTCCAGCCCGGTTCCAACTGGGGGAGCCGAGGAATTGGCATCCCCTCCTTCCCCGCAGCCCCTAGGGGAGGAAGCCGCCTGTCAGGCCGCCACTGCGTGTCAAATCCTCTTGCTGCCTAATTGTGAGACGGCGGCGTTTAGAGAAACGCTTTTCTGGCCGCCTGCCACACCGCAAACTGCTTGGTATAATTTTATTATTAAGGATAGAGAAAAAGAGGGAGGGGGTTGGAAAGGAGAGAGAGAAAGGGAGAGAGGAGGAAATTGCTTAGTCCAAGTCAGCTGGTGGAGTATTCTGTTCAATGTGAAAGCCGGGACGTCTTTCCAGTTGGCAAGCTGACTTCGTTAATTGCGCATTCAGTCTCTACTTAGGGTAATTGAAACGAAGCGGGGCCCAGGTCTGACAATTAGGGTCTGCGACTAGGCCATTAACACTTTCCGCGACCGCCCCCCGCCCCCGATCGATACCACGGAACCTTTGAAAGTGGGGGCGGGCCATGGGGCGCCCCCGCGAGAGCTCATTCTGGGGCCGGGGGCAGGGAGCCCCACACCGAGGCGTATGCTGCATCGGGGCTGTCGGGCGTGCGCCCGGCGCGAGCAGGGTTAATACGGCGCCGCGAGTCCTGGAGCCCGGCTAGGGCCAAGCTGGGGATGGGGAGCCGCGCAGGGCGTGTGGGGGCTGTTTGTGGCCTCACCACCCCTCTGCAACAGATGTTTCAGCCGTGTAAGACAAAGGCAGAGCGCCTGCTGCTGCCGGGAGAAAATCCGCAGGACTCCCTCAGGGGCAGGTAAAATTTCACCTTCTATTTGTGTTACCCCCTTACACCCCCGTCCGCCCCTCCTTGTTTCCCGGCCTCTGCTCCAATCCGGAAAGCGCCACCAAAGACGCCGCGCCGCCTCCTCCGCAGCCCAACCCGCTGACCCCAGCAAGGTCACCGCGACCTCGGGCTCCACTAGCAGCGCGCCCGCCCGTCTTCCTCTGGCGAGGGGCGCCTGTTCGCGCCTGGCTGCCTCCTGGGGCGCCCCCCGTCCACGATCCACGGTAATTGGAGGCGCCGGGAGAGGAAGGGGGCGCTGCATTCGCCAAGAGGCGGAGGCGCCGCTGGACGCTCCCAGCCTCCCTCCTGCCTGCGCAGGGACCCCGGAGGGCTTCGCCCCCCCAGCCCCCATCATTCATCTCCCTGATTCCCGCTGTAGCCGCCCTCGGAAGTCAGCCGAGTGAAGCAGCTGTTCCTTGCACACTCCACTTGACCAAAGATGATGATAAATGAGGCCCGGGCTGCGTCGGGGACGCGGCGGCGGCCGCGAGGGGCGCGCAGTGCAAGGCGTACAGTCCACAGCCCCCTCTCCGTGCCCCGGGGAGGGCGAGGACGCAAATGACAGAGGCAGAGAGGCAAAATCAAAGGCCCGCACTTCCCTCCCGGCGCCCTGCACCGCCCCAGCACCAAGCGAGGAGAAACCAGGAGGAGAACTCGTCCTCGCCGCAGCCCCTCCCTCTCCACCCCTTCCCCCAGCGCCTCGGTCCCCCTAGCGCCCTGGCCCCCACCCCTCGTGCCTCAAACCTATTAACGCTCGTAAATAATAAATAATGGAGCGCTTCCCTCCAACCGCGCGAGGCTGCGGGCGGCGGCTGCTGCCAGCTGCGCCGGGTCCTGGGGAGGGGGCGCCCCTGGCCGGGTGCAAGGGGCTCGGGCGCGCGGCCCCGCACACGTGCCGCCGCGGCGCGTAGGCAGGCACCCCGCCCCGCGGAGGAGGGGGAATCCCGCTCTGCCCTCCCCAACGCCACCTCCCCTGGAGTCCTCTGGCACCGAACGAGGCGAGAGAGCGCGCGCGAGCTTCCCAGACGGAGAGGATTATTTTTAACCTGCCCCCCTTTCCATAGCTGCCTCTCGGGTTTGCGCGCCCGCCCGCCCGCTCCACCAGCCGAGGCCGCGGGCTCCTCACCTCGCTCGGCGGCTCCGGACTCTGAGCGCCTCCCCCGGCCCGCGGCCCCCGCCCCTGCGCGGGCATCGCGCAGCTAAATCTCAGCCTGGAAAGGACCGATTAGGAGCCGCGTGCCTTTCTGCGAAATATTGGAACCGGGTGGGTTGGGGGCGGGGAGCCCGGCGCTGTCGTCCCCTCGCCTCCCTCCCAGCTCGCAGAGTGGCTGCGAGAGGCGGCTGCCGCTCTCCCTCCCCAAACAGGGGGAGGCCGGCCCGGGGCGCCGAGCACCCCTCTGGTTTTCGGCCTTCTCTCTTCAACGCCCACCCTTCAGTCACCGACGAAGCTATAGCTGCTACCACACGGACCCTCCGGCAGCGGCGGCGCCAAGTGGGGCGCTGCCTCCCCCACCTCCAGTCTCCTCCCTAAGCTGATCCAAACAAACACAGCATTTAAACAGCAGCGGGCTTACACACCAGCAACTTCAAGGCAGACCCCGCCCGTGCCCGTGCCCGTGCCCGTGCCCAGGCCCAGGCGCACTGGGGGGCCTCTCTCCCCCGCCCTTCCCCCCTAGGCCCACCTTCGCCCCTCCCTCTCAGCCCCTTCCCCTTCAGGCCCAGCTCAGACCCCGCCCCCTTCCTATGGGGAATGAAGCAGCAGGAAGTTCAAGTCCACTCCCATTACCCTGCTCTCCAAAAGGCCACCCACCCAAACCCCAGCCTGTCCTCCCCAAAGGAGGGGGCAGCAGAGGAGCTGGCCGGGCCCAGAAACCCCCTGCAGGCTGTGACTGGATCAGTCACTTGACATTTTCCAGACTCGGCTTTGTGCCCTATCCTGGAGCCCCACAGGCTAGGTCCCCCTGAGCACCTCCTTCCTGAATGAGGTGGGGGTAAGACAGCCTCTGCAAAACGGGAAAACTGTGGAGGAAGTGTGGGCTGAGAAGAAAGGAAAAGGGCATTCCAGCGGCGAGGAGCTGCCTAGCTTAGTGGCAGGAAAGAACATAGCCGGTTTAGGAACCTGAGCCGGATTTCTCTCCCCAGCTCAGCTGGAGGGGGGGGGGAGGGCTGGGCCCCCACCCAGAGGGAGCAGCCTGGATTACCAGAGAGGTAAGAAGCCTGGCAGGCTGGGGGTGGGGGAGCTGCGTATGGAATACAGATGTGAGGACAGCAGCAGCTGGGCTTGCCTGATGACACCCTTGGGCCAGCACCTGGGGCTGGGGGGCCCAGCCTGCCCTGAGCAGGGCAGGTCCAAGGGGGAGGGTGCTCTGAGCACATGCACCGCCTGGCACCGCTGAGTAGGGGTTCTCAAGGGGCTTCAGCCCCCCAGCCAGCTAGCGACAGGGCCTGGACCCCCCCCCTCGAATCTAGGAAGTTCTCAGTAACCCTCCAACTGTTGAGGCAGGTATAACAGCAGCAGCGGCACCGGATGGCATGCTGTCTGGTCCCCTTCTATGGCCCAGGTGTCTTGATAGATTTTACTTCTAGCCCTCAAACTGCCCTTCTAGGAGGTGATACCACCTCTCATTTCACAGACGTGGAAACTGAATTTCAGACTGAGCCATTCTGGGGCCCCCTGCCCTGGGCCCTGTGGCTAGGACCTCAAGGCTGTTTGCTCTCTGGCAGCTGGGCATCAGGGAAGTGCCCTGGGGCTTGATGGCGCAACACAAGGATAGATGACAATGAGGCCCTGGTTTGATCCTTTGGAAATATCAGAAAGCTGGTTTTCTTCGGAGAAAAAAAGGGCAAGGAGCCAGAGAGAGGAGTCACACTGCCCACCACCACCCACTTCTCCCACCTGCTTCCTTTCGCAGATCCAGTTGCCCAAGGTGCCAGGCCCCCGACTGAGGGTCCCCAGATGAGGAGTTGGCCCTTGGGGCTGCACAGTTATGGTGGTGAGGCCTCTAGTCCATACCGGCATTTTTCATCTGTAGCCTAAATGTAAATCTCACACAGCCACGTACCAGTACTCTTCAAATGTGTGTAGCTATTGTGATGAATAAATTACAAATCCATTTAGGGCCTAGAGGCTTTGGATGGATATATCCTGCACCCCCAACACAGACGAACAGCTCCTATTTTGATAAGGTGTCTCCATCTCAAGACTGCGTTCAGTGGGGTGTCCCGTCTATGAACAGCTGGGACCACCTTGTCCCACATCCCCTCTGTGGGGAAGGGAGCTTTCACTTCCGGGCATGGCTTGTATGGATGGTACTCTGTCCTCAGCTTTCCCGGGTGGGGGTGGATCCTGGTCAGCCCCCCAGACACGTAGCCTAGATAGTGACCAGAAGCACTGACCTTTGGGGAAAGCAAACCAGTAGCCACTGCTCTGGAGGCAGCCTGGGGCGCCTTTTCTCAGGATGAAAAATATTTGCTCTTGGTTTTCGGCCGCCGCCTCATGCTGGCTGACTTTCCTCTCCTCCACACAGCAGCGAAATGTGAAGGTGCTTACGAGTAAAAACGAGGCGAGAGGGCAAACTGTGTAAGCCTAGCATCCCGCCGCCCAGAACGGCGTTGTTTTTCTTCCCGGGTGAATAGGAGACTTGCGGCTAGTATTCTATGCACTGGTTTTAAAGACCAATCTCTCTTCCCAGGCCCACCTCCAACTGCACCAGAACTTCTAGAACCCCCTCCCTCTGGCTCCCAGTCCCCCAGCATCTGGGGGAGAGGGCCTCTCCCAGCTGTACGCAGCTAACTCAGCTTGCCCCCAGAGCAGACTTGTTCTGGAAAGTTATAGGAGACCCTTTCCTGGCTAGTTCTTCAATGCTGGCATGGAGTGGCAGGCCTCTTCGGGGCGGGACGGGGGGTTGGTGAGGGATATGGCGGGGGGGGGGTGCTCTGGAGAGAGATCAGATTCACAACAGCCTGGCCAGCCAATTTTGAGGACTCCGGGGTGTCTGGCTGTGTGGCTTTAGGGTGAGGGGAGGCATCATCTACCCCCACTGCACCTGATGGTAAACGTCTCCTGATGCCACACAGCTCTGGGTTCAAATCCTAGCTCTGTATACTGTCTTCTGTGTGACCTTGGGCAATTCACTTAACCGCTCTGAGCTTCATGGTCCTCGGCTGAAACCTGCTCTTATTAACACCACAGGACAGGGTTATCCTGAGACTGAATGAGATCCTGTGGTTGGTACCTGGTGGGAGCTCAGTGAAGGGTGGTAACTGTCCATGGGGGATAGGGACCAGGTCTCGTACTTTTTTCTGTCTCCCAGGGAGCTGCTGTGTGTGTCTGGGAAGAGCAGGTCTTCAGGAAGGGCTTTATGAGGGCAATGACACCCCCAGAGCAGGGGAGGACTGTTGGGACTGAGGGGTTCAGGTCTGTCCTCGGACAGATGGCCCGTCCCCCATGGCAAGTGGGTCATCTTTCCACTGGAGTCTCCGTGTTTCTCACACACTAGTGTGCACATCTTAGTAAGATGCAGATCCTGCTGTGGTGGTCAGGCCCGGGATTCTGCAATCTAACGGGCCCCCAGGTAAGGCCGACGCTGCCCGCCTGAGGACCACAACCTTCACAATCCTCCAGGTAGGTCCGAGTCCGGGAGGTGGGCGTGGCATCCCTGAGCCCTTTGTCTCAGAGCTGGGAACCCCCGGACTCTGTCTTTGGCACTGCTTCCTGGCAGCTGCATTTTGCTAAGCTTGCAGTCACTTCACATCCGTGCCTCCTGGACCTCAGTGTCCCCATCGGGACAGCAGGAAGCCGGGATGTGATGATCCCACTCTTTCCCTTGACGGTTCCCTGTCCCCTTTTTCCTTCCCTGACCCGTTCCAAAGGTACAAGTCTGAGACCCAAGCATCAACCCCAGGGGCTGGGCCGCCACCCTAGGGGCTGTAGTCCTTGGGGTACAAGGCTCACCCAGACTAAATACATAGCAGTAAGTTCTCACGCGCTGCCTTACGTCCCGGGCACTGCCCTAGTAAGCACTTTGCATCTACAAACCTCATCCTCACAGCAGCCCCATGGGGTGGGTACCATTATCAGCCGCGTTTGATGAGGACACAGTTCAGACACCTGAAGCCCACTGCCAAGGTCACTGCTGGTTAGGGTGCAGGCCCTTCAGGGGCCAGACACTGGGTCTTTCTGGCCTGACCCCCAAATACGTCCGGCCTTTGAGGATTTCCTTTGGGGAAACAGCCCATTTGATTTTCTTGGCACACCGCATCTATCTGGCTGGCACTGGCGTGGGGAAAGAGGTGTCCGGTCCAGTTGGGGATGTGTGTGTGGGGGGGCGGGTAAGCTGGTACAATCTCTTTGGAGAGCTGTGTGTCAATATGGACCCAAATAAAAACTACAGCTGCCCTCTACCCGGCAGTCCTGCTCCCAGCCAGGCTCAGAGTGGTCTGCGCAGGGCAATTAGCTGTGATGTCGTGTGCAGCAGCGAAAGACTGGAGAGCCCCTAAGTGTCCATCTGAGGGACGAGGGCACTACGTTTGGGGAACTCCTTACAGTGGAGCCGCAGAGAGAGTGAGGAGGGGCTTCGTGTATCAGTGCAGCAGTCTTTGTGGGGGGGGAGGCACAGTGCAGAAAGTATGCAGAGATGCCCTATTGGCATGAAAGCAGGGTTTATTTGATTTTTTTTTTTTTACGTGATGAGCACATGACACCTAGTAAAGATTTTAAAACTTATACGGATAAATATCTGCCCTCAGGCTACGTAAGATGGTTGAAGACAGCCTGGTTTCAGCTTCTGATCTGGTGCAGCCATGTTACAGCTGTTTCAGTCTAGGGGTGACCTCAGTTTCCTCATCAGTAGGATGGGACCGGGCCCTGCCGCCAACGAGTCAGCCCACCTGCATCCTGGAGTGGGCAAAGGGCAGGACAGGGCTCATCTCTCCATTTTACAATGAGGAAACTGAGGCTCCACATTAGGGAGACACCAGACCTGAGTCCCCGTATAGGCTGTGTCCTCACGTCTGGGTGCACAGTCTTGGGGGACACACAAGCCAGGACTAGCTCAAGCCCGAAGCTCTATGGACAACCACTGCCATCAGGGCCATCGATAAACCATAGGCCTAGTGCTCACAGGGCCCACTCTTGGTTTTACATGCACTGTTCTCTCCACTCTATTTCCTCCGGCAATATGCTCTCCTTTAATCATCCCACAAAGGTAACACGTTATAACATTTAAAAGCAGAGGCCCTTCCATGAGGCCCTAGGACTCTGGGCGGTGAGGGCGTGGCTGATAGTCGTCCAGGAACATCTGGGACCAAATTCGGCCTAGGACACCCTCAATCTGTGGGGCCGGGGCAGGCGACTCCAGTGCCCATGCCTCAGTTTCCTCCTCTGTGAAACAGGAGTTTAGTATGTCCCTCAGAGGGTGGTATAAGAATTAAATGAGATAATGGCCAGAGTCGTCTGAGCAATGCCTGGCAGGAGGTCCCAATAAGTGAGCTATTATTTTCAAAAGGTAAATATTTAGATCATTTTTTATAAAAGAGGGAAAGGTCAGGAAAATCCCTGATCCTGGTCCTAGCCGGCTGTGGAGGTGGGGCCAGCAAGGCAGGGCTCCTTGGAGTGACAGGAACCTGGCTCTGGCCTCTGGCCCCAGGAACAGCTGGTTCCTGCCCGGGTCAGCGGATGCGCTATCTTGGCACAGAGGCCTGGTGGGCAGTGGCCAGAGCAGGGTCCAGCCATCTGTGTTCCCTAGTTGGCAAGTTGGGCGGAACAGGCTTGGCCAGTTGGCTGGAGGCCCCCGAAGCCCCAGGCCCATGACAAGAGGGCTCAGAAAGGCTCCTGTGTTCCACCCTGTTCCACAGCTGGCTTTTTCCAGACCAGAGCCTCATGGGTCTTTGGAAAGAACATCCAGTACCCGAGCCCTGCTGATGACTCGCTGGGTGACCTCAGGTGAGTCACTCCACCTCTCAGGGCCTCCATTTTCTCACTCATTAATGGGGATCGTGATAAATACCCGCCTCACAGGGTTGACCAGAGACCCAATGAGAAAATGGACATGAAAGTGCTCTGTCATCATCGCCCTCACAGCCAATCTTCACAGTATTTCCGTGTGTAGGGCCCTGCTCTAAGATGCAGTCTGCATATTGTAACTCATCCTGCAGATAAGGCAACAGAAGCACACAGCTGACAGGGGCAGAAGCACTGTAAGAAGGGAATAACGGCGGCCTAATATTGATATTAAATTCATGGCTGTGGGGTCTGGCCTAGGATTTGGAAGCTTCAAACTTAGTTTCGGGGGCAGTTTTGGCCAAGGTAGGAAGGCCCGGGAGGGAGCACTGTGTTGTGACCCCGTGGTAGGGACTGGGGCACCAATTGCTGGCTCAGGCATTGGGATTTCAAGTCCCATGTTTCCTGGGTGCCCTCTGTGTGCTGGGCATCAAGAGAAGTGCCTTCTTCCCTGTCTTATCATTTTAATCCCCAGAGTAACTGTGCAAGGAACACATGAGCATCCCCATTTTACAGACGGCACAATTAAGGCCTGGAGGCAAAGGGAATTTCTTGGTGAGCAGTACTATTTGGATTTGAACTTGGACTGTTTGGCTCCAAGTCTGCTCCTCAGCCCAAGGATCCGGGCACAAGCAAGAACTGCAGTTATCGGTATACCCCCTGGAGACATGGCAACTTTGGGGGCTGTAGGAACTCCGGGGACAATTTGTTGTGTCCCATGCACTGTCTTTGGAGCACCTGACCTGCTGCTTCTGGGCCTCTGCCTTTACTCCAGCTTCCCCTGAGCCACAGGAACTGGGCAGACCATTTTACAGACAGGGAAATCGAGGCCACTGAGGGCTTGTCCACGGCTCACAACTCCATTTCCTGGTGCCTATGGACACCCCTCATAGACCACATGGCCTCCTCCTGTACCCTCCTGCATAACCGCCCACCCAGCCATCCACCCTCACATCCGTGCACCCACCTACCCATCCAAGACAGTCACTAAGCGTCTCCTGTGTGCCACACAAGTGCTACAGACTGAGCAGCTGGGGACAGCCGTGGGCTCAGCCTCTGGAGAAGTCAGAGTCTCCTGGGGCGTGGGGAAGGACCCTAAATCATAGCTGAGTGAGAATGGGGTCGGAGGAGGCTTCCCAGAGGCAGGCCCTCCCCTGAGACCTGAGACAGGGGGAGGAGTTAGTGAGAGAGTGACAGAGAAACGCGGCTCGCCAGTGGAACGTGAGGGGGAGAGGTAACGAGTGGGCGGAGCCCGCGGGGTGTGAGGGGCCCCAGTGACCGCAGCCTTCGTGCTGCGTGCAGCAGGGAGCCATAGAAGGGAGGGAGGGACACTGGGGTTATAAAGTCCCCAGGGCTGCAGGGCTGCAGAATGGACTGGTAAAGCTGGTGAGCGGAGGCCAGGAGGCCAGTGAGAAGGAGGCTGGGGCAGTTTCTCCGAGAACAGTGAAGGGAGCCAGACCAGGTGGCGGCAGAGGGCTGGAGACGGGTGAGAGCCTAGAGACGGCAGGAAGCGAGGACCTCAGGACTCAACAGCCAATTCCAAGGGGGGGGAGGACCCTGCAGGTTTCTGCAGAGCCCATGCTTCTAGCCACTAGGCAATAGCGCCCTCCTGGGGCGGGGGTGGGGGGCTGCCTCTCCCACTACCTTCAGGCCTGTCTCGCCGGAGCCTCCAGTTACGGAAAGCCGGTCCAAGTCTGGCTCACCACCCCTGGAGGGCTAGAGCCGGGCAGGGTCAACACCCTTAGGTGGCAGAGTGTATGTCTGAGGCCCAGTGAGGGCACGGAGGCCACACAGCACAGTGGCTCAGAGACTACTTCTGCTGGTCCCCAGCCCTAGCCTCCTGTCCCCCACCCACAGACCTAAGCCAGCCTGTCTCACTGTCGCTCTGTGGGCTCCTGGCTGAGGCCTCCCTGGCACTGTTGTCTGGATGTGGGTGGGACACAGCTCTAGCACAGTGATGAAAGGCTGGCGCTGGAGTTTGGAAAGGAGTGAAATTCCCATGGGAAAGGGTGGCTCTGAGCATCAGCCCCCTGCAGGCTGGCTTTGATGGTGGAGAAACCCCAGCCGGATCCCTGGCTACTTGCCTCTCGCTGGGAAACAAAGGCTATGAGCGGTGGCCGTGGATGTCTGCAAACATTAGCAGGGAAACCCCCAAGTAACCTGACCTTGTGTTCTGCCACAGCTCTGTCTTTGTTCCTGCCCCCTCCCTTTCAGGCAAACACGACCCTCATGGACCAGATGGGCCAGCAGGTCCACGCCACCCCCACAATCCCCAGATCCCCTTGGTCACTCCCCTCCCACCCTAAAAGCCACCACTGGAAAGATTCTGTCTCCCAAACAAACTGCATTTAGAGATCACCCACTTGTTCTCTCTCATGGGGCTCCAAGAGCTAATGGGGGCCTTTGATGGACAAGAGCAAGTGAGGGGTTTGTGGGCCACGTTTGTCACATGAATGAGGGAGTGGATGGCTAGATGGACGGGTGGAATGGAATGCCATCCCCAAGCAAAGCACTGCCATTTTTGTTGGCCGGAGCAAAATACGATTTCCCAGAGGCTTTTAGGAACATGGCAGGTAGTTTCTTGGGTCCCATGGGTCCCCACTGCGGCCGCGCTTCTTGATGCCTGTGCTGGGAAACTGAGAGGGGCACAGCCCTGTGTAGCCCACACGGGGAGGGAGCGCTGGACCCTGGGCGCCCACGTCCCCATACCATGTCATCCCAGATACTCCAAAGCTCCTCCAGAAGCTCCTTTGGCTGAGCCTGCCCCACTAGGGGCTCCCAGAGACCCCCAGGAATTCCCATGACCTGTAAGTGTCCCCAGGCCTGGGGGCCCTCTCGGTGGAGGCCAGGACACGCAAGAACGGAGGGGTATGTGCCTGCCAGAATCCGCCCGGCAGCTTTGCAGAGCCAGCGAGCGCAGAGCGTTTGTCATCTGCTGAGGACAGTGGGGATGGTTTAAGGTGAGATTTAAGCCATTAGTGCTTGGCTAATGACATCAGCAGCGACGGCGAAAATGAAGACGGCAGGGTGTGTGAGCGCCCATAAATTGTCAGGGCTGGCGCTGCCTTCGTCCTTGGGCCTGCCCCCTCCCTCCCTCCATCCCTGCACCAGCCTGGGCGCTGAAGCACCCCCCACACTGGGCCCTGCGTAGCTGGCAGGCCCTGTCCCTGTCCCTGCACTGGTCAGGCCACACAGGCCCGGCCCCAGGGTCAGTATGTGGCTAGGGCCTCAGCTGGGGCGTGAGAAAAGCACACGCAGGGAGCCCAGGCTTGGAGGCAGCATCTTCTTAATCTCCCTCCTTTTATAACTTCTGTCTTTTTGATGCACACACAAGGATCCCGGCTCAGCCACCAGCATCTCTTCCCCAGGCTGAGCAGTTTCCCCGCAGCTAATGCCTGACAGCTCTGTTTATGTCTCCCCATAATTCTCCAGTTTTATGTTTTTTTTCCAGGGCCATTAAGCTCCCAGCCACAAGCTCCTTCCCCTGCCCCTGCCTGCCTTTGTCCTTGAGGCCAGGCAGCCCCATCACCCTTTGGGGGACAGGCTGTCCTCCCCCAGCAGGTAGATGCGGACCTTGGCAGGAGGCCTCACTCAGGCTGTAGGGACTTCCGGTCGCCAGGCCCTCCTGACACCAACTCCCCGGTCTTCCCATCTCCTCTGTCACAGGTCCTGTCCCGCTGGTCTACACCCGGCTCCTGGAGGGCCCAGCAAAGCCCTCTGGCCCATGTCCCTCCCCAGCGGAGTTATTTATTCCTCAGCCTCATCCTTTGGCTGTTCTCCCCAGCTGACCTCTTCCCTCCCAGAGCCCCAGCCACCTCCCAGAGCCCCAGCCACCCCCAACCCAGACCCCCCTCTGCAGCTCCAGATCCCTGGATCCAGCACATCTACAGTGCCCGGAGGCCCCCTGCACGCCACAGACCTGCCGTCTGCCTCAGTTCTCCTGTGGCTTGTCTGTGAGGAGGCCCCCAAGTCCTTGCCCCCCCTCTCCGCCCAAGGTCTCCTATTCAGACCTCTCCTTCCTAACCTCATAGCTATAGCCCAGAATCTGGCCTCTTCACCTCCTGCTGGGAATTCCATGACTACCTCCGACCTGGGTCTCCCAGTCGCAGCTTCTGCCCCATGTGGCTTCTCACAAGCTCTGCTCAGGGCACTCCCTTGCTATAAAGCCTTCAATGGCTCCCCATTACTTCCATCTACTTGAGTTCCCATCGTAAGTATGGTACTCAGACCTCTCCAGCCTCAGCACCTTGATGGCTGGCGCCTGCTGCCCTGGCACTCTTCCGCTTCCCCACAGGGCTCTCCCATCTCCTGACCTGTCTGTGCCTCCCGGGGTGTCCTTCCCCATCTCTGCAGGTCCTAATCCAAGGTAGCAGGGGCCTCTGAGGGCCTTTCCTGATTCCCTCAGCTAGATGCAACTCTTCCCTTTCTTCTGGATCCATACAGTCTCCTTCTGTGGCTTCCTGCCTCAGTCACCCACAAAGGACGACACAGACTGTTTAAAGGCACGGCCTTGCCTTGAACTCCCTCTTTTTTCTGGGGATACCCTCCACCACTCCTACTCTGGGGCCCAGCACCCCTCTCGGGAGGCACGGGCTCCCCCTCTCTCCAGTACCCTGGCTCCTTCCACAGGAGACCTGTGTACGTTATGAAAGCACAGGAGTCCTTCTCGTCTTTAATGTCCCCTCTTCCACTCTGCTGAGCTGCCCTGCTGGCCTCTCAGTCTGCAGCCTAGACGCCCCTTCCCTGTATATGCAGGTGACCCAAGGGACACCTGTCCTGTGGCTGCTGCTCCGGCCCCCACCGCTGCCCGTGGCTATGGCCTCCTCCATCCCCTGAGCCTTCTGGGCACCATGTGGCCTGGTCCCGGCTCCCTTCCTCTCTACCCCATGGATGGGTGCTGGGGGACATCCAGGCCTGCCTCCCAAGGAAAGCAGACTCAATGCCCGTGCTGCCGTTTCCTCTTCCCATGCACTTGGCGGCCCAAGCACATGGCTTGGTTTCAACAGATTCCAACCCGAGTCGCCCTGTGTCGCCCCAGTGTGTCTGACCACAGCTCGGCAGCCCCCCACTCTGTTCTGCCCACCCCGGCTGGCATTGCACCCAGACGACTTCCTGCCCTTGGCAGGCCTCACCACTACACTGGCAGCCCCTGGAGCGACAGTCAGAGCACTGCTTGGCCCCAGGCACAGCTCCCGACCTTATGGGCAGTGTCCTCCCCTGAACGGGGGCTGTCCTGACCCTGCCTGTACCTCACAAACAGCCCTTGAGCACAGATACACGTGGGGTGCCAAGGCAGGCAGTCCTATGGACTGTGGCCAGGATCCTATTGTTAAAAGCAGAGCAAGCTTCATAATTTGTGGGGCCCAGTGTGACATGAAAATGCTGGCCCCTCCTCAAAAAGTATTAATCTCAAGACAGCGACAGGGCAGTTAGACCAAGCTCAGGGCATTGCTGAGTGCAGGTCCTGTGCGGCTGCACAAGTTGCACAAAGCCAGCCCCAGCTAGAAGGTCACCAGACCAGCTGCCACACCCTGCCGTGTTCCCTAGCTCCCAGGCTCTCTGCTGAATACTGGGAAGATCATGATACAGTCCGCAAGTCACACCCGGGAGGTCACAGGTGACAATAATCATAAGACTAACAACAGTTCTATTTACTGAGTGCTTTGTACACATCAAGTCTCATACCCAATTCTATGGCTTATGAGATGGGGGTTCAGAGAAGCGATGTAACTTGCCCAAGATCACACAGTAGGAAAGTGCTGGAGGCAGGAGTGAGCCCAGGCTGCCCTGACTCCCAAGGGCTGGCTCCCAACTGAACCGCACACCAGGTGGCGGTGCCGGCCCTGTGCCCACCTCACCACAACCGTTACCAGGCTCTCCCCTGGAAGCCAGGCTGGAACAACAAGGCTGCTGCTGCAGGTAAAACACTGAGACCCCCTGCTGTGGGCTCTGAACCGGGCCTGAGAAACCACCCACAACTTCTTGCTGCAGAGATGCAGAAACAGAGGCTCAGAGAGGGTGACAACTCCTGCAAGGTCACATAACACGACCCCCAAATGCCTGCCTCCAGCAGCCCTGTTTCTAAGGACGCTTTTCTGCCCCCCAGGCAAATGCTCATGATCCGATGCATAACGAAGAAGGAAGGAGCAACAACAGATGTCCAACATGATCTCAACTTTGTTAAGCAAACTGGGTGGAAACACACAGAAATGCTAACTCGGTGTCTTCTCATCAGAGGGGCTAGAGTTGACTTCTGTTTTCTTCTTTATATTCTTCGGTATTTTCTGTATTTTCTCCATTGAGATAAGATTTTTAAAAAGACCAACAGCTCTGAAGGTTTTAGAATGAATGGGGAACGGAAGTTGAGTTCTGGTTAATAGAGTTGCCATAGATACCAAGCAGGGATTTACTCGCTCCCTAAGAACCAGAGCACAGCAGACTGCTTTCCGGCTCGTGCTGGGCTGGAACGCCCTTCCCTCATTGTTGAGGGTTCAGAAGGTTTCTCAGGACCTAGGGGTCTGGGGCCGTCCCTGGGACAGCGCTGCCTGGCTCTCCCAGGAAGTCTGAGCGCTCTGCTCTGGCCGGTGTGGCCCCCAGGCAGGGAGGGGCTGTAAACCCGGCTGCTTAGGAGGCCTGTCCAGTGTGCGCTCGTGTCCACTGGCAGTGCTGTCCTCCTCCCTGGACAGCACTCTGCCCACACTAATCCCCACCTCCCTCGGTCCTCCCTCAAACCTGCACCACCCTTCCCTCTCCTGCTCACAGCCCACCACACCCCCACAGCCGACATCCCCAAGACCAGAGTCATCCTCCCTTACCCCTCACCCCCAAAGCTGGCCCCTGCCACCCTTTCTGGCCTCAACCCCCGATGCCAGAGGTTGCTATCTCCACACCTCTGTGGTTCCCTGCCTGGATCACCCCCTTTGCACCCGCCCCACCCT
Organism: Rhinolophus ferrumequinum; assembly: GCF_004115265.2. Classification (NCBI taxonomy): domain Eukaryota; kingdom Metazoa; phylum Chordata; class Mammalia; order Chiroptera; family Rhinolophidae; genus Rhinolophus; species Rhinolophus ferrumequinum. The sequence continues at coordinate 1,034,732 of NC_046304.1, forward strand.
GCCCAGAGAAGGCAGCCTTTCCCCTGGTTCCCTGCTATGCTGTGGCTATAATGTGCTGATTAGATTAGAACCACACCCCAGTGGGCCCACTTGGGTGCCTGTCAGACCCCCGGCAGACCCCACTGGGCTCCCCATACCCCCAGTCCCCAGAGCCTAGCACAGTGCTCTGGGGATCCATCAGCAGTGCCCTCTGTCCCACACCCCATGCTGCGGCTGGGCCTTCTGCAGACAGCTCCGAGCCACCTCCTGCCCCGAGAGCCCCCTGGGTCTCTGTCCTGAGAAGAGCTAACAGCTCCTTAATAAAAGCGGGCCACAGACGGGCCAGTGACATCGCGCCCAGCTGAGAGGCTGCGGCTCACATCAAAGCCTCATTTTTCTTCTTCCTGTTAGACACTGAAACAATTTACATAAAGAGCCCCACATGTGTCTGTGACAAAAATGCATTTCTTCTCATGGCTGGTCAGCATCCTCCTTAGCTTTCCCAGATTCCCCCCATGGGCGCCTGGCTCACTTCCCCAGGAGTGGGGGTCTCAGGGACCACCCTGTGCCTGGGGGAGGCCAGCCAAAAGAACAACCATGCCACATCTTTATTAAAACAAGAATCCAAACCGACCAACTCTCACGGACTCAGGTGGGGGTGGGGCCATGTACCGACCACATGGGTCTAAGGATCTCAGCAGAGCCTTGTTCTGGCCTCCAGCAAATAAAGGCGTCTCTGCAGGACCAGGGCTGGCCGCACACAGCGGCTTCACCTGCACCTGTGTGAGTTCACCTGTGAGACAGCCCCACTGAGAAAGTCACCTGTCCGCATGGCAGACCAGGCCTGGAGGCCAGGACTCCCTGGCAGTGAGGCTCACGTTCACAGCCACTGGCCTGGCCGCAGGGCTCATGGCCTCTTCCGCTTAGCTCTCGTGAGTGAGGGACTAGCCACGCAGAGGCCTGGGGAAGGCTCCAGGTGAAGCTTCCAAACATTTCTGTCTTCCAATGGCTGAAGCCTAAAACCCCACTGTTCTCCTGGCTTCATGTTGGACAAAGAACTACCTTCTCTCGGCCTGTCTACTTAGAAATGTCACTCTGAGAAGTAACAGGGCAAGTCTCACCACCCCGTGAGCAAATGACCCCAGATCCTCCCTCCAACGTGCCCAGGAGCAGGGAGCAGAATGGGCTTAACCTCCCCAGCCACCCCGGAGTCCCCTGCGCTGACTCTCTGGATGGGGTCGGCCTCCTGTGTCAGATGGGCGAGGGGGTGTGGTTGGCTGACTTGGGGGTGCTCCTCACACACGCACCTGGCAGGTGTGAGGTGTATGCATTATGAGGCATGTAACTATTCCTGCTTGTGTACTAGAATGTGCTATGTCACTGCATGACTCATACAGTAAGGCCTACATGTTACCGCTGGGAGCTGAACTCGCAGCCCCACGTGCCTGGGCCTTACTTTATGGGACTTTGGGGGCACTGACAATATATGATTTTCATCTTCTAAGTCCCATGGGAGATGAGAGCGCACTGAGGACATTTCTGGATTCTGAGGCTGAAGGGGATGAGGGCCTGGCCCACCCTGTGACACCCTCCCCTCTCCTGGCCTTGGGGTCTTCCTCTCTAGGGAAACCGTCTTAAAACCACGGGTCCATGACAATTTCACTTCCAGACATTTGGGAATGCTATGTACCTGCACCAAACCACGTGTTCCAGAGTGTTCGTGGCAGGTTTATTCATCAGATCCTCAAACTGTAAACTACCCAGATGTTCGTCAACAGTAGAGGGATGACCAGACGCCAGTATACGCACACAATGGAGTACTACACAGCAATGGAAAATAACCCTGCACACAGCATGTGTGAGTCTCAGAAACAGCACACCGAGAGCAAGAAGATGCACGTGGAAGAAATTCAAAAGCCACACACAGGTCCTGGGCGGGTGATACCTGGTGGGGGCACAGGGGACCTTGGAGACTGCAATGCTCTTTCTCTTGACTTGAGTGCTGGGTACACACATTCGGTTTGGAGCAATTCATCAGCTGTTCACTTGGGATTCATGCCCTTCTTCGTATGAAAGTCAATGAACAGTTGAAAAGTAAAACGAGGGCCGGCCCGGTGGCTCAGGTGATTGGAGCTCCGTGCTCCTAACTCCGAAGGCTGCCGATTCGATTCCCACATGGGCCAGTGGGCTCTCAACCACAAGGTTGCTGGTTCGAGTCCCGCAAGGGATAGTGGGCTGTGCCCCCCTGCAACGAGCAACGGCAACTGGACCTGGAGCTGAGCTGCGCCCTTCACAACTAAGACTGAAAGGACAACAACTTGAAGCTGAATGGCACCCTCCACAACTAAGAGTGAAAGGACAACAACTAGACTTGGGGGGAAAAAAAAAAGGCCTGGAAGTACACACTGTTCCCCAATAAAGTCCTGTTCCCCTTCCCCAATAAAAAAATCTTTAAAAAAAAAAAAAAAGAAAAAGAAAAAGAAAACGAGACCGCAGCCGCCTCTACTCAATGTCTCCTCAGGCTCCTAGAGCTCGCCTTGTCCTGTGTGGTCCATGTCAGCCCAGCACCAAACATTCCTTCCTCTCCTCGGCCAAGGGTAGCATGCACATCCCTACCCCCCAAAAAGTCAGGTGGCCGTGTGGCCTGCTGTGTCAGTGAAACCGAGTGAGTGCAAGTGACAAGTGCTGCTTTAGGGAAGATGCGCCATGAGCCCATATGTCTGTCTGTCTCTCTCTGTGACATGGAAGCCTCCAGAAAGCTACTGTTCCATCTGCCTAGATCCCTGAGTGACAGCAGTGAGCAGTCCTTCTGCTGTCCAGTCTCAGACACATAGCACCAGTGAGGGATAAACCCTGTTTTAAGGTGCTGATCTTTGGGGGATGTTTGTTATGTGGCACAACTAGCTCATCCTGACTAGTACATAGGCATTCGACGCTCTCTGTGGCCTGGCGCTCAGGCCTGGCCCGAGGCATATGGCTGTGCCCAGGTTCTCCACAACCTCTCTGGCTTTGCCAATGGACACACTCCGAGTGTGAGCCCATGGATACTGTGCTCTAGGCACCCTGGGAGCTCAGCTGTGCCAACCACGCACCCTGTTCTTTCATGTCCTGGGCGTCTAAACCTCCGCCCGGCACCCCTCTCCCTGCTCTGCCTCTCAAGCAGACAGCCACTTGGGCAGAGCTGGTGCACCCATAGCCCCGGCCTGTGTCACCTTCTCTTGCTGTCAGCAGCTCCTTGAGGGCAGGCATTACTCAGTGGGCCGTCATTTCCCACAGGAGCAAGCAAGGAGAAGAGGAACGACGCACGGGCATGACCTCCAGCTCCTCCTGTGACTACAAAGCCATGTGCAGTGCAGCCCAGGAGGCTGTGGTCAATTTGCAGACCCCCTCCAGTCGTGTCCACAGCTATGCCACCACTTCCTGCAGCTCTGCAGGCTTAGAGCTGTCCTCCCTCCTCACGTTTCTAACAGCTGCCACCCCACCAGAGGGCCTCCTACTGGCTGGGAAAAGTTGGGGGTGGGGGGTGTGCAAGGAAGGATCTGGAGGTTCTCAGGGGAAAGGGTGCTGCCGATTAACCTGTTTTAAATGACACATTGGAAGCCCAGAGAAAGAACATTTTTTTTTCCAGAAAGGAATGGCCGTGTGATAAATGACCGCAGCTCAGCACTGGCCTTGGAGTCCCAGCTAGGAGTGTTGCCAGGGAACCTCCCAGGGCAGTAGGGTTTCAGAATGGCCAATCACTGGTCGCCCCAGGGGAGCCTTGGCTGTGACCTGCTTCCAGTCCTGGTGAGAGGAGAAGGCTGAATGGGGGTGGTGAGGGCAGAGGCCTGGGAGCGCATCACGGAGCAAGTCGGCCGCAGACGCACGGGACCCTGGACCCTGGACCCAGAGGGCTCAGGGTTCCACTGAATTGTCCGCACCTACCCCTTCCCATCGGCCACAGCTCAGAGGACCCTGAGCAAGCACCTCTCTTTCTCTGCGTGGGGGCTGCTTCTCCTGCTGTGGAGGGTGAGGGGTGAGACTGAGCCTCTTAGCTCAGCCCGCACTGTCCCTCAGCTTCATCTCCCACCCTCCTCCCCGCACGTTCTCCAGCCACACTGGCTCCCACCCGCTCCTTGTCCACGCCAAGCCCTCACCCCCAGGCCTTTGCACACTCCAATCCTTCTGCCTGGGCCACCATCCCCCTGGATCTTCTCATTGCCCCCTAAAAGCCACCTCTTCCCAGAGGCCCTCCCTGACTGCCTGCGGAAGGGAGCCCCCACCCCCACAGCTCTTGCCACCCTCTGAAATACCTCCGTCATGTATTTGAGGACTGGCTTCTTGTCTGTCTGTCCCATGTAAGCTCCATGAGGGCAGGTCCACCTGTCTTGTCAGGGCACATGGCAGGCGCATGTTGCTGAATGGACAATAGGGTGCTGGTACTGCCAGGCGTGGCGCTCAGGCCTGGCCTGAGGCGCGTGGCTGTGCCCAGGTGTGGGTGGTCCTCACACACCTGGTTTCCCTGGTGCAGCCTGAAGGCCTTTAGGTGTCAGGAATCCTCCCTGCCCTCCCCCTGGGCCTGCTGGCCCACCTCGGGAGCCCTCTCTACCTCTCCCACCCTACCCTTGCTGCTTAGGGTCCACCCTATTTCCCTCAACCAATCCTGCCCCCCACTTCACCATCACCATCACCCCGACCCATCACCATTGAGAAAACGTCCCCACCTCCCAGGCCTGACACTCAAGCATGACCCCTGCCACCTTCCCAGGTCCCAAACCTCATGCCCCAGCAACACTAAATCACGAGGAGCTCCTGCGCCTACCAGTTCTTTTCTGCCCCCCAACCTTCACGCATGCCAGGTAGGATCCTGGGGTGCGTCTCCCTCTCCTACTCACCTGGCAAAATGTTCACAGGCCTTCTAATTTCAGCTCAGGACTACCTCTCAGCTCTCACTGTGACTTTCTAACAGGTGCCTGTCCTGCCTTCCCTCCCTGAACCCCTGCTACCGTCCGAGTCTGTCAGCTATCTGCCTCCCAGGGAGCCTGCAGCTTCTGGTTCCATCATGGTGCCCCCAGGACCTGGCACATAGTAGGTGTGAGAAAGTGAGTGATATGGGCTGGTGAATGGACCAATGCCGTGTGATTCTAGACACCGAAACTGGTGGCTGGACATGTGCCAGAGACCTCAGTGACCGGTGAGAAAGCTGCCACCCTCGTCCCCTGGGCACTCATAAAAATCACAACAGCAGCTTTCATTTGCTTCCTATGCACCAGGTACTGGGCTGAGGCCAGTCACTTACGGATCACCTCTTCCAACCCTCAAGACAACACCAGCGTTGTCATCCTCAATGAAGAGAGGAGGACGCCGAAGAGAGAAGACAAGGAACTAGCCCAAGGTCACACAACCGGAAGTGGAGGAGCTGGGATTGAACCTGGTCTGTTTGACTCCAAGACACATGCCCTTCGACTGTGACAAGCTGCTGTCACCCAAGCACGCAGTTTTAGGAGGCTCCGGAGCTCCCAAGGGGTGTCTGCTGGGCATCCCTCCCAAGCTGCCTCATGACCATCCATCTGTAGCCACACTGTGTTGCCAAACTGCTACTCCCATAAATCGACCCCAAAATTCTTTGATTGGGAGATGCGGACTTCTCCCTGGAGACTTTCTCAACCTGGCTCTGTGGGGACAGAACCCTGTCTGGGTCCCCAGCCCTGCCCAGACAGGGCTCTGACCAGGAGGGAACCCTCAGATGTGCGAGATAAGTCAATGGACCACTCTGCGTTACTTCCCTTTCATAATGTTCCACGACCTGCCTCCTCCTCCAGGAAGCGCTCGCTGAACACCCTACCTCTCTACCCCAATCATCCAGAGCCCTTAGTAAGCACAGACCTCACCCCAAGATTTAGCCTCAGACCCAAACTGAAGCATCCCCGTGGGTTCCACCCAACTCTGCTCACTCACCTTTGGGGAGGGAGTGCTATACTTCTTTCTATAGCTCTTCAGCTTCTGTGCTGGGTGCTGCATGCAGCAGCAGGACAGCCACGGCCTCTGCCCTCAAAACATGCACTGGACCCTACAGGTCCGCTGGGTCCCCTCTGGGTTGCTCAGCTCTTGGCAAACTTAGATATGTGAGGACACGAGGAACTATTGCCAATACATTAAGTGAGAAAAGCAAGTCACCAAAGGGATGCAGAAAGAATATGATGCTACTTCCGTTTTTAAAAATGTAGAACCATACCTGGTTCCAGAGCAACTGGGCCCAAAAAGTGACCCAGCCATTGGTGGGGTGAGATTCTAGGGAAACCTAATTTTCTTGGGATTTGTGTCTATTTGCTGAGTTTTCCACAATGAACATATATTGTCACTAGCAGGGAAAGTCTGCCAACCGACACCTCCCGTGAGGCAGGCTGAAGTCGCGTCCTGGTTTCTAGAGCAGTTGGGAGGCCGAGTGAGACCACTCCTCACAGGTGGGCCGTACTGAGCTGATGCTTCTCCCTCCCGAGTCCCAGAAACAGAGGCCTTAGAGCCTGGCCATGTTGCTGTTCCCTCATGGGGGCTGTACTGTCTGCCCCCCGCCCCTGCGATGGCTGGTCCCCAGGGCAGGGACCACAGGCCCAACATGGGGCAGGGCATACAGCAAGTGCATAACAACAGCTTGCAGAGAGGGCTGCCTCCTCTGCCTCCCACCTGGACAAGTATTCGCACCTCTCCAGGCCCATGAGGGTGCTAATGACAACACTTGTAGACGCCAGCTAAACCCCATCCCTGGACGCCTAAACACTGGAAACAGAGAGAAGACGTCTATGGCTCTTCTGTAAACCCAAACCTGACTCTGTTTCTCCCCAGTTGAAAACCTTCCATGGTTCCCCAGTGTCCCCAAATAAACAGCCCCCTCCCCCAGTTTTGCATCCACGGTTTTGCATCCTCTGATCCCTGCTCCCTCCTTCAGTTCCCCTCTTTCACCAAAACAGGTCAGCCTACAGCCCACCTGCCAACAGGGCTGCTTCATGCCCCTGGGCCTTTGCACATGCTGGTCCCTCTGTGCAGAACAGGCAGACCCACCAGTATTCATCCTTCCAAACCCTGCCCAGGCACCCGCCCTGTGAAGGACGCTTCCTGATCCTTACCCTTGCCCAGACCCCACTAATTGCCTTTCCCCTTCCTGAGCCTGCTCCTCGCACACACATTGATTATCGCACTCAATGCAATTAGGGTTGATGTGTCTGTCTCCTACCAAACCAGACGCAACAGGGACTGGGCCTTTTGTCTTTGTTTTAAATCCCTGGTGCCCAGATACTGCCTGCAGACAAACAGGCACTCAGGAACGTCTAGCTGACAGGTGGGAGAGTCAGTAAACAACATCTGCACGGCCCTTTACAGTTTATGAAGCCTTTTCCTGTCCTCCATCTCACTGGGCTCCTGTCACTGGGGCAGCGAGCAGGGGAGGTTCCGGATCCCACCCCTGACCAAAGGGCCTGAGGGCCCCTTGTCCTTGCCACGTGCCACGGCAGGGCTTACCAAGAGCAGCTTGGGCCCCCTTTCAGCAGGAAGCCAACCATTTCCCCTGCCAAGGGCTCCCTCCCATCCACCTGAGGGGAGAGCCTGGTGGGTGCCAGGTGGTGGCCAGCAGCACAGGTGTGGTGATGGCAGGGTGACGGCCGCCATCCCGCCCAGAGCTGTGGGCTGCGGTGGGCTGGGGTGGCAGCTCCACCAGCAAGTCTTGGTAACAGTTGCTATGTAAAACGCTCAGAGGGGGAATTTATTGTCAGCGTTAATAATAGATGAAGGTTTCAGAATTTTTGATGCCTTACGTTCTAAGCCGTTTGATTTATAATGTCTCTGGAAAGGGAGAGATGAGGGCGGAGGCTCAGAGGCAGGAGCTGGGAGCTCAGCCCCCTGCCATCTTTGACAGCGAGGGAAACCAAGGCCCAAGGGGAGAAGCGACAAAGCCCTGTGACTCCAGACGGCTGGGACCACGGGGACTTCAGATGCCCCAACCTGCCTCAGCCCATAGGAGGAGAAACTAAGTCTGGGCCCTACCCGCCCCACGCCCGGTTGTTTTGATGGATTACTGCTTCTGCTTTGAGCGCCAGCAGGTGTATCTCAAGTAGTCTCCGGAAGCAGCACTGCCGGGCGCCTGTGGCGGGGGCTGTGTGGGGCTGATTACAGGCTCTATGGAGGCAAAATGCAAGTCCCAACTTCCCTTCTGCTTAGCTGCAAGTGGTGGCTGCTGTGGAGTCCTCCACGGAGAGCAGGCGCGAGGCTGGGCAGGAAGCAGGGCTGTTGGCCTGGCTCCCGCCCAGAGAAGCCGCAGAGCCCGAGGGCTGGGGGGCGGGGGTTGTTGTAGGTTCAGGAGGCCAATGAGGGAGCGTCTCCCTGGGGGTCAGCCCCCCACTCTCATCTGCATGACCAGACACTGTGTGGACATGCCTCGTGGGCACACACCGCCCCCACCCTGCAGAGGCCACTCTGAATCTAGCTGGTCTGAGGGAGGGTAGGGGCCTTTCCTTGGGTTTTCCCACCCACCGCCACCATCCTCGCCTTACCCATGCTGGTCTTTTCACTGGAATTGCTCCCGCCCGTCCAATCCTCCATGGCCTCTCAGTCCAGGCTAGGCAATCTTTCTGATTCGGCAGCCAGATGGACTCTGTCCTCTCTGGAACCCCAAGACCCCAGTCTTTGGGCTAGAGAAACTGGGCTCAGGGCCGGGCACCCCAACACCCAAACTGCAATCCTCACCTCAACCGCTGTCTCCAAAAGCCACGTTATCTCCCACTTACAAATGGAGTATGTCTGGGCTCAGGGTCCTCCTGCCTCATGCTTCAGACCCAGAACACATCCAGGAGCCCTCACCGCCCTGGGTCCACCCAGGTGGGAGAACCCTGAACCCCCCAGCGCCTCTCTTTCCCCTACAGGGATAGGATTTTATGTATGGCTTCAGTGCCCAGTGTTCAGCACGGGCCTGGTGTGGACCCACAAGCAGCCATGGGGCGGGCAAGAGGGCAGTGACCACCCCCCACCCTCCCGCTGACACCTCGGGCTGCACATGAGGGTCCCCAAACTCTAAAGGGCTGTGGGCATGCTGTTGGGAATGATGACAACAGCGAAGACCCAAGGACCATTCTCCCCAGGTGAACCCATCACTCTGATTCAACAGGAGAGAAGACTGCCGCCTGGGGGGACACAGGGCCTGCTCAGAGACAGGCCTCGACACCTCGACACCAGCCCCTTCCCCAGCTCCCAGACCCCTCCCTGCTTCATTATCAACTGGCTGAGCTGCTTTGCTCAGTGTCCCCCAACTCAAGTGTCAGTTTCACAAACAAGGATTTTTGTCTGTCTTGGTCACCGCTGTGCCCTTAGCACCCAAGACAGCCTGGCACATAGTAGGTGCTCAACAGGTTCTTGTTGAAGGCTAAATGGATAAAGGAATGAGTGAATCATGCCCTGAGGGTGTAAACGCAGCCCTCCCGATCTGGTGACCAGGGCACCTGTGGGCACGGGGCCAGCAGTGGGCATGGGGACGTCTAGGTACAATCCTGAGTTCTCCTCCTTTCTGCCCTCCCTTCATCTCTGTTCACCCATTTACTCATCCACTCGTGCTGTGCTCAGGCGTCCTCGGCACCCTCAACACCAGGCCCCTGCTGTGCTCTTGCACGTCCCAGGCTCCAGAGCACACTCAGGTGGCAACCCTGGAGCTCTCATCCCAAGAGGAGCCAGGACACAGACACCTTTGAATACCCACCCACAGCCCAGATGGAGGGCTGCTCTGGCCCTCCTGAGTGGCTGGGACCCATGCAAAGATGGGGAGCATCAAGCACGTCCTGGTAGACACGGCCACCTTGTTCCCCTGGGACCTGGAGAGCCCTCTCCCTGTGCTGACAGGGCCGCTGGACTCTGCATCCAGGCAGCGGCCTCTCCTGGGGGGTAAGGCCCCCTGCCCGCCAGACCTCACCCCACCCCTGTGCTGGTCTTCCAGGAGGTCAGTCCCTGCAGGAATTATGGGCATCATTCATTCATTTGTTCATTCCTCAAATACTCCGTAAGGCCCTCCTCTGAGCCAGGCTCTATGGGGGACACGCTGAGGACACTGAGGAATCAGACAAGGTCCCCACCGGGGTGGGGGGGGCGTACCTCAGAAGACACACTGATTACTGCCTACATGAGAGGGTCTGGGGGGCTGTCCAGTGCCAGTTTAGGAGCTCGGCTTTATTCAGAGAGCCACGGGCTGACTCAGTCAGGTGTGAGGGCGAAGGGGCTGGGCGACAGCATGGCTACTCAGGAAAAGCTCTGGGGGATGCCCTCTTTTCTGAGTCAGGGAAGCACCCCTGTGGGTGAAGACCCTGACTGATGGTGGCTGAGTGCTGCCTGGGGAGGGGGCTTTAAGAGGTCATGCCCCCTGACATTTCCAGGGTCCTCAGTTCCCAGAGAGCAGGAGTCCCAGCCGAGAGGTGGGAAGGGAACTACTCCTTGGAGGCTCTGCGGGTCTCTGGTAAAGAAAGACCCAGTGTGGAGACTTGGCCCCACTGCCTGGCAGCCGCTGCCTCCCAGAGCTTCACTGTCCGAGCCACGCTGCCCTTGAACCAGGCGGAGCTGGGACGGGAGGCCAGTGAGGGTGGCCGCCAGGGCCTCGGCGAACAGGAAATGCCAACTCGCCCTTCAAGTCGGCTCCAGCACCCGAAGCTTCCTTGGCCTCTGGCCAACCCCAGGCCGGCGCCTCCTTTGCGCTGCAGCCCCCACCCCCACCCCAGGCCTCCCAGGCCTCCTTGCCCTCACCGACCGCATTCGCCAGGTCTTCGCCTATGGTTGTCTAGGCGCCTATTGTCCACTTACTCCGCCATTTATTACTCACTCATTCATTCAATGAAGCTGTGTTTTATACTGTGTAGCAGACCCGGTGTGTAGGGCTCACTGTCCCTCACTGGGGTGCTGCCAGGCTGTGGGAGAAACAGTGCGTGAACAGGCCTGCCAGACCAGGGTACAGCACTGTGACAGGCCGTGTGAGCCCAAAGCAGGCCTCTAACCAGCCTGAGGCCAAGGGAGGCTTCCAAGAGTTGGTGTCACTTATGTTGGCCTCACACCAGCTGCACAGCACGAGCTGTATGGCTTTGGCCACACATCTCTGGAACTTGGTCTCCGCCCTATCCTACTCCAAAGCGTTTGTTCAAGTCCCCCTAGGCAGGCAGACCCTCCCTCTCCACTCCAAATTACCAGTCCTCTCAGAGCCTCAGCCTTTCTGGTCTATAAATGTCTATTGGATAAATACTTGTATAATAGGTGCTACCCTCTCTACTCTACTCCTACTCTCTGCTGAGAGACAGCCCCAACTGCCTTGACCATTTTCCTGTCCCAAGGGAGGCCTGCGGACCAACGCCCAATAAAAGCCCAGGACCTGGGCGCACTAGGAACCAAGCATTAGCGGGTGAGGGCTGCCAGGTCATTTGTTATGGCTTTAATAATGGAGTTCATGGAAGATCAGCTAGTCAGTGATAATGGCATTAATTTCTGTAACTTCATTAGTGCTGCTAACCTGAGTTGTCATGGGAGGCAGGAGGGCAAGTGAAGACAGGGGTTGAAGACATGACATATGATGTCTTTGTACAAAATAGGAAAAGACACCCCGTGTGCCGGGCTGCACAGCTTTAGCCAGTACAGTGGAGATGGGATTTTTGCCAGGAACCCTTGTGCAGTGTACAACCTATACAACTGTACACTTTGGTCCTAGGTTCAGGTGAGCGTCAGCATGGAGGCCTTTCCCCAGACGTCTCCCTGAGTTTCAGATTACTCAATCCTGGTGTGCGAGCTTCCTGAAATCAAATGCAAAGTTTGTGTACGTGTGTGCACAAGCACATTTTTCTGAAGGAAATTCAGAGTTCCACCCCCCCCCCAATTCCCAAAGGGTTCAGAGTCCCCACAATCTAGACTTGAATCTAGGCTGAGGGTCTGGGATAGAGCATGGCAGAGGGATCTTGTCAGAGTTTGGGAAGGGGTTTGGAAGAGTTTGGGGATACAAACATTTGTCATTTCTCAAAAATTGGACTTAAGATACTGAGCATCAAAACCACGCAGGCTTGGGGCCGGCCCGGTGGCTCAGGCGGTTGGAGCTCCGTGCTCCTAACGCTGAAGGCTGCTGGTTTGATTCCCACATGGGACAGTGGGCTCTCAACCACAAGGCTGCCAGTTCAATTCCTCAACTCCCACAAGGGATAGTGGGCTGCGCCTCCTGCAACTGACAACGGCAACTGGACCTAGATCTGAGCTGCCCTCCACAACTAAGAGTGAGTAAAAGGACAACTTGACTTGGAAAAAATCCTGGAAGTACACACTGTTCCCCAATAAAGTCCTGTTCCCCTTCCCCAATAAAATCTTTAAAAAACAAAACAAAATTTAAAAAAAAAACCATGCAGGCTTGAAAAATGACAGGTTCCCAGGCCCCATCCCTTAAAATCTGTGGTTTGGGAGTGGCCTGAGCCCAGGAATTTCCCCCGGTATAAATTCAGGGTGGTTTATAAAACGCACCAAAGCTCCCAATGCTCTGATTTAATACATTGTTATTGGCTTTGCTGTATGGTATTTTTTTCCTTTGGTGTTAGTGGGGAACAATATAAATGCCCCAAAGTTCATCAAAATCCCAAAAGGGGGGACAGCCGGTCAGCTCAGTTGGTTAGAGCGTGGTACTCTTAACAACACGGTTGCCGGTTCAATCCCCACATGGGCCACTGTGAGCTGCGCCCTCCACAACTAGATTGAAACAACTACTCGACTTGGAGCTGATGGGTCCTGGAAAAACACACTTAAGTAAATAAAAGTTTAAAAAGACAAAAGAAAACAAACCCGAAAGGGGTGTCCATGTAAAATTGTGTAACTGACTTCATGACTAGTTCCCTTTTTGTCGTAGGAGCGCCGTGAGGATAGGTGTTAGGGAGGCTTTCTCATCCCTACCTTATTAAGCCAGGGAAGGGCACAGGAAGTGCTCCACAAAGGAGTCAGCTGGCTAGGCTTTCCAGAGGTCTCTGGTCCCAACATGTGCTGAGCAGCCCTCACCAACCCATTTCTGTATCATGCTTACCTCTCGAGTCAGGGCCAGCCCCTGGACTCCCCATCTGGACAGCACAGTGGACCATTCACCAAGGGCACACACCAAATGAGGCTCCTCTGGCCTGGGGTCCAGGCCAGACACTCACTCCATGACCTGGCCTCGGACACAAGCTCTTCTGTGTCTGGGAGTGAAGGGGCATCTGTCTCCCTTTCTCTCCAGTCCCTGCGTCCAGCACTGGGCCTGCCAAGGAGGACTTCAGGGCAGCCAGATGAATGGATTCATTCAACAATATAAACTGAGCACCTACTGTGTGTCAGGCCACAGGCAGGACCCTGCCCTGATGGCACTCAGTCTAGTGTGGGAGGAGGATGCACAAATAAAGGTACAATTGCAAGCGAGACAAGTGCTAAGCAGAGCGGGTGGAGTGGTCTTCTGTGGGAAGCTCCTGAGGAGGGATGAGGAATGGACCAAGAAAAGGGAATTAACAGTTCCCAGGAACATAGAATGATGTGCAAAGGCCCTGTGGTAGGAAGGGGTGGCAGAGGCCAGCGTGGTAAGTATGGTGGTTGGCCCCTGGGGACAGGTCTGCCCCTAGGGACAGACTGACCGGGGGCACCGAGTGCTGGCGTTAGGAATAGAGGGCGCGGGCCCAGTTGGGCCTCTCAGACTCCAGGGGACCAGAAAAAACAAGAGACAGAGCGTGGGCTATGAGGCGTCCTTTGTTCAAGGACCGCCAAGAATGTGCGCTCATGCCCCCAGTCACGCTCTGGCGGGACTGTCCCGGGAGCCCCATCCTTTTCCAGGCGCGCGCGCCCGCGAGGGCGTGTTAATCACAGGCCTCGCGTGCCAGTGGTGCGACCCACTTCGCCCCGGTGCCTGGCCCACAAGGGTTGGTCCCGCCTATTTCCGGGCCAGGCGGGGTTCATGGGGGCCGCTCCGCCCCTCCGGAGCGTGACGGCCAATCAAGGGCGGCGGCCCGGATTGGGGGCTGGGGCCTGTGCGAACACAAAAGGCAGAAAATACAAGGAATCTCCGGCGCTGTAACCATGACTACCTGCGCCCTTGCACCGCCCCGCGCCCAGTTCCGGCACTGACCCTGTGGCTGGGGGAGCAAGCTGGAGACACCCGTCGATATCCCTCCCGTGGTGCGCGGTGCCGTCCCCCACCTTGTGGCTGCGAGACCCGGGGCCTCCACTCCTTCGCCTGTGAAATGGGGTCACATTTTGCCCAGGGCTGAATTCGCTCATTAAATTAAACATTTACTGAGAGCCTACTATGTTCAGGGGCTAGAGATCCACCACTGAGCAAGACAGTGAAAAAAACTCCTGCTCTGGAATAACTTATGTTGGGAGGAGAGGGAGTGCGGAAGGGAGGTAGCCAATAAGCAAAAGTATAAATAAATACATTGTACAAGCCGTGAGAAAGTGACTCAGGGCTTTGGAGAAAACGAGATTGGAATAAAGACAGTAGGGAATGGGAAGGAGACAGTTCCTCGTTTTAAGTAGGGTGATCTGGTGGGCTTCATCAAGAGGTACCCTCTGGGGAAAAGGGACTACTGCGCTATGAGCACTGGAGTGGGGGGCGGAGCCAGTGCAAAGGCCCGAGGCATCGCTGTGCACAAGGAGAGTCAGGAGACACCGTGTCCAGAGCCGAGGGGACAAGGGGCGAGGAGGGGACGAGTCCTGTGAGGTAACAGCCAAAAGATCCGGACCCCTTTGGCCCCTCAGCAGGTGCTCGGCCCAGTACATACCTGCCCCTTTCCCTTCCTCACCTTCTTCCTCTTTGCTCTTTCCCTCCTCTTCCTCCTTTTCTTCCCAGGCCTCCTCTCGTCCTCCACAGACTAGGAGACATTCCATCTTCAGTGTAGGTAAGAAGGACCTTGGTCAGTGGTCTGGGCAACAACCTGGCTCTCGGAGCTAAGGCGGAGACAGGAGCCAAGAAGCCAGGTTCTCTCAGTCTGTTCCCTCGGCCTGGCATGCCCTTCCCATCTCTCAATCTGACAAACTCCCACCTTAGCTTTCAAGGACGGAATGTGGCCTCCTCTGGAAGCCTGGGCTACGTGGTGTGGTGAGGTGCCATCCTTGGTGAGGCCCTCCATACAGACCCTGTCACAGCACTGACCAATACCCCCTGCAGCTTTCCCAGGGGGAGGAAAGGGGCAGCTGCTAAGTGGCAGAAGAGCACTTGTCAATGACAAGGCACCAGGAAGACAAAACCTGGAGTAAAGGGCCAGTGGTGAGTAGCCCTGTGTGGGAGAGTGAGTCCTGCCTCACCCCACCACCCACAGGTGCCTGTGGCACAGGCCCAGAGCTGGTGAGGCAGAAAGGAACGGAAGCCCTCCAAAAACGCACAGCTGAAACGATGGAGAGTGCTGAGTCCTGATGCGTCCCTGACCCAGGGCGGAACCCTCATAAAGGCCAGGAAAAAGGGAAGCCAAGAACTGTAGCTCAGCCTGCATACAGATCATTTCTTCTGGACATTGGCCTGCCTTTTTAAACACCCGCAGTGTGTGCTGTGTAGAGACTCTGAGATAAGAACCTCACCTGGACACTGGTGGTGTCTCTAGGAAATACCTTGGACAGGTGGGATCTAAGGAAGCAGCGCGTGACAGGACTTGACAACAAGGATCTTCCGGTCAGTTCTGCTGCTTAACAGGTCATTTCAGCTCAGCCTCCTCATTTGTAAGAGGGGTTGATGGTAATACCCACCTTGCAGGATTGTTGTGAAAACTAAATGAACCAATGTGAGAAAAGTGCTTAGAACTAGGGTAAGAACTTGGTAAAGGTCGCCTCTGGAGACCAATATATTAACCTGGATGGAGCCTTTGGAGTCAACAAAACCAGTGCCTCCTCCATAGAGCCACAGCTGGACTATATTTCCCAGCTTCCTTCGCAATTGAGCATGGTCATATGACTGAGTTCAAGCCATTGGAATGTGAGTGGAAATGATGTGCCCCCTCCCAGGTATAAGGACTGTGCTGAGGTGACAGAGGAAGGCAGAGCCATAGCACCACGTGGAGGAAACCATCCACCAACCAGACACTCTTGCTACCGTCCTGCATGAAGAATAAACTTCTAGAAATGTTAGGGTTTGTCTGTTACTGAAACTAGCACAGGAATTCACTTACCCACTCACTCATTTTACTCCTTCAATAAATATTTATGAGGGCATATGGGCTCTATATGCCTCATGCTGGGTGCTAGGGATACAGAAGGGGTGAGTTCTGCCCTCATGGAGCTTAGTGTGTCGAGAAAGGCCATCCTTAGTAAATCCTAAAGGCAGGGGCACTGGGGCAGCGAGCCCTCCCTGAGATGGGATCTAGAAGAGAGAACAGAGAAGGGGTGAAGGAGAGCTCTAGGCAGCAAGACCAGCAACAGGAAAGGTCCTGCAGTGGGAGGGAACATGGTCCACTTCCTGGAACTGGGGGCAGGGGGGGGTGGGAACGAGCTCACATGGTCTGTCTTCACATCCCCTTTCTGAGCCTCAGTTTTCTCATCTTTAAAATAGAGGCAATGCTAATAGGACTGTCTCACAGGGCAGCTCTACATCTCAGGAGAAAAGACCATATGCGAAGTGCTCCTGGGTGCTTGTTATTCCAGCTATTACTGAGAGTGGGCAGAAAGGCCTGATGCCTGTGTGGGGGGTGTGTGTGTGTGTGTGTAACACTGGCTCAGGAGGTGAGCAGGGCTGTCTCTGGGGCTCAGGAGGCAAGAGCAGGGAGGGAGAGCTGCTAATAGGGCTCCTGCCACATGGACTAAATATCAACCATGTCTCCAGCCAGGAGAGCTATTAGGCAGCAGCGGAAGTGTTGGCCCTCTGGGGAAGCGGGCAGGACTGTCCCTGGAGGCACCTCAGCGAGCTGGTGCTAAGAGTGGGAACTCTGCTGACGGGCAGGTGCTGGCCACCATTCATCCTCTTTCCAGATAGGAAGAGCTGAGGTGGGCATTGCAGGATTTGGGGGGAAGTCTGGAAGGCCCCCGGGGGCTGATGTGTGGGGCATTTCCTGATGCTCGATGCCCATCTGGATGCTGTCTCCTGAGGTAAGGAGAAGGAAGAGAAACACCAGACCGAGGTGTGCTTGCTACCAAGTACCTAAAAGGGCAGGCAGGCGGATGCGTGGCAGGGGAGGTCTGCCAACGAGCTGGAGCCCCTGGTGACTTGCAGGGGGACCACATCACTCCCTCAACTCACATACCTGCCATGGCTCCCTAGCTCTCTGCTGCCAGCACACCAGGTTCTCCATGATGCAAGCCCACTTCTGCTTCCTCCACAGCTGCAGACCTCCGTGCCACGGCCACGCTGTTGCACTCACTGTTGCTTCCGCCAGGTATGCCAAACTCACCTCCCATCCCCTACATCTTTTCTGTCCTCTTTTAAGAACCACTTGGAGTTCTAATCCTGGCTAAGCAATCTGGCCAGGATATCTCCCTTCTGATCCTTAGCTTACTCACTGAGAACATGTGGAAGCTATTTCCTGCCTCACAGGGTTGTTGGTGCAAATTAAACACGACAACATATGTGAAAAACACCTAATGGCATGTGGCATGAAGTATTCATTTAAAAAGTAGACACCCCCCTCCCCCCGCCCCAAATCAACCAATCTTCTTATAACATCACCTCCTCCCGGAAGCTTTCTCTGACCACACCCTCCAGGTTGGGTTAGGTACCTTCTAATTGGTCTCCAGCTCTCTGGGCAACCCCTGGCATGACACCACACGGGACAGCGATGACTTGTTTGAGCATCTGCTCCCATCCCCACTAGACTGTGAACACCTTGAGGGCAGGGAAACAAACTCCTGGTGGGTGCCAGGCCGCATGGTCCGTGTTGGATGAGTGAGTAAAAGGGTGGATGGCGCAGGTCCAACCTTGGCCTCCTCGTGTGTCCTCAAGGCTCAACTGAAAACACAAGCCTGCCATGCCCTGGGAGGCGAAAGGATGAGCACCTCAAGTGTCCCAGAACCCAACGCTCAGCCTCTGTGCTCAGGACCAGCTTGCCAGGAGAGTCCTCTGTCAGCTGCCCTCCAACTCTGGCCCCTCCCCAGGTTGCCACTAATGGCAGCTTCCAGGGATGGGCACAGGCCCACTCATCTCCTTTATCCTCTGCCAAGCTGCTGGTCAGCCAGTGGCCAAGTGCCAAGGGGTCAGCCTGAGCTCAGAGATGTCTGGAGAGGGGGTTTATCCCAGGAGGCTCCAGGGCTTGGGAAGGCAGTGTTGTAGGGGTCCACAAGCTGTCTGTTTCCTCTAGAAACTTCAGAGATGGTGTACATTTATCCAAACAAGGCCACACTGACACAAATCGAGCAGTCCCCCTATTCTGGGCTGGCCGGCTGTCAGCTTGGGGCCCCACTGGCTATCTCCACTCACCCAAGGCTCAGAGAGGCACTTATGGGTGTCTTTGACTAATAAGAAATAGGGGCTATATATTAACCATTGTGTAATAAATGCAGTTTGGCAGCCATATCTTTCAAAAACATGGCTTGGCTCGTGTGTGTGACTGTGTGTGTCTGTGTGTGTGTGTGGGGGGGGAGGGAGGGAGGGAGGGAGGGAGGGAAGGAGAGAGAGAGAGAAATAACGAAGGGGTCCCTCAATAAACACATTGGCTCTCTGGGGGAGGCTCCAGTTTTTGACTCTGGAGCCCCCGTACGTGGGGGCGTGGGGGCGGGGCAGTGGCAGCCACAGGCATCTTAAGGAGGAGGCTAAAGCACCTGACCAGGGGTCCACAGGAGAACAGAGGCAGGCAGGCCAGCAGGTAGTGGGTAGGTGCAAATCGAGCAGACAACGGTGGTGGCTGGTCTTAAACCCCATGGGACAGGGGCTTCAGGCTCAGTCCAGGTTCTCCAGTCTCCTGCCCAGCGCCAGGGACTGCCGTGCGGGTCCCCTCCTCCTGGGTCTACTGCCTGGCGTGAACAGATGTTTCCTTGAATCAGGAAAATAATGTGGGCTCCCAGATGGGCTGCAATGAGGAAGCGTGTCCTCTCTCTCCCTCCCTCCCTTTGTGACAAGTCTTTCTTTCTGGGTAGCAGCTGAGCGTTAGAGGGTGGCGGGTGGGGGCAGTGGCACCAGTGGGGCATCTGCCGGCTTGGTCATCACCCTCGTCCCTGGCGGAGGACTTGGGAAGCACAAAGCCTTCCTGCCCTCCGCTGCTGTTTGCAGCTCCGGGGCTGACAGGTGCGGGTGGAGAGCATTCTGCCCTGGAGGGGGGATGGAGGCTTGACAGGCAGGGGCTCCCGGATTCCAGGAGGAAGGCCCCTCAGACAGGGCCTCCAGCGTCGGACTCCGACCCCCCAAGTCAGGAGCTTCACACGTTCCTTCACTGTCCCGACCCTGACTCACCCTCCCGCCCGCACCCAACCGCTGCCAACACAGCGCTGCTCCCACCCCACCACAGGCTCGCTACTCCCCTCCGGCCACGTCCAGGCCGCCAGCGCTGCTGCAATGCAGGACTGCTGCCCCAGCCTCTCGGGGGTGCCCCCTGACCCCCTCACCTTCCTGAAAGCTCTGCTAGAGAGAGAGTTTTCAAACACACCGGACCAGGTCACTGCCCGTTTAACAGCCGTCACAGTGTCTCCCATCACTTACAGAATAAAGCATCATCTCTGGCCCAGGTCTCCAAAGGCCGAGCCTCCTCCAGCCTGCCCCTCCCACACAACCACACCACCACCACCGTGGGAACTTCACAGGGAGGGGCTGACTTGGCAGTCAGGCAAGGGACCCCCTAAGTCCGTGTTCCTTTCCCTCCAATGCTCTTCCATGCTTCCTTCTCATTTTCTCTACCTGAAAACTTCCAAGCATCTGTACAGGCCCAGTTCAAGCCCTTGCCGATTTCCCCCCCCCCCCCGCCCCCACCCACAGTTATCCCCTTCCTTTGTGCACCCCTCTTACCTCATCACCTCATAGCCAGCTTCCCCAGCAAAGGGTTATCAGTCTACCAGTCTCCTCAACGGGTCTGAGAGCGCCCCCTAAAGGCAAAGCCCAAGTCTGAGTCACCAGCAAATCCTCAGGCCTCCACACACAGCAGGTGCTCACTGAAGATTTAAGTGTGTGCGCCGACACAAATGCACCAGAACAAGAACCTTCAAACCCACATTAAACTAGAAAAAGCAATGACCTCCAGGGAAGCCTGGAGAAGGGCTTTGACCTATTATTTTACGTATCTCCATTTTTTCCTTTTCTATTTACAACCATCCTTTCTTTCCTTTTGTAATTAAAAAATGACTTGGAATGAAAACCACCCCGAGACTGCCCAGGGGCCCAGGGAAATAGCCTGTTATGGGCCCTGTTCTTGCAGGGGCCTTGCCTCCCTGTGCTCACCCTCACGGCCACCTGGGTGTGCTGTGCCTGTTGGGCCCACTTGACGGAACAGCCAATGGAGGCTGAGCACAGGGCAGATGGGTTGGCATTGGAACCTGGGGGGAACCCGAACTCCATGCCACCCCAGATGGCTGTTGGGTCTCCCCCAGCAGAACTGGGTGTCAGAAAGTGGGGCTGATCCTGAGAGTCCCACAGGGACCCCAACGTCAGCATATATACAAATGCCACTCATGTTTGTCAGGAAAGTTTCTTAAGTACCTACTATGTGCAAAGAACTGTGCAGGGGACACAGGGGTGTCTGGTCTCACTGCCCAAACCAGAATGCTGGGAAGCAACTCCTCCTGCTGGTCCCTTCGCCCTTCCCACTTCCATCTCCCCTCCACACCCCAGCCAGAGCCCCTCTCAGTGCCCAGCTGGGGGCTGCAGAGGACTGGGCCCCGGCCAGCCTACAAGGCGTCCCTGATCCCACCACACCTGATGATGGTCCCCAGTCCTGAGGGGCGTCAGCAGCACCCAAGGGGCTTGTTACAATTCCAACTCCTGGGCCATCCCTGGGACTGTGATTCAAGCAGGCCTGAGGGCAGTAGCGGTGAGCTAGGCATTTCTGTGTGTGCCCTCTTTAGTGCCTGACCAGCTGAGTCCCAGGCGGTTGAAGCACAATGGCCTGGCGCCTGGGAGCTGGAAGTGGAGCAGGGGCAGGGGGCTGCCTGCACACTGGGACCGGGAGGCAGCTCCAGAGAGAATGCTGTGAGACCTGCCACCCACATGCCCTGGCATTTCTATTAGTCTGATGGTACCTGGGTGCCAACAGGGATGAACTGCAGGGGGCGGGCAGCTGGGCTCCGATGGCGCTGCTCAGGGGCCTCCTCACCCCTCGGGAACCACGGGGCCCCCTGGCCTGGGGCCCTGGCACACAGAAGGGACAAGAAATACGTGAGGCATGGAACCGAGTACACAGTTCCCACCAAATCACAGAGACTGCCATTTATTACGTGCCTGTCTGTAGTAAGTGTTCTGCCCACATGAGCTTCTTTAAAACTGGGACTGGAATGAAGGTATTTGTAACAGCAAAAAAGCTGTCCACGTGTCCACCCTGCAGAGACAGGGCACTTACATAAGAACTTACTGCAAGCTTCCTGTGTCCCAGGCTGGAGGGTGGGCAGGGGGCGGTTGAAAGCTCCATGGAGTTGCAGAAGTGTGTGTGGAAGGGTCCTATGGAGTAAAGCCCCAAACCTGACGAGAAACACACAGGAGGAAGAGCTAAAGGATGGGTCCTCCCGTGACTCCAAGGGACTGGGGAATGGAGCTGTGGGGATGGAAACTTCTGATTTCACTCTTCTGTTTTCTCTCTCCCTCTTTTAAAAATAATAAACACATGTTTTGTTGTTGTTGTTTTTTAAGGATATGTTTTTTGGCAAAGTTTCCAGTGAATTCAGTACCAGGGGGCTTGGGGATGCAGGGTTCGTGAAGTCCTTCCAGATAGGTGACTTCAGACTCTGCAGAGCAAGCGTGCATGCATTTATGCATTCATTCATTCATTCAACAAAGATCCCACCGTCTAATCAGCTTCCAGCTACCCCAGGTCTCAGCAGTAAGAATTCATTCATTCATTCATGCCACAAATATTCATTAAGTGTCTGCTGTGAGTCTCGGGGCCTGGGTAGTAAGCCTGGAACCACAGCTTGCGGCGGGGCTGGGGGGGACAGGCCAGGGCAAACCCATGTGGCACTGCTGGCCATCTAGTGTCTGCTGTGTGCCCTAACATCCGTGCTCCTTCGCCCTACACAGTGTCACCTACACAGGAGACTACCTCCCAGCCCTGAGCCGGCAGGCACCCAAGATAGGAATTATGGTCTCTACAAGAGACACTGACATGAAGCTGGTTACTGCCTTTTCAGCAAATGTAATTCCTTTTTATTAGAAAATTAAAGGATAGGACCAGCTTGCCAACAGCCAGAAGAGCTGAAATGTGCTTTCCTAAGATATGCAGTGTCTGATAAAACAGATTTGCTTGTCTCCCCCCTTTTCCATCATCATCTCCCCTCGACCAGCCTTTTCCTCCTTTCACGCCCCTTCCACTGGCCACAGCAATGGCTGCACTTGGCCAAGGTGGCAGGCACAGCGTCCCGGATGAGGAGTGTGCCTTTGTTTCCTGAACAGGGCAGGAACCTCTGCGCTGAGCCCCACTCCCCGGGTTTAAGCCTTTTTAGAATTACCTCTGGGATTCTCTTGCTTTCTTGAGATGCAAAGGCTGCCCGTGGCCTCTGCTGAGCTGAGGGTGTCAGGAGGGAAAGGCAGAACAATAAAGGATTGGGCTCCGGAGAAACAAGCTCATCCATCTGGAGACCCAGGAGCAGGCGGCTGCAGGGAGCAGCGGAGGGAGGTGGGTAGGGCAGAGCCGAGGACCAGTGCCTCTGCCACACAAAAAGCAACTATTCAAAACCACCCAGGGAGTTCTCTCTTATTGAAAAGTCCTTGATTCTTCCCTTTCTGCTGCAGAACTCACGAACAAGGGCCCTGTCTTATTAATGGGGTGATGGAGGGGCCCAGGAGGGAGGGTCCTCCTGCGTAGGAAGGTGGCCGAGCTGGTAACTAAGGTAACTCCAGAATCGGATTTTCTTCCCACTAATCTCTTTTCCTCTTTCCTTTTCTTTCTTTTTTTCTCTGCTGGTCAGATGCTACCTTCCTGGTTTAGAGGGGACCTGGGGGGGGGGGGGATGACATGTGTGAGTGTGTGCGTGTGTGAGTGCATGTGTGTGCTGAATACTAAAATGGTGACCACACTCTTGAAGCTCTAATGAGGGTGGGGTGCCTGATCTCAGGTATGTCCTGCCCTTGCCCTCTCCTGGCAAGTCCCCACCCCAGTTCCCTGCCTCCCTGCCTCCCTGTTTAAGGGCAAATCCATCCCCTTCACTCCCTCCTTGAGTAACAAAAGGCGAGATGGAGTTCCCTTTCACCTGCTCTCATTGAAGCCTCTGCTTTGGCACGTCTAGCAGAAGACAGCTTGTTCTGGGGAAAGCCAAGATGGGGGTCTGTCCCGGGACCTGCAGGGGTGGGCGACTGGGTGGGTGTCAGAAACAAAACACAAAAACTAGCATTGTCTCACAGGCCCTCGCTGCCTGGAGCCGTGGTCCAGGGCGGCACAGCCAAAGGGCTCATATATACAGAGGCGATAAGCGTCTCAGCCTGGCCACGCTGGCCCACATGGCCGAGGCTCGTTCTTTCACTCTCTGAGCCCGGCCTCCCGGCCTTAACGACAACCCACAGGAAGCTCTTGGCACAAAGTCAGGTCTCTCTCCACCTGGCCATCTCCAAGGCTGAGAGGGGATGCACTTTTCCAGTAGGGTGGTGGTGGAAGAAGAAACAGAAGGGACAGTGACCCTAATTCTCCTGGGGTGGCTGTGTAGGCTCAGCCTCTGGGAGGTGTTCTGAGAAAGAGGGCACATCACTGGCCCCTGGGAACCTAGGGTTTCTCCGTATGGAGGAGGAGCTGGGGACACCTGGTCAGGGTCCTCCCCAAAGGGAGGCCCTGGGAACAGTTCGGGGCAGCCCTGGCTCAGGACAAGGTCTGCATTCTGTCTGCACAGCTCCTTTCCTCCAAAGTTGGACGTCCTGAAGGGCTCCCAAGGCTCTCAGTGGACACCAAGCCCAAAGCCTGCAGCACGGGGCTGGCACATGTAGGTGAGCCACCTCCATGTTCTCTGGGGTACTGAGGTCTGGATCCCTGGCTGTCCCCTTTGGAAAGGGTGAGGCGTGACAGCATCAGGAGGCTTCCCCTCCTTCTCCCTCCCCATGGGGAGAGGCGTGATCTGCACCAGTGAGGTGAGTCATGTCAGCTCAGCCAGCTCTGTGGGGGGGGGGGGCTGCCCTCTGTCTGGGCTGGAGGTGACAAGGTCAGCTCAGTAGGACTGACAGGCTGGGCTGGCTCCTGGAAGCCAGGCTAGGTGGCCTTTGGGGCTCCAGAACCCCTAGCCCCCCACTACAGGGAGGACCAAGGGCAGGTGGTAGCGTAAGCCCTCAAAATACTCAAGCAGTAGGTCAGGGGAAGCCAGTGGGGGTGGCTGGAGGTCAGGGGAGGGCGCAGGTGTGGGACTGTGTCTGGAGCTAAGACAGATCAGAGCTGCCACAGCCCAGGCAAGTAGCAGGCATTCCCAAGCTGGGTCAAGCTCAGGTTCCCTGGCCACAAGCCCCAACCCCTTGCAGCCACATTCTCTCTCTGCTTCTCAATCCTCCCGACCTCTCCCTGTGTCTGCCCTCCTCCTCTCCCTCTAAGCAAATGGACTGCAAAAGGGATGGTGCATTTTCATTTGCATCCACCTTTACGTCCCTAGTTCCTGGGGCTGACTTGTCCCTTATTTAGCCATCTCTGTCCCCCTCCCCTTTGGAGGGTGGCAGCAGCCCACCCCCTACCACAGACCACCTATGAGCTCCTAGGAGCCAGGGGCCAGGCAAGCTGCTGTGCCGAGGCCTTGCTGGACACAGCTCTCGTCTTAATGGTTTTTCCAGAGCGCAGCTAATGGGTGTGTGACTGACTGCCCAGTGTGTGCTCGTGTGCCTGAAGGAAACTGCGGCTTCTCCATCTCTCCCCACACCCCTTCCCCACGCCAAATGGCCTCAGTTTCCCTTGTCTCAAAATCTGCCCGCCCTGGGGGCGGAGGAGGCCCTGGGCAGGGAGCTCCTCCCACAGACATTTCTGGGCGTCACGAAACACCACCCCACTAATAATACTGAAGACAGCTGCTGCCATTTCTCAAGCTCCTAAAACGTTTGGGGTGCTAGGCTGGGCCTACTCAGGCCTGGGCATGTTTTTAACAATACTAGTGAGAAGGGCCGCCCAAGCTGGCAGCACTGAGCACTTTACAGGCATTTTAGCCCCCAAAACTCCCACCAAGCTGACTACAGAGCTCATTTCTCAGGTGGGGAAGACGAGACCCTGCTGGGCCCGCAAGCAGGGTCTCTGGCCCCCTGCGATCACCAGAGGCCAGGGGGTAACCACACTTGCTCTCTTGCGATAGGGTCTGGGATTGACTGAGTCTGGACAAATGTGGGGAGGAGCTGGTAGCCTTGACATTTTGCCCCTGCACCTCAGAGCCCCCAAGAAGCAAGGAGAGGTGGCCCCTGGCCCATCTGGAGCCCATGGTTTCCTACTAGCCCTGGAGTCCTCTGCCCTCAGCAGCAGACAGGCCCAAGGCCCTGAGGGGACCACCCAAGTGGGGAGGAAGGGAGGGAGGAAGAGAGACAGAGAGAGTGTGTGTGGTGACCCAGTGCCCAGCCCAGCCCGGATGCTCCTCCCAGCCTGACCGCAGCTGGGAAAACAGGCTCCTCAGCTGCCCCCACCCCCCAAGCCACAGCCCACCCCACCAGCCAGCCCAGCCGCCTCACCCAGCCCTGAACCAGGAACTGGGCCTCCTGCCATGCTTGCTCTGCCTGACTCAGCCCCCAGCCCACCCCTCAGACCCCACCCCCATCCGGGAGGAGGCAGTGGTTCTGGTAGCCCACGCCGTCATGCTAGGCCTTCAGCTGGAAGCCTGAAACACTAGCTGCCCCCAATTCCACGCCTGCCTCAGGCTGCACTCCTCCTCCTCTCCACCTTCCCCCAAACTCTCAGGGCTGGGAGGTGCAGCCTTTCACCTGCACTTTGCCATAACCGGCGGAAGCAAAGCCTACCCTTGACCCTGTCTCCCTGAGCCGCAGCCCTCCACCCCACGCCCATACCAGTGTCTGGGGCATCGGAAGCCTCCTACCCCCGGGGCACTAAGGTTGGCACTGCCTTCCTCCTTCTGGGGGCAGCGGAGGGGGCTCCCCGCCCTCCTCCAGACTGGCCAGGGGCAGGATCCCTGTGCCTGCCTCACACTTCTGAGGCAGGACCACTGAGACTGAAATTTCAATTAAGGAAGAGAAATAATTACTCCAGGGCTCCAGGCTGGCTCAAGTGAAGACGGGACTCAATATCCACTTCCCTGGAGTTGGGGAAGGTGGCCCGGCACCCTCTCTGGTCAGCCGGGACCCAAGCAGGGACCCAGGCCCTTGCCCATGGTCAGCCCCCATCCTTCAGGCCAACCTCAGTGCTGTTCCAGGGTAGGAGGGGTGCTGGAGGGCCGGAGAAAGGGTGGGGGCTCCTGGCAGAAGGGGCTGGGGAGTAAGCCTCAGACGGCTGGAGGAAATTGAATTAAATTAAATTTAACTATTCAGTCACCGCCTGTTCCTGCAGTGAGCCGGAAGGCTTCCAGGGCCCCACAAGGATGGGGGTGGGGACCCCAAGAACAGGACTGAGAGGGCTCTGGCCTCCCTGAAGAGGATTCCAGCCCAGGTCTGGGAGAGAGGGTGCCTCTGGAAGGTCACCAGAAGGCCTGCTCTGCCACTCCCTTCCTGGCCCTTAGGCCCATCTCCTGCAAAACAAGGGTCACGGGTGGGGGGGCGTTCTTGGGACCCCCACCCCGTGAGACCCTCCCCCATCTAGTCAAGAGGCCTTCAAACAGCCAGCCTTAGCAATGCTCCCCTCATCTCCAGAACTGTCCCATCGTCCACCCAAAAATGTCCCTTCTCAGAGAATGATCCATTTCCTCTCTAGAAATGCTTCATTTTAATTCAGAAATTCCCGGCTCCAGAATGTTGCTTCTCCAGAAAAGTTCCATCTTATCTCCAGAAATATCCCTCTTTCATCTTCCAATATAATCCATCTCCAGAAACGTCAGTGCTCTCTAAAGGCTCCATCTTAGCTCCAAGGGGTTCCACTTCCAGAAACATCACATCCCATCTCCAGAGATGCTCCATTTCAGCTCCAAAAATATCTCACATCCAGAAGTGTCCTATTTTATTTCCAGAAATACTTCAACATCACCTTCAAAAACACTCGACTTCCAGATGTACTACAGTTTATCTCTAGAAATTACCCATTTCCCAAAATGTTTCCTCTCTAACAATGTTTGGAACCCAGAAAGGCCTCATCTTTACTCCAGAAAATGCCCTCTCCTATCTCCAGAAATGTTATTTCACCTCCAAAAATGACCTATTTCATCTTCAGAAACACCCCTCCTCCAGAAATGCTTTCCATTTGTCTCCAGAAACATCTTTACCCTGTCTCCAGAAATACCATGTCTTATTTCTAAAAACTTTCTGTCTCTGGAAATGCCTATGGTATCTCCAGAAAGGTCTCCCCGTGTGGCCCGGATGCTACAGAAACTCAGAAGCCCACTTCCTTCAGGATCTCGCAGGGAGAGGCTGAGGAGCGCCTGGGCAGCCTTCTCTTCTTCCTCCCTTGTCTCTGTGGTCCTCCGGACTCTCTGCTGGGCCCGCTCCTGTCACAGGAGTGAGGATGAAGTCAAGAGCTGTGCTGGCAGGTGCTGCGGTCCCTGGAAGCGGGGACGATTGACGATCAGTTTCTAGCAACGGGGAGCCTGCCTGACCGGGAGGCAGGAGCAGTGAGAGGGGCTGCGGTGGGAAGGGAGGGGCCAGAAAGGGCTCGGTGGGGCCTCAGCACAGCCCCCCGCCTCACACCCCCCCTCACCACAAACACATCCACCAGCCCCAGTGCACACACTCGTGTTTGGTCAAGACCTGACACGGTGCATGGAAACGTCCACCCCTCAGAGCCACTCACAACCACACCCACAGCACGAAAATCCACTCTCAACACTGGCAGCCCTGCCGACACAAGGACACAGAACATAGCCAAAGGCACACACAACGCAGACACACACCACACACACTTACACACTATCGTCCTCAACACCTTCCCTAGGGCTCTCTGGGTCAAGTTCTGGGGACACAGGGGCAGAAGCCCTCTGTCAGTCTCCCCAACCAGTCTGTGTTGGCAAGGCCAGGCAGCTTCAGTCACTGCCGTGTGTCAACTGGAAATTCAGGGCTCCAGGACCTGGGGCTTAGAAGGGACCAAAAAAGAGAAGAAAGTGCACATTTGGCATCTGCTTGCACATCTACTAAGATAGGGTGCTCTCTCCCTCCTAGAGCAGCACAGGCCATTTCTGGATCACTTCTAAATGACAGAAAGTTCCTCTCTGGGTGGAACTGAAGCCTTGCAACCTGTGCCCACACAGCCAGGCACTGCTCTCCGAAGAAGTCACAAAGCCCATGTCTGACTGAGATTCCACGTGGAGATTCTCTCCTCCTTGTCCCTTGACAGGTGGGAGAGGTAAAGGGGACAGCTGTTCTGCGGGAAGGAGGCCTGAAGTAGCTGAGTGGAGGGCAGGTGGCACCAGTGCACGCACGCTCACACACACACACACACACACACACACACTCGCGTGCCCTCTGTGTCCGAGAAGGACCTCAGGTGCAGACACACAGTCAGGCAGGTAACACACTTCCATGCCCTGAACCCACACACAGGGAGGGAGGAGGTGGCCCCTGGTTTGCATCAGGTCTGCCCTGATACCGCAGTGGATGGAAATCCTCAGAGCCTCTAGT
This sequence comes from Rhinolophus ferrumequinum, assembly GCF_004115265.2. Lineage (NCBI taxonomy): Eukaryota > Metazoa > Chordata > Mammalia > Chiroptera > Rhinolophidae > Rhinolophus > Rhinolophus ferrumequinum. The sequence continues at coordinate 1,063,458 of NC_046304.1, forward strand.
AGGTAGGAAGGGAAAGGGGCTCGAAATACATCTCCATTCCCAGAGGCGCCTGCTCCCATGGGAGGACAATTACCATTTATGAATCCTCCCAATTTAGAAGCTGCCTCAAGTAACTGGAACCTCTTGAGCCCCCTTTTTTGATCCTTCGGGGCCAAGGGAAGGTGTGAACAGACCTAGAACATGCACTCCTACTTGCCCTCAGCCAGGCTTCCCTTGCCACCCCACAACTGGCCATCTCGTGCCTAGAAATGAGGCTCTCACCTCTGTCCCTCACTCAGCCCTGCTCTTAATCCCTCTCTGTCCAGGAGACCCCTCTCCTTTCTACCTAGATTTCTCTCCTCTAGGAACTGAGATTTTCACTCAAAAATCTGAGGGGGGAAAAACGGCAAATAGTCAAACATGAATCTGAATGAACACGTGGTCGTGGGGCCCAGGATGGGAGAGAGCTAGGGGCCAGGCCTTGCGTGGGGTGGCGAGAGGGGCCCCCAGGTCTCCCAGCTCCCAGATGCAGCTGGGCTTTCTGGAGGCTTCTGCATTGGTATTCTCTATCCCTCACATCCCAAATTACACCAGCTCTCCTGGGATCCTTTTATCGCACGTTGCCGCTTCAGCAAAAGGTTATGTACGAGAACATGGAAATCCCTCCCGCATATTAACTAAAAGAGCATTTTCTTAAATGCACAGGAAAAAGCAGCTCACCTAAGAGCCAATTTTTACAGCAGCTCAGATCAGAACGAGCACTGGACTGGGAGTCAAGACTAGGGCTGCTTGTTGGAGTCCTGCTCTCACTGGTCCCCGAGCATGCCACTTCACCTCTCTGCCCTCCACTGCCTCGTCCACTAAAAGTGACAAAGAAGCCCCCACGATGGCACTCTATCAGGATTGGATCAGGGTATGGAACCAGCCAGCAGAGTGCAATCAGTGTTAGTGTCCAGGCTTTTCCAAGCACGTTGTAACCGGCCAGGGGGACTAGGTGTCACCCTCATGCCCCCTGAGCCCTTTCACGTCTGTTCAGCTTTCCCTCAGCTGTCAGTCCCCCACCTGGAGCGTGCCTCTCCCTTTTTCCTGCGTGGAGAATTTCTGAAAAACACCTTCAAGACTCCCTTTGGAATCAGTTTCTCAATTCTGAAACTTTATAGATGATTTTCAAAGCTATAACTGCCCAAGGCCAGCACGAGCCGGGTGCCGGGATGAGAACCCAGGTCGACGTAGGGCGCACACCTGACTGAGTGGGACTGCACAGAACCAGCGGAAGGCGGCAGCCAGCCCCATCTTAGCTCTGCCTGCAGTGCCCTGTGGGCACGTGGGCCGCCCACTGTGGCCCGCCAATCTCTTCAAGAAAAGCAAAATGTAGGATTTTATGTGAAATCTGGTGTATTTTTAAAACCCCGTGCTGGCCAGTGTCCATCTGAGGGTGTCGCCAGCAGACAACCTCTGGCCTGACTCAGGCCCGCGTCTCTCTGCCCTCCTCGGAGGACAGAGAAGGGCAGCTCTGAAGGGGAGGTAGGGGGTGAGGACAGGGGCAAAGCCTGGGCGGCAGAACCGCAGAACGTGCTTTAACTGGCGAGGAAATGGCTGAGCAGCAGTGGCCTCCTTGGGTCTCAGTGTGCTCTTTTGTGAAATGGGGACAGTAACAGAGTCCACCTGTTATGTGAGGAGAGAAGGGGAGCTGAACAAAGCCCCTTGAGAATACGCTGGGAAGGTACCAGGAACATGACTGAGGGAGGGAGGAAGGAGCAGCAATTCTCAGTTAGTTCCCCTCACTGTCAGGATTTGCTCTCCTGGGTCAATCCCACTGCCAGGGCTACAGGAACCCCAAGGTAATGAGCCCTGTACCTGAGAGAAAGTACACAGAAAGGGGTGGCTCTTGCCTCGAACCACCCAGTGGGTGAGTGTATGAAGGACAGGATCAGCTGAAGGCGCTGGTGGCCGACTCTCCCCCACCCCCAGTGTGACCTATGATCCCAGCTTCACTGTCCCCTCTCCAGAAAGAAGACACCAAACACGGGGAGTGTCATGAGGGGTTTGGGAAGGTCTGCCCTGCCTGGGACGCCACCTCCCTTGGGCTTAAGCTGTACCTGCCCCTTCACGAATACCTGGCACAGAGGGCAGTGCTGGCACACGGCCCTGGGTTCATCGCCAGCTGAGTTTCTTACAACAGCCCACAGGATCTTAAACCAGAGTTGCTTGACTTCTCCAAGCCTCACTTTCTTCATCTGTAAAATGGGGATGGCAGGAAACTTTCCCTAGCAGGGTGGAGTTGAAGACTGGAAATAACAAAGTGCTCAGGGCCTACACCAGGAGGCCTGGCCAAGAAAACGATCTGAGCAGTAGGATTCCAGGTATCGTTCTCTCCACACACCATTCCCCGCCCCCCGCCCCTTCTCAGACTGCCCTGACCCCCATGCTCCTCTTCCTGGCCCCTCTCGGGCTCAGGTGCATTTCTCTCTCTCTGTGCCAAGCCTTCTCTGAGGGAATTACAATCTGCCGGGCTTTAATTACTGGTCCCGGAGGACCACCGCCTCCTTCCACAGCCGAGACTTAGTCACTCTTCCCAGGGCTTGGTGACAGGCTGCAAGGCTGGGCCAGGCCCCTACTTCCCTCTGGAGCAGCGCCCCAGGCCCACAAGACAGCTGGACAGCTCGGCAGGAGGGAGCCGCAGGGAGGAATACAGGAGGAAGGTCTTGTCCAGTCCAGGGCCCACCGGTTAGCATCAGAGAATTCAAGAGTTCTCAAGTCAGGAACTCTGACTTGCTCTGAAATCAGAGAAATCAAGAATTCTGAGCAAGGAAACCGAGGCCCTCCGAGGAGAAGGGGCATGCCGAAGGTCATGCCGAAGGTCATGCGACCCCACCAGGTCCGCGTCTGATCCAGCTTCTCTCCTCCTTGGCCCCACAGCTATGCTCCAGCTGTGGCCCTGCATAGGGCACCCTTCTTTTCCCACTGCCTTCAGGACAAATCCTTTCACAGCACTCAAGGCCCCAGACCCCTTCCAGCCTCCACTCCTGCCTCTAACTCCACGCCCCTATTTCCCCCCCCCCCCCCCCCCCCCCCCCCCCCCCCCCCCCCCCCCCCCCCCCCCCCCCCCCCCCCCCCCCCCCCCCCCCCCCCCCCCCCCCCCCACCCCCCCCCCCCCCCCCCCCCCCCCCCCCCCCCCCCCCCCCCCCCCCCCCCCCCCCCCCCCCCGTCTGACCTTCTGGAACTCTCCTGGCCTTTTGATGCCTCCAGGCCTTCTGGCACGCTGTGAGGTGCTGCCTACTGCAGTCAGATGTTTCCCCTTTCCAGACTTGAGGCCCAAATCCCCTCCTCTGGGAGGCCCGCAGACTCCTGGGCAGGGCCTGCACGTGCCTCCTCTGGGGCAGACATGAGGCTGTCGGCAAACGTGGGCTGAGCGCTGAACCATTCAATACTATTATTACTGAAGGAAATGAAACTCGACCTGTGAACCAGATGTGCATCAGATGCCCCCGACACCCCTCGCTGCTGCCGCCCATCAATGGGAACAGCCGTCGTCATGCAGGGGTCAGGCTGACCGGCTCTAGTCGTGTCCCAGCAGCCCTGTGCCTGCACCCTCACCTCTGAGATGGCTAAGAAAGCCTGGGGTGGGTGTGGGGCATGCGTGAGGTTGGCACCATGCAGTTCTCAGGGCCTGCACACCGAGGGTCAAGGCCAGACATAGGGGACAGTTATAGTGACCCCCGGGGAACAGCTATTAAGCCAGGAGGCTGCAAACTGGTGGCCCAGGGTCTGAATCTGGCCACAGGTGGGATGCTGGATTAGGTGACAACATCCACCAAGCAAATGTCGCGTAAACATCTGAATCACAATTCCTGAGAAGGTGGGTGACAGATACCCCATATGCCACCAGGGCAGAGCTGAGCTGCCACAGCCCAGGGGAGCCAGGGAGCCCCCAGCCCTCATTAGCACTGCCTGCTGGCCCTGCAGGGCCTAGAGGCTGGCGGCCCGTGCATTATGCAAACATGATTTTGATCACTTCTCCAAGGTAACACGTTTGCATTTTAAGCAGGGTCTCCAGCACTGTGACCCTCAGGCCTCGGAAAGCCAAGAGGGGGATCATTTTGTAGGAAGGCAGATCCCATACGGCTCAAGGTACTCTCAGGAGGAGGTACCTTGCAGGGTTGACTTGGGGCAAGCAGGGTCTCTGTCTGCTTCAGTGCGAAGCGCTTTCTGGGGATGAGCCAACATCTGCCGGCCTCTCTCCCAATTCTCCCTTGGGAACATGCGATGCTAACTTTTCTTGTCCCATCTGCCCCTCTAATTCCTCGCAATACCGTTTCTGGACCCAGAGCCCTGCCATTAGTCAAATTCCCCCTAAGAATGTGGGACTTGGTCCAGGACCAACACCCCTCCCTTTTCCCAGTCATTCTATGTAATACCTTCGCTGATGCAGCTTGGGGAGGGGGCAGACCAGTGAACTTCTTAGCCCCCTCGAGGCTCCTACTGAGATGACAGTCACCTGAACCACAGTCTCCTAGAAAGTGCCGGAGCAATGACGTGTCCCCTCCCCAGAAGCCTGCAAACCCAAGGCCCCCCCGCCCCCCGCCATGGCAAGACACAGGCGCCCTGAACAGACAGGTGCACAGATGAACCCTAATGAGCCCCTCTGTGCATCCGGATGCCGCCAGGCACTGGAACAAACTCACCTGGTTTTCCTTACTTTCCTGACCGTCCTGTCAGGAAAAAGCTATGATTTTCCCCATTCACAAGGGGAAACTGAGGCTCAAAGAGGTGGGGAAAACCCTCGCGCATGGCCAGAGCTCTCGCGTGCTTCTGGAAGGGGCTAACCTAAAGCCGGCCTCCTCTCAGAGCAGCTGGGCCGGGCGCGGGGCTGTTCGTGAACATGTGAGTGGGAAGGTGTAGGGCAGCTGGGTCTCCACAGACGCCGACGGGAACCAGGTCACTCAGCTGCTTACTCTCTTAAGAACATAACAACACCTGACTCTGGGGTACAGATTAAAGGCCTCTTGGCTGACTATTGTTATTATTACATTATTGTTAGGACTACTTTTTCTACCACTGCAGTCCTTCCAGGGCTGACTAGGGACGAGATAACCAGGCAAGGCAGAGCGTGACCAGGCCCAGACTTTTTCCAGAAAGGTCTTGGTGGCATATACCCTGGCGTGTGTGTATGCAGTGGCCAGCAGGCCCTAAGGGGCACCTGTGGCTGGTCTACTGTAGAATCATCAGCCAGCTTGGGGGACAGTGGGAAGAAGCGGCAGCAGGCCCTACCCAGGCTGGCAAAGGTGGCATGAGTCAGACCAGAGCTGCACCAGGCTGGAGAGCTGTCAGGCTCCCCACATGAATGGGCATCATGGCTCTACCCCCTGTGCAGCTTGGACCTCACAAAGGAACAATCTCAGGGGTACTCTGGAGGATGAGAGGGCCTGTCCTCGACGCCCCAGCTCTCCAGGGGTCCTGCAGAGGGAGAACCCCTCATCGTGAGTCTGGGGGCAGCTGGGAGTTAGGAAGAGGGCCTGGGCTTTGGGGTCAGATGACTAGGTCCAGCCTTGGGTTCCCAACAGACCTCAAGCATGTCACTTCTCTGTAGAATCGAAACCACAAACACTGACTCGCAGAATCTGTGCAAACAACAGGTCTGGTGCCCAGCCTATGAATGGGGATCCATGGGGCCGGTGGCTGCCACCAGCTCCCGGGGCCTCAGGGAGCACCACTTGCAGGAGGGGGAGGGTTTGTCTTTAAAATTCAAAGGAGTAGCTGAAATCTACCTCAGCACATATCCTCAACACCTCGCCACTCAGCACCCCCTGCAAGGGCTGGGGCTGGGGCTGGCCGTGCCCTGCAGCTGGACCCTGCCCCATTCTGCAGCTTCTGGTCTCAGCCTCTCCCCGGCTGTGGGATGTGAGTAGGAATGGCTCAATCAGGATATAATCGTTTTTAATTAACGTGCGGATCATTTCACAGGCTGATCTCCTTGGAGACCAGAGGGAAGACAGTCTTTTAAGATTTCCTTTTGCCTCCCCCCACCCACCCCTCCAAGTGGAAGGCCGCCTCCCCCCCCTTCACCCACCCAGCTGCAACCTTGAAAGCAGCACAAAAGCCTGCTGCCGGGATCCCTCTTGGGGCCATTAGGAGGAAAGTGTCTGCTCACATACAGTCTCACAGGCATGTGCCCAAGCTCGGGGTATGCTTCCCGCCACCCCCTTCCGCCCCGAAATGCACAAGAAGGATCAGAGACGCACAGCTGGGGACACACACAGGCACGCATACACATACAAGTGCCAAAGCTGGAAGGCACACAGACCCCTTAAGAAACATACACACACAGGATCCAAGGCACACAAACATGGGCACACATACACACCTAGGCCGATAGGCACAGCAAGCCCCCAAAACACACAAACAGGATCAGACACACAGACACGCACACAGGAACACAATTCCAAATACCCACTCACTGGAGGGCTGTTCTAAACCTCCAAGGCCAGTGGGTGTGCTGGCAGGGTGGGAGGAAGGTCCCTGTCTTGAGATGGGAGCCACAGTCACCTTGCCCCCTACCAACACCCTGGCCCCAGCCCCCTTTCTTGGCTGCTGCAAGGCCCAGCAACATGGAGGTGCCCTGCCACCTGCCCCATGGGGAAACCTATGAACAGAGATGCCACCAAGGTCTTGCCCCCCTGCCACCCACCTGGTCTGGATCCTTCTGACTGCCGAGCTCTCCAAACAGCTGGCCCCCTCAGCCCTGACAGCCGACCCCAGATTTCCAGCTTTTCTGGCCATCACCAACACACACACTAGAGTGATGATGTCCCCAACCTCTCTTCTGGGTGCAATGAGGTTGGGGTGTGGTGGGAGAGGGACTTTCTCTTTTCTTTCTTCATTTCCTTCCTTCCTGATCTTCCCTCCCTTTCCGAATCCTTTCCTTTCTCTCCCACTGTCTCCCTTTCCATTCTTTTCTCTCTCTCCTCTTTCTCTCCTCTCTTTCCCCTTCCTCCCCAGGGGGCCTCCTGGTAAATATCTGTGGCAACACCTGCCCTCAGCTTCTGAACAGACCCATTGCTAGTGTTTTGGACAAACAAATTGAGGCATGGGGTAGGGGCACAACCACTAGGTCCTCTGACATCTGCAGGACCACCTTTCTCACTGCACCTGCTTTGGGTCCCTCTGGGTGATCCCAGATCCATGGACACAGCCAGCGCGTGACACGAAAGATTTAGAGACCTGTCTGGTACACCAGCTGGTGAAACCATGGCGCGCTGGGTGCTTCTCTCTTGGGCTATCAGTGTCTCCACCTGAAAAATGGGCAAGGTCAGCCTAAAGGACCCCTAGAGACTCTTCCCAGGTGCAGGAACTAAAATGGTATATCAGTAGCCCTTTCTTGACTGCTGCATGTCCCAGCAACTACTGTGTGACCTTGGGACTCACTTCCCATCTCTGGGCTCCCATTTTTCTCTTCTGTCAAAGGAGAGGGGTCAGACAGGTGATTCATCACTAACGCACTTTTTGGTTCTGATAGAAGGTTCTAGATTGTGCTGGAAGGAAGAACAGTGTACCACTTCTCAGAGAAAAATGAGAAGCCCATTTCTTTCACTGCAGGCATGTCGGAGCCTTTGGCATCAGCAGAATCATTTTCAGGAAATCATCTTAAACGTTAAAAAAAAAAAAAAAGCTTTCTACACAAAATATATCCACTACCCCATTCATCAGGGGCATCCAGAATGTTGAACAAAAGGGGTCTATTAAGTAATTGACGGTACATCCACCAGATTGGAAAAGCCTAAAGACATTAACCGTGGTGTTTATGAAGAGCTGGTTACAAAACAGGAAAAGGCTCCCGCCAGCGCCAACAGAGAAAGCAGGATATACACTGAATACAGAGAATGACGACAAAGCTTTTAAAAAACAAACCAACCACCAAGCCAACAAAAACTGCAACGGATGACATCAAAATATTAATGTTGTCATAGTTCATTAAGACTGTCAGTAACCTTTTTTTATTTTTCAGATTTTCTACGAACCATATTTTAAGACACATATATCAAAAAGGGGTGTTTTTTTAAATGACTAAATGCCTCCAATTGAGAAACTTTCCCCTTTCATTCATTTATTCATTCATTCATCACTGATTCATTCACTCTTGCATTTGTCCAGCCAAAGCTGAGGGCACATCGTGTGCCTGGCCCCCGTGCTTTAAGATCTGCAGGGAATGGTTCTCACCTGCAGGAAAACGCAACTGTGGGGTGGGTGGGGAAAACACAACCCCTCAAATAACTCCACACCAAGGGGCTTGTGCCATAACGGGGCCCTAAGGGGGCCATTCCGGGACCCAGTGAGAAAGAAATCAATCCTGTTGGTGGGTCCTGCCCCCAGGGGCCTCACCCACGCCTGCCCTCAGCTCCTGGGGCATCAGTCCAGCCTATGGGTCACAAACTCACCCTTAACCACCAAGCCTCCACTGGAGATGGGGAATGGGGCAAGTGCTGAAGAACCCCACCCCCACGGGGATTCCACTTCCAGTTCCAGTGGCTCTGGCAAATAACCCCTTTTCCCTCAGGGCCACAAGGCCCCTACCTGGCTGCAACACACTCTCTGGGCTCTTATTTCAGCCTCCCCTAAGGTCCCTGAACAGGGCACCACCCAGCCAAGTCCTGTCTGGCTGCGGCTACCGTGAAGGGAGCACAGGGCAAGGAATTTGCGAGCTCCCGTCAGCCAACCACAGGCAGTTAGCACGTCAAAGGGTCCGACTCCCAGTTCCTGAAGTGAGGGGGCTGACAGATTTCTGGGGAGGGTTAACTCTTTCTCTTCCCGGACCAAGTCACAGACCGGCTTGAAAACTGTCTGCCACCGCCCCTTCCCCCCAGGTGCCTCCCTTTAAATAGGAAGAATTTCCTTCACCTGCCTGGGTGTCCAGAATGGGGTCCCTGGGCCTGGCTTTTTCTTTTCCTACCCCAGGAAAAGAAAGGGAGGAGTCCCCTTTAACCCTTCGGCTGCTCGCCTGGCAATCCAATTAAGGCAGATTTTCATTGATTCTTCTCCAATCCCACTCCCGTTCCAACTAACCCTTCACCCGTTCCACATTCCCCACAAAGGAGCAAAAGGATCTGGGCGCTTTGAGTGCGGAGAAGCCGTTGACCTCGTAGCCCCCACTTTGAACTGAACCCCCCTCAGGATTGCGATTCCCCAGAAATTCTCTGGCCTAGCACTCCCTTCCCATGGCCCCGGTGGTTAAAGAAGTTCCCACCACTCCCCTCCCCCCTTTTTCCCTTCCCCCCCCTTCCACCCCTTGAGGGAGGGAGCAAGGCGTCCGGATCTCAGGGTCACCAGAGCAGCGTCTGCTGTGGATCGCAGGAGGCAAACACTTCGTCACTCTCACACACACACACACACACACACACACACACACACACACACGCCCCACCCTCGGGATCACCTCTGAAGCCCGCATTGTACTTGAGGGGAGGAGGCCAAGTTGGGGAAGGAGGCTGAGTTGGGGGGCCCTCCGACGTGCCTGAAGTCACCAGCCAATCACCAAGCCCAAGAGGGGCTAAAATCCACCACCCGCGGCCGAGAACCGAATCCTCTAGCCTCCCTCGCGCATCCTACCTCGCCCCCGCCCCTCCCCTCAGGCGCCATCCGACGTCAACGTCTCTAACCCAAACAAGCCCCTCCCCCTCCCCCGGCGCCGGGTCAGTAGCCCCAGGAGAGAACGAGCTGTACGACCACCCCCCACCCCACAGCAGAAGCGCGAGATTTCATTGTCAGGCTGGCCACTCTTGCGCGCGTGAGGCGGGGGTACAAGGCAGCGGGGCTATCCCGCAGGCTCTGAAGCGGGGAGTGGGGAAGGGTCTCCAGGGGAAGTGTTTGAAGCTGTTCCTCCAGCTCTGTCCAGATCCGGAAGCCGCCAGGGAAGGGAGGAAGGCGGGGGTGGGGAGAGCGCGACCTTAAGCGCTCGCGGGAGGCAAGGAGGGGCAGCCGCGGCCGGGGGAAGCGTCCGGAGGCGTCGGGGGCGCCGAGTCCCCTGGGAGCCTGCGCTCTCGGGAAGTTTCCCACCGATTAGCCGGAGCAGGACAGGGGGCGCAAACGGCCCTCCCCCGCCTGACCGCTCCAGGGCGCAGATTGCGAACTTGAGCAAAACTCCTTCCTCCGGCGTCTCACCTCCCCATCCGCGGCTGCCAGCTCCGCCATCTCAGCCCCCTGCCTTCCGCCAGTACCACCGTCGCCAAGACCGTGGAGGAAAGGGGAGGGGGGATCCCCAGCACAACCAAACTAAGGCCAAAAAAAAAAAAGGGGGGAAGAAAGAAATTCTTTCTCCTGAGACCGATTCCCTCAACCAGCGTGGAAAACCCCCAAAGCATGCAAATCTGCAACTCCAGCCAAGATCGCCGCGCGCGGGAGGGGTGCCGGCGGTAGGCGGCGACCCCCGCCGGCAGCCTCGGGTTTGGAGCAGGTCTGAGCGCGGCGGCGGGCTGGGGGCTCCAGGAGCCCTCGCGCTCCGAACAGCCCCCCAAAGACACAAAGCTCTGCCACCAACAATACCTGCGGGCTCCTCCTGTGTCTCCCCAGCGCCGGCGCCGCGCGTCTTGCCGTCTCCCTTTCCCCGCGCGGTCTCTCTCCTCCTCGAGCGCGCGCCTCTTCCAGAACGCGGCGGCCAGATGAGATCCTTGGGAGAAAAAAATGTGAGCGCTCGCCCGATTCCTTTCTCTTCGCCCGCCACTCGCTGCAGCCCCCGGCTCGCTCCTTTCTCCTTCGCGCTCCCGCGCGCGCCGCGCCTCTCGCGCCCCGCGGTTCCCTCTCAGCAGCCCCTGCGAGCGCCCTCAGTAGCCATTATTCACCGGCCGCCGGGGGACAGGAGGTAATTAGAGACCGCCCCGTGGCCGCATCCACTCGGCAAGCGCGATGCGGGCGCTGGGCGCGCGCGGGGAGGGGCGCGCGACGAGGGGGCTTGACTGCGCGCAGCCCGCGCCCCAGACGCGGGGGAGGGGAGGGGAGGCGGAGGAGGGGGCAGGGAGGGAGTAGAGGAGGGAAGGAGTGGTGAGCTCCGGACGCCAGCGGGAGGAGGGGGCTCCGGGGACAGGCTCCCGAGGCTCTTGCCGAGGGGGCTGGGGTCACGGGCTAGGAGGCTCCGAAGCGCTTAGGGGCGGGGGGGGGGCGGTGAGTGTCTCCGTTTCTGTGTATGTGTGTGTGCGCGCGCGCGTGTGTCGGAGATAGAAGGGGAGGGAGGGAACGCTTTAATATTTTTCCAGTGACTTACGAGTCGATGGGTGAGCTCTTGGTGGCGCGTTTAGGTCCGTGTGTGTATCAGTGTGGCTGTATATTTCTGGTTTGTCCTACGTGTGAATGTCACGGGGTGTGCGGGTCTGGCTGCGAGCTGTGAATGGCTGCGAGCTGTGAATGTGTCTCTGGGTCTCCGAGGGACTGAGTGATGCGGTGTCTGTGTGGGGTCGTGTGTGTGTGCGATTGTTTATAGGGGGCCTGTGTGACTGCGTGGGTGGGACTGCGCCTGTGCGAGGCTGTGTCTGTGAGGTTCTGTGGGGGGATTGTGTCTGCGTGGGCCCGAGTGTGTCTGAGGCATGTTGTGTATCCGTGTGGGCTTGTTTGCGAGCGGGATTGCGGTTGCTGGGGCTGTGTGTCTGCGCGGGGAGGGGGCAGTGCGCTTGTGCAGGGCTGTGGGTCGGCGAGAGGCTATGATGTCTGCGGGCGGTCTTGTATGTGGCTGCGTGGGGCAGTGTTTTGCTAGTGGGTCTGAAGCCCGGCGGGCGGCGTGAAGGGGTGGCCCTCGTGGAGTCGGGGATCACATCGCCGCAGAGGAGCCACTTAAGGCGCGAACAGGCTGCACTGGGGTCAGGCGCAGCGCGGCGAGTAGTGGCAGAGAAGGGGCGGGGGACAGAAGGCGGAGACGAAGGGGGGACCTTCATCCCGTGTCCCCTCTCTCCGCACCGGAGACGCAGCTTGGAGATCCTGGCAATTGCTGGCGCCGCGGTCCTAGAGGCACTGGGTTTGGAGAACGCTGCTGGGTCGAGGGAGCCGCCTAAGGGCTGGGGGCAGCTGGAACTGACACTCGGAGATCCGGGAACAGCCCGGAAGCTGGAGGCGAGGGCTGCCTGAAGGGGCAGGTCGTGGTGGGGAAACAGCGGAGGACTAGGCCGAGACAAAGAGCGGGGCCCGAGGCCTCGAGGCGGATCCGCACCTCGAGGTTCCCCCCGCGGCCGAGGGGTGGCTCAGCCGGCGCACTAAAGGTTGGCGCGTGGAGCCCCGTGGCGCTGGCGCGGCCCCTCCTCGCCCCAGTCCGGGAGCCGCAACCAGCAGCAGCTCCAGAGCCCTGGGGGCACGGAATTACGTGCCCCGGGCGGGGCCGCAGGGGGGGCGGTATTGAGCGCAGCAGGCGGGCGCCGTGCCACAGGGCTGTGATTGAGCGCTCTGCTGGCCCGCCCCTCTCTAGGCTGCTCACCGCCCACGCAGCCGTTCATTCATTCATCCCTCCGTCTCTCCATCAACCCACCCACCTTTCTCTCCAGACACGTGTCCGACCTATCGTCGGTCCACTGGATTATCGATTATTAAGCCCCCTAGGGACCATACCGACGTGTCAGACCCGGCGCTCTCCACTTTCTCCTGCTCGTTAGTCTGCTTCACTCTCCTCAACCCCAACCTATGCTACCCCACTCAGACCCCTCTGTTTTGGTAAGGGAAAGAGGGAAGGCGCACCCCACGACCTCTATCACACTTAGGTTTTTTGCTGTTCAGTGATCACCGGACCCCTTCTCCCCATCCCCCACCCCCACCCCATCCCGACCAACGTTTGCATACGTCCAGCCAGGTGGGGTGTGGGGAGTAGTCTTCTTCCCATACGCTCCCTGTCCTCACTGAGGCCTGGTGGCTCTCTAAAGAGGAAAGTGACAGGCACTACATCAACACCCCACTGCTTGATGCCTCTCTCAGCCCAGCCCCCTCTGGACTAGGGTAGGGCGAGGAAGAAGGGGTTTCATGGAAGGATTGCTGTGCCTCCAGGTCCTCTGCTGAAGGCTGTGCAGGGCCTGGTGGCTACCCCAGTGGCCTGAATAGTCACTCCCAAACCTACCATTGGTACTTGTCACCTGGGAAACTAACAGATTCCTGGGATCTCGCCCAGACCTAATCAATCCAAGTGCCCAGAGCCTTTGCACATGCTGTTCCCTCTGCCTAGAAATCAACATCTTACTGCCAGGCCTGGAACATTCAGACTCCTGAGTGTGGCCACCCAGGGATGAGGATCAGGCCTCTCTCCCAGAAATAAACCCAAAAACGTGCCTTCGGGGCTGACTCCTGACTCACATGGTAAGGATGCTGCAAAAACAGAGGGGCCAACTACAGGCACCCACTCCCAGCCGTCAGGCCCTCGGCAACCCATCTCTCCTCTGGGCTCTGAGTTCTACATTTTTAACATGCGGGTTGCTTAATCTCTACCTTCAAGTATCTGGCCTGGGAACCAGGGTCCATCCGTCCTGCAGCTGTTGGGTGAGCCAGGAGAGGCCCACTGTGTGCCCCGTTAGACAGAAAAGCCCAAATCCCTGCTGGGACCACCAACCTAGCCATAGATTGACCCACAACCCTTGTCACAGTGCCACCTGACCCTCAGCTTCTGCTGTCCCTGTCACATCCTGACTCAACCACGTCCTCCATGCAGTCACCCACAATGTCAAGACTGGAAGGTGGGATAATTAGGATGGTAGTGGGCCCCCTTCCCCTGGGGAGCAGGGACAAACTCCCCTTCCCTCCCTGGTTTCAGAGCGATCAGAAGAAACAAGTCCTCCTGGTGGCTGAGGAGATCGCAGACAATCAGGCCCCACCACTCTGAGCTCACGCTCCGCCCTTACTCACCACTGTCCTTGGAACTTACCAGGCACACTCTTACCTCGGCCTTTGCACTTGCTGGTCCATCTGCCTGGAATGCTCTCCCCACCTTCTAATGTACCACATCATTCACTTACTTGTGTACTTTGTATTTATTTTTGTCTGTTTGCTTATTGCTATGTCCTCTGTACCTAGAATGGTGCCTAGCACACATTTAATAAGTATTTATTGAATGAATCAGTGAGTGAGTGAGTGAATGAGGCTGACACAAGCCCTCCTGTGAATCTGACCCAGCTCAGGGCTGTCTCTTCTTTGAACCAATAGCCCCTTTGGAGAACAATGGGGATGTGTGGGGATGGAGAATACCAGGGCAAGGACCTGTCACCTGACTCATCAGAGGTCACTCAGTGGGTGCTCTTCATGGATTCTGGATTCCAGACATGTCCTAGGGGTTTAGAGGAGTGAGATGGTGGTGGTATGGCTTACCCTAAAGGAGACAGAGCCCTTCATCTGTTCCAGGGGTCTCTGTTGTTGCTGGAGGCAGTTTGGTGAGGGCTCCAGGTTCACATCTGCCAAAGGTGGAAGTACATTCCCTACCTGGCCGGGGCCCTTCTACAGGTGTTATCACAGAGGGTCATCAGGACAGCCCCCCAACCAGGGATATGCCCATCTCTGAAAGGAGAAACTCAGAGCCATCAAAGGACTTTGTCAAGAACACACAGCAAGACAATCTAATTCCTACCTGACTATAAGTTTCCAGAGAGATCTGGCTCACTTCTGTCTGGCACAGAGCAGGTGCTCAATATGGGAAGTGAATGAATAGCAAGCGAATGAATGAAGTGATGTCAATATTCAAACCTACTTAGGTCTGCATAGCCCCTAAATCCTTGCTTGTTCTATCAGACTCTATTGGCAAGAGTTCAAGGGATCACAGTGGCAGCACCCAGCACACAGTAGGTACTCCATAAATGCTGAGGGAATGACCAGCAGGAGAGGCTGCCTGGTTGGCAAGCTCCCTGCTCTGGCCAGGGGTCTGTCTCTACCACCTGCCACATAAGTCCTGTCCCAGGCTAAGTGGGGAGAGGGGAACCCCTTGCTTGGCTGGTGGGAGGTGCTGGGGGTGTTCACAGGTCTCAAGGGGCCTGATCTTTCCTGGTGTGGTGTGGCTGAGAGCCTGGGCCTGGACAGGTCACCTTTTGTTTGCCTAGCACTATCTGAATAGCTGCTTTCCTGCAAAGTGTGTGTGTGTCCAAATGCCATTCCAGGGTTAAATAATAAACAGGAGCCAGGGAGGGGACCCCAGGAAGGGACTTGGGAGTGCAGGGAAAGAGGTCAGCGGGCTGCCAGATGTTGGGCTGGCTGACAGACCACCAGGGACGGGTTAGCCAGAGGCCACCCAGGTGGGCACAAAAGGCAGAAAAGGGGGGGGGCTGGACTCCACATAGAGACAAGAGACAACTCAGAGCTACTGAGACCCAGAAATTGCATTCAAGCCCAGCCCTGGTTTGTGAACCCCCAGGTCCTCCTGGCCTTGGGGTGCCATGTCTCTCCAGGGAGAAGACGGCGTCAGGCCCATGATCTGCAAGTCTGAGGCTTGGGGTCAGAGGTAGCCCGGCAGATTTCAACATCTATTCCACACGTTAATGGCGTAGTCAGCCAGGGATTTCTAGTCTCTCTTCCCCTCAGATCACTCACCCTCTCTATTTCGGAGACTGGGTCACTGAGGTCCAGAAAACTGACTAGCTCAGGGTCACACAACTTGAGTATAGCAGAAATACTCATCCATTTGCTTGGCAAATACATACTGAGCACCTATGCTGTGTTCCAGGCACTGTTCTAAGTGTTGAGGATTCAGAGCCAGGAATGAGACAAAGCTTTGGGTCTTTCTAGTCCTAATACAGACAAGAAATAGAATGAGTAAATTATGTAGTATGTTACATTTAGGTGGGGCAGTGTTGTAAAAAATAAGTAAATCAAGCCAGGGAAGGGGGCTGGGAGCACCTAGGGGAAGGCTGTGTGGTCAGGGAACTCACACTTGAAAATACTTGAGAACAGACTTGAAAGACTAAGGTAGTGAGGCATGCAGCTAACTGGGGGGAAAGTTGTGCAGGGAGAGAGAACAAGTGCAAAGGCCCTGAGGCAGGAGCAGGGTGGGAATTTTCAAAGGATGGCAGAAGCTGGTATGGCTGCAGCACAGAGAGCAGCGGGGTGAGTGGAAAGAGATGAGGAGAGATGACAAATCTTTGTAAGAACTTTGGCTTTTATAGGGAGTGAGATGGGGAATCTCTCCAGTGTTTTGAGCACAGAAAGGATGTGATGTCCCTGAGGTCCCAGAGTATCCTCCTGGCTGCTGTGAAGAGAGCAGGCACGGGGCCAGGACAGGAGCAAGAAGACCATTAAGATGGCTCCTGCATGAGTCCAGGAAAGCAATGACAGGGCCTGGCCAGTGCGGGGGGCCATGGAGAGTTGAGAAGGCATCAGATTCTGGATTTATTTTGGAGGCAGGGCTAACAGGATTAGCTGATGCATTTGGCCTGAGCAACTGGAAGGATGGAGCTGCAGGGATCAGCCAGTCATGTGAGGTGAGTGGGCTGGTGAACGGGCAAATCCTCAGGACAGAACCACCCTACCCCCTCTGACAGGTAATGACCTTCATGCCAATCTGTAAGCTGCTGAATAGGCTCCATTTTGAGCGGATGTACCTGGAGCAGTGCCCTGCCTGGGTTAGCACCGGGTGAACTGCCAAGTCACTTTCCCACTCCAAGACTCAGTTTCCCCTTTCTATGAACATGTCGGTCCAGGTCAGTGGCCGAGGGCCCTCTTGCCTTCCCTTGCCTTCCTTTCCTCATGGCTCCTGTTGTTCTCCCAGACCAACTAAGAGGACGCGCTCCATGAATCTCTCCTCTGGGGTGTGTGTATGGAGCACCCATCAAGTGTTAGGCTCGTCGGGGGCACCAGGGAGACCACAGTGAGCAAAACAGCCTCATGGGCTGGCTTGGTCACCAAGCAATCCCAGCCCTGTTCCTTTTTCTCCCCCACCAGAGCCTCTAACGCTCAGCACTTCCTGAGGGCTGGGCCACCACTGAGAGCAAAACACTAGAGAAAATGGTTCTTTGAAAGCAAAGAACTTGACGTTTTAGCTGGGGGGGGTGGGGAGGCATCAGGATTATAAACATCCAGGTTCCCTTAAGTTTTCACATTTTCAGTCAGTTGGCGTATCCCCCACCCCCACCTCCCCAGCCCCCACACCCCCACCCCACTTCCCAGGGGATGGCAGTAGAAGTCAGACGAAGATCTGGGATCTTCTTATTTAGGTTCTGGCCAGAGTCAGGGCAGGACCAAGGCTGCGTGGCACCGTCTACCTCTCCTGCCCTGGGGGTGGGAAGTTGGGGGGCACAACATAATCTCTGCCCTGGGAAGGGGCTGGGCTGGGTTCTGCCTACCAATGCCTGTGACTGGAACCAGTTCCCTTTCCGCCTGCCTTTGATCTGCACAACCTTTGATCTCTGCTGTCTGTGGCTTTCTCTGCCATCTGTCTGTCCATCCTTCTTTACTAGACTGTGAGAGGCTACCAGATGCGGTCATACAGCTTCAGACTCCGACAGGGCAGACCCAACCCGTAGGACCCTCTTCTCTGGGCGGGGCTCCAGTGGAGGAAGCTCCCACTCTCTGTCACCTCTCACCTTCCTGTCCTGGCCTATCCCCCCCACACACACACACACACTGGCATTCCCCTTTCTTTCTCAGCATGGGAGTGCAGCAGAAGATGCTGAGCTTATGTCCCTCAGCCTGGAGGGGCAGTGCTGGGGGTGGGGATTAATGGGGAAAAGATGAGGGCTGGATAGCCGGGAGGGAAGACGGACAGAAGAGGGGAGGAAGGACGGGGAGGGAGACAGGAGGAGGGCGAGAGCTAGAAGAACGGGGACACTCTAGGAGAGAAAAGGAATGAACGGAGGGGAAAGGGAAAAAGCAATGGCAGAGTGACACGGTGAGGGGAGGGGTGGCACCGGAGCGGGCACCCAGGGAGCTCCTCAGCGTGGGGAGAAAACGCCCCTGCTCTGCTTTCTCTGGCTAGGTCCTGGGTCCGGAGGTTACCCCTTGGTCCCGGCTGTGACCAAGGTCACCCACTCCAGCACATCTGGCCTGGCTGGCCTCCTGTCACAGCCAGGGAAGCAGTCCATGAGCCTGGGTGGTGCCCAGCAGGGCCCACTGGCGCCTTCTTAGCCTGTGTCCCTAGCTCTCGAGGTGGCTCCCCAGGGCTCGGAGCCACACTGTTGGCCAGGAAGCCACCCAGGGGCTCCGAGCAGTGGTGTGGCTGAGGCCCACCCACTCTGTGCCAATCAGACAGACCCCTGCCCTCTGCCCGCCGTAGTTCCTGGCCACACACCAACATCTGGCCCGAGCCCCCGCTTGAGCCTGACCCCAGTGCTGGCAGAAGCACACTATAGTGACCATCCCATGGACACATGCCACCAGGCCACCAGTGGGAAGCTCAGAGCCATCCCGGCCCTCAGGTAAGAAACAGCATCAACCCCGCACATGGGCCAGGCAGTGACCCAGGAGGGCCCCAGGCCACTGGCACTTTCCCTGAAAAGAGTCCAGAGCCCCCGAGCAGGAGGCCTGCCTGAGCCAGTGCAAGCAGGCCGGATGCACACATTCTCCCCGAGTCAGAGAGACCGTCCCCCACAGTCAGACCCACAGGCCCGGCCCGAAACCCCACAGTCACACATGCAGAGGCCTGGGCCACACACACACGCACGCCAGCAAACAGACTGTCCATACCCCTGCCCCTGCTCACCAGGCCACACAGTCCCTTGAACCCAGGCCCAGCGCTTCCCCAGGTGCCTGAGAACCCGAATGACGACATCCTGCCCCCTCTTTCTCTCCTGAGAGGCTGCAGAACCCTCAGACCCTTCCCTGGGCCTGAGGCTTCCTCTGTCTGCCCAGGAAGGCAACCCCACGAGAGCATTATTCCCTCCCCCAAACTCAGGGTGGCTGCAGAAGCCCCAGCTTTACAGAGAGGCTCCACGTCACACAGCAGATCTGGGCCGTCAGGACACGCACAAACACACATACTCCCCCGGGTGGAACTGTGTGGCACACCATCTGTGTGTTCGCATCCTCACAAGATCAGAGACACACCCATGCACTAATAGCACAGACAGAAGCTGTCAACAGGGATGTGCACACATGTAAATGTGACACATGCACACGTGAGGACACGCACAGGCTCCTCCGGGTAAGTGCACACTCGAGCCCACACACACACCTGGACAGCAGTTACCTGCCTCCACACATCATTGGCTCCCTGACACCAGGTGCCCGTGGGCTCAGGGCGGTGGGCAGAGCTCCTGGGAATCTCTGAGTGGCTCAACCACTCCTCCAATGACCCCTGCGTCCCCTTCCCAGCTCAGCTCAGAGCTCCTCAGGCCTCTGCCCTCCCTCAACCTGGTGGCACCAAGAATGCTGGCCCAGGGCGTCTCCTGGCCCCTAGCCCTCAGCCCTAGCCAGGTAAGGACCCTTGAAGTCTTGAGAACCGCAGCTCCTACCTGGATCTGGGCTGGGTTGGCCAGCTCCCTCCCTGCTAAGGGAGACCCAGTCCCTGGGATGGCAGAGACCTGGGGCTCAGCTTCTTCTGGGGCAGGAAAGTCCTCGAACCCCCAGGGAACATTCCAAGGGAAAGCTCTTTTCAAGGGTGCCCGAATTTGCAGGGCTCGCCTCTAGAAGGATGGAGAAGAAACTGCTGGTCAAAAAGGAGGGTTAGGGGTAGGAGGGACAATCGTTGTGCTGTGTGAATTTTTACCACTTGAGTGCAAGAGGAGGGGGAGGAGGGCAAGGAGATTATTGTTCCTATACTTCTCCTCCTGGTTTGGCTTCGTCCCCACATGCCCTGGTGGAACCCAGGTGACTGTACCACGAGGCATGGGGGTGGCACATAAAGATGGTGCTAACTCCACCAAACACTCCCTGTGGAATCCGCCCAGCAATCCTTTGAGGTGAGTATGCTTGGCCCATTTTACAGATATGGAAACTGAGGCTGAGAGAGAAGACAGACACAAGGCCTGAGTGACTTCAGGGCGAGCCTGAACCCTCGCCCTGCCTTGTGAGTTTCTCCAGGAGCTCTTGTTATTCACCTGTTATGTTATGCCTAGGGCTCAGCTCAGAGCAGTCCAGCCCAGAACATGTGTGAAAGAAGCAAACCCCTGGCTTTAGACATCCACCTGGGTTCTCCAGGAGAGTTACTGGGGGATGAAGTCATGGTTCCCATCCTCCCCACACACCCCAAACCAAGAAAGGGGCTGCCCCTGCCCGCCCTCAGTGCAAGGCCAGCTCTGTCGCACCCAGCTATGTGTTCCCAGCTCCACACCCTGTCTGGGCCCAGTTTCCACAGCTGAAAACAGGGATAATGCTTCTGCTTACCTCACGCAGGGTGGGGAGGGGTGGATGTTGTGTGATGTGCCCTGGACAGCAGACCTCTAAGTCACGTGATATCTCGCTCCCTAAACTTAGCAAAAAGCTCACAGACTGAGACCAGGAGAATCTTCCCAAACCCAGCACCTAATACGAGGCAGCTATAAGAGTAGGTATAAGGATGCTTCATTCAACAAACTGCCAGGGCCAAAGCCACGTCCAGCCAACCACCGTGAGTATGTCCTTCCGATCCTGTTTCCATACATTCTGTGCTGGAGAGCTTGCAGGTGTCAGCTTTCTTACATAGTCCACACCACTCCCAAATTGTGTGGACAAGAGAGTCACACTCAACTGCTTCACATTACGTTTCTGAGTCTCAGTTTTTTTCACCTTTAAAATGGGAGAATAGCAGGACCTGAGTTGTGTTAAGGATCGATGGAAACTAGTACGAGAAAGTCACTGTGGGCTTTGCCACATCGTGAGCCCTCCCTCGATAAATGTTAGCTGCGATGGTTATTATTCCCTCCTGGCCGACGGAGAGATCTGAGTTTTCAATCTCTGGGATAAGGATCAAATAGCAACTTCCCGGTGACGGTCTGAATGTTTAATTTGGAAATCCTACTTGGTTGTGTTGCTGGGGCAAAGGCCCACCGACACTTTGTCCCCAGAGCCGGATGAGCACAGACACGAGCTCTGCACTCCTAGTCCCTGAGTCCCTTCCCAACCTCCCAAAGCCCAGTGGGGGTTGGCGCAGAGAGGGGCCCAGGAGCCCCATGCTACAGACCCAGAAACTGGGGCTCAGAGAGGGAGCCGAGGAGGGGTAGAAGCAACAGGAAGACAGATTTCACCTCCATATAAGGAAGAGCTTGCTAACAGACAGAGCTGCCCAGAAATGGAATGAGCAAGCTTGCCTGGGAGGTGATGAGCTGCCGGTGGCTGAAGGCCCAAAGGTGGTCTCCGGGTGGGGACGTCATGCAGGCAGCTGAGACACCAGAAAGGGAGGACCGCTGGGATCTCTGGCCCTGTAACTCAACCAAGGCCACGTGAGCAGGAATGGAATTCCAGCAGGTCAGTGCTGGGGGCCAGAGCAAGTGTTCCTGCTCCAAACCTGCCACGCGAAAGCCCCGCAGATAGGCAGAGCTTGACGGGCTAGAGGGAGTGGGCAGCCTCTCCAAATCAGTTCCCTGCCCACCCCTTCCCCATGTCACAAAGCATTGATTTTTTAGAGAGAAGGTTAGAAAGTATCTAAAAGTACAAATAATGAAAGGAATCCAGGGTCCCCTCCCACTGTGACAGTTACTATTTCCCTCCAATCTTCTCTGTGCATATCCATTTTGTTTAAAAATCCTGGTGTGCTCTAAATTTTTTTTTATCGAGATACAATTCACCCCTATAAAGTGGCTTGGGTATAGTCAGAGCTGTGCAACTATCACCACTGTCTAATTTCAGAACAGTTTCATCCCTGCAAAAGGACACCCATCCGTTTCAGCAGTCACGCCCTCCTCTCCCCACACCACAGCCCGTCAACCACTCATCTCCTGTCTTTATGGACCAGAGCAGTTGCCATTTCCCAGCCTCTCGGAGCCCACCCTTGCCCCCTTCAGTCCTTATGGCAGCAGGAGGGAGCCTGCTAAAACCCAAGTCAGGTCATATCCCTCCCTCCCTCCCTCAGAACCCTCCATGGCTCCCACCTCACACAAGAGTTAAAATCAAACTTATAGCAGGGCATACAATCCCCTATGCAATCTGACCCCTGCTACTTTTGGCCTTATCGCCTCCTACTCTCTGCAAAGCTCCTGGACTACTCTTGGCTCCTCAAACACATCAAACACAGTCCTGCCTCAGGGCCTTTGCACTGGCTGGCTGTTCCTTCTACCTAAAACACATTTCTCCTGCATGTCTGCTTAGCTTTCCCCACCACTCTATTTCTGTAGCCCTGCTTTATTTTTCTTCATAACACTTATCACCTGACATATCTTTCCGTCTACTGTCTTCTCCTCCACTAAAATGCTCCATCACTTGATATCTTGTTTGCACCTGGCACGGAATTGCAACTCAGTTACTTATTTGGGCTGTTTCCAATAATATAAGCAACTTAAAAGGAGCAAATGCAAAACCCAAGCACTCACAGAGCAGACCTTGTGAACTGGCGGCCCTTCGCCTATAGACATGTGAGGTTTAAACCACACTGTGCCTTTTGTTAATCGAGTCAGGAGAGTTCACATAAAAATCCAAATTCCTGTTTCTCTTGAAAACACAGATCTGGTCATCCAGCGGTGCACACTGGCATGACAGCCACCAGCAGGCACTGAGTGGCCAGCCCTGGGGGATACTGGGACCAGACCTGGGGCTGCCTCTGCCAGGCGGGCACTCCACAGGCAAGAGGCTGGGAGGTCCTGAGAGGTGAATGTTTTGTCGCTCCTCAGAGATGACCCAGAAGTGGCCCCGGAACAATGGCTTTCCTGCAGGAGAGACAGGAGTCCTCCCCTATGTGCTCCCTGACTGACCCGAGACTCATGTCCCACCCATCACTCCTCCTGTCGTGCGGGGCGGCCTGCGGGGTCTGTGGTCCCTCTCCCCACAAAAGAACGCAGGATATAGCGAGGCCAAAAAGGAACACCCACGGAGCCATAGATAAGGGAGTCATACCACTATAGTCTTCCTGGAGGCTGGAGCCACACGACGTGCGACCTGCTGTCCGCCTCTCTGCCTGCCAACCGACCGACTCACCAACCAACGCAGCTGCGGCAGTTATATCAGTGGCCAATTGGCTAACTGGTCACAGCTGACGGCCATGCACCACCCGAGCCAGCACGCCTCCACGTGAGGCCGAGAGCCTGGAAACTGCTCTCTGGGACTCTGTCCCCACACCTCCCCAGGCTCACAAGCTCTCAGTCACACCTTGCAGCTGATGTGCCCTGTGTCTGCTCTCAACTTCATCTTTCTGTCTTCTAAGAGGCTCTGCCTCACTGTCCCCCGGAGCCCATCCAGGCCCCCTACACACACCCTATGAGCTGGGGGAGGAGAGGGGTGTGACCCCCATGCCCCCAAAGTACCCAGGGCAGGAGGCCCTTGGGAAGCTTTGTTGAAGGACTGAATGAGGGCCTGGGGGAATTAAAGGATAACATGTGCACCTAGAAGGGCCCCACTTGGGTCCTGCTCAGCGCCAGCACACACTTGCTAATCACGTACAGGGAGCCAGCACACAGGGACACAACGACAGGAAAACTGGAGAAGGCCTGCAGTGAGGACATAGGGCCAGGAGAAGGCAACAGGGCTGGAGGCCAGGTGTGCCGCTGCAGTTGGGCCTGTGCGTGTGTGTATGAGTGTGCATGTGTGCGTGTTCACACTGGTGAAGGAGGGCTCCACAGTGGACAGTGTCTGGAGTTCCAGGGCCTCAGTCTCCCTACCTGCACTCATGGCTCCCATCACCAGCCTGTCTAGCCCCGTGGCTCAGTCCTGCTTCCCTACCCTGGAGAGGTTTTCTGGTACTTCATTCTCATCCATCAGGATCTTGCTGCATTCCTGTGAGTCATTCTCCAAACAAACCTGGGGGAGGGAGAAAAGGGAACGGGAGGAGAGAGGGGAGGCTGGAGGCAAACCTGGCCCTGCCTCCTCTCTCCCACCTGTTCCCCCTCAGCACCCTCTCATGCACACATGGGCCCCTCACCAGGAGAGTTCTGGAGGAAGTGTCTGGTCAAATTGTGCCATGGACTTGCCATGTGACCCTGGGCAAGACCCTTGCCATCTGTCGGCCTCGAGAAAACAACCCTGAAGGTCCCCTCCTACAGGATGCATGAGTCTCCAATGAAGCAGGGAAGGGAGGTGGGGTGCGCCCTGGGTGTCCTTGAAGCAGCCTCTACCCACTTCCTTGTCTGTTTCCTCACCTTTGAAATGAGGAGGGGGCAAGTCCTTGGTAGGCACAGGGGACAGGGGGCAGGGGGCTGAGGCACAGGCCCAGGCCAGCCACCAGCCCCGACAGAGGGCCAGCGAGGCCTGCCCCTGGAAGTCCCAATTCCCTGCACTGAGGCCGGCCTGCACAGCATTTCCCAAGGGTGGGGAGCACCCGGACCTCTGACTCACAGAGCCAGGGTCCAGGCTGCGAAAAGGGCCGCTGGGCAGACCTTATCTCTGGGGCTGGGAGATGAGACACCACTGAAAAAAGGAGGAATGATCCCCACAGCAGCGGCGGGGAGGGAACCTCTGGCTGTGGCTGCGCGCATGCGTGCGTGTGCGTACATGCATGCACGTGTTCACAGGACAGGTTTCCCAGGAGTCCGTGGCTGTTTTTCCTGAAAGGCTGGCTTCTGAGTCACCCCGCTGCGACCACCACCTCTGACCAGTGGGTATATGCAAAGCCCGAGTGCCTGCGAACAGGTGTCTGCATGTACTTGTGTCCTCAGAGCCCCGAAGCAACTGTGTCCGTGGTCACATGGCCAAGAGCCGGCTGGCGGTGGAGGGCATGTGTGTGTGTGAGGGACAGGTTTTGGAGGGTGTGAGAAGGGAGTGTGAGTGTCTATGAATGTGACCACAAGTGGCAGGGGTGTGCGGGTGTGTCCGTGTGGCTGTGTCTGACAGTGTGTGCGTGTGTGTCTGTACCGCCACAGTGGGCTGGCATCTAGGAATGAGTGTGCATGAAGACGACTTCCTCCTGAAATACCAGCTCTTGGAACTGCCCGCCCTGGGCTCTCTCACTCTCTCTCGCTCCATGGCAAGCAGGTTTCCCATTCCTGATGGCTGCCCCCACACGGGTGCAAGCCTCAGGCACGAGACTCTAGTCTGTAGGTCCCTTACGATCTGAAGCAAAGCTCCAGGCCCTCTACCTAGACAAATGCCCTCACACACATCACTCTGGACCTGGTATTAGGGTTCGTGGAGACCAGGTCGCGGCCCTACCTTCCCAAGGCCCATCAGGGTCCAGGCCAGGCATGGAGTCCACGGCCGGCCCAGAGGAGGGAGGTCAAGGCCAGAGTGAGGCCAGAGGCCTGGAAGAGCACGGGGGGCAGACCCAAGGCTGTGCAGAAAGGAGACCTTGGGGGGCAGCCAGAGTGTGCTTGGCAGCTGCTCCAGCCTGGGACTGGAACACCCCACAGTGGCCTGCATGTTGGGGCAGCCGCAGGGAGGGTCAGTTTACAGGCACATGGAACAGTGGTAACCAGAGCTGAGGCCAGGAGGTGGGCAGGGCCTCGGAGGGATGGGTGGTAAGAAGGAAGTCAGGGCAGTGGGCTCCTGGAGGCGGGGAAGGGGGACTCCTGAGTGTGTGGGAGAAAGCAAAACAGAGGGAGAGACTGAGAGGACCCTGCCGGAACTGCCACATGGGGCACAACAAACTGCGCAGCAGCGAGCTCCGAGAGCTCTAGTCAGCTCCCAGCTCTGCCTCTCACCCAGGCTGTTACTCACTCCTCTGCCACCTCCTCCGCTGGAACATGGACCTGTCCTCCTCCTAGGACAGCAAGAGGCAGGCACACACACAGCAGTCCCTCCATAAGTAGTCACGGTCGCTACAGCAATGGTTCCAGGTTGCTCCAGGAGCATGTGGGAAGAACCCCAGACTATGGGCTCCTCTCTTGATGTAAGTCCCTTGTTCACTAGGACTCAGTCTTCCCACATGTAAAATGGGATGCTCCGGCCCACTCTACACCTGAGGGTAGGAAAGGTCCCCCAGAGAACTCTAAGATAAAGCGTCCCCTTTATACCTGCAATGAGAACAGCAGGGCCCCTCCAGTGCAGGGTTCAACTCCACACCCCAGCAGTTATAAAGCTGGAATATTCTGGGTGCATGGATTTAAGCATTTGAGAGCAGAAAGAGGATGGGCCCCAGTCAGTCAACTGATGCCCCGTCCAGGACAGGGACCTGGTTTTTTAGACCCTTGGCCATTGCTCTGGCCCTATGTCCCCACTGCAGGCCTTCTCCAGCTTTCCTGTCGTTGTGTCCCTGTGTGCTGGCTCCCTGTAGGTGATTAGCAAGTGTGTGTTGGAGCTGAGCAGGACCCAAGTGGGGCCCTTCTAGGTGCACGTGTTATCCCTTAATTCCCCCAGGCCCTCAAGGTGGGTGCTATTCATTCATTCCTTCAACAAAGCTTCCCAAGTGCCTCCTGCCCTGGGTACTATGGGGGTGGGGATCACACCCCTCTCCTCCTCCAGCTCATAGTGTGTGTGTAGGGGGCCTGGATGGGCCCTGGGGGACAGTGAGGCAGAGCCTCTTAGACAACACAAAGATGCAGTTGAGAGCAGGGACCTGGATTTTCAGATTCTGGGCCACTGCTCTGTACCCCTTAGCTTGTCAGGAATCCCTGGGTTATTAGGAGGGGAGTGTGGGTAAGTAAGAGATGGCCATTGGTAAGGGATGGGGACACAGGGAACATGGAGAGTCCCTGAGTCTCAAATGTGACAAGTGACAAGCTGTCTGGGGACGTCACAGCAGCAGTGCAAGGTATGGGAGACAATGAACCATTCACCACCGAGTCCAGACCCCACCTCGGGAACGCTAAAATTTCACCATTCTATTCTGTAGGCGGGGAGGGGCTTCCACCTGGTTCCCCAGCCCCCGCCTGAGAGGGCAGCACAGAGGGAGGATGCGAGAGTGCAGAAACCAATTCTTTGTGCATTCAGTCTAGGCCCATGCGCACGTGTATTGTTAGAGAAACAAGGGGCTGCTAAGCTTCCCAGAGTTCATCAAGGGGTCTAGCCCTGGGGAGAGGGCCAGCCCCCAGCCCTGCTGCCACCTCTAGGGCAATATACCCTTGGAGAGGCCCCACAGGCTGAGGAGTCAACAGGAGGATGCAGGTGGGCTGCAAAGGGAACGGAGAGGACGGTGCAGGGAAAGGCAGTTGCCGGAGGAGGAAGAGGGACAAGGGTGGCAGGGGCAAGGCCTGAGAGGCTGGGGTCCCCACTTCTCCACTTCTGGGAGGTGGGGGGAGGGTCAGCTCGGCCCATGCGGCTTCTGAGGCCTATGTCAGGCGGTGGGGCCTGAGGACCTCGGGAAATTTCTCCTTCTCTCCGTGCTCTGCATGGCCGCCTCAAGTCCCCAGGGAGCCTGTGAACTCCTAAATCAGCTCAGGGCAAGCCTCTCGTGGCCTCCACCTCACTCAACATAAAAGCCAAAGTCCTGGCCATGGCCTGGAGGCCTCTCGGGAACCCTCTTCCCTCACTCCACTCCAGCCACACTGGCGCCTTTGCTATTTTTGCAACATGCAAAGCACGTTTCTGCCTCAGGGCCTTTGCACAGCCATTCCCTCTGCCTGCAGTGCCCTCCCCCCATATATCCACAAGGTTCACCCACTTCTTTCAGGTCTTTGTTCAGAGGTCACCTGCTCAGTGAGGCCTTCCTAATTCCCCAATTTAAAACTGCAAACACCTCCCTAACGCCTGAGTCTCTTCCCTGCTCTATTTTATTTCTCATTGCATTTACTGCCTTCTAATATCCTCCCACCAGAACAAAAGCTCCCACCAGGGCGGGGATCTCTGCTTTGTTCATTGATGTGCACTTAGAACAGTGCCTGACACATAGTAGGAACTCTATAAACACGTGTAGAATGAGTAAAACACCCCGTTATTCAAGACAGGAAAACTTCCCTTTGAATAGTGAAATCTTAAAAAAAAACAAAAGTTCCCCCTACAGGAGTTTCAATTCTTTTTTCTCCTGAGATGGCATAAGGAAGAAACATGTGCCTCCCCCTCCCAGCGGAGGCCCCACCTCCCAATCAATGGTTTGCTCTTGGGCAGGAGAGGTGCTTCTCATGTTCCTTCAATGTTCAGTCCACTAACCAACCCACATCCTGGCCATCTCCCCTGGACATTGCTCAGGCACTGAGTCTGCATTGATTCCCCAAACCTTCCCCGTCACTGTGCAGGGCGCCCGCATCTAGCCACTGCTCCCCTGGATTGCGGGTGCTGCCCATGACAACTGGCCACTTAGCTCTGAGCTCTTGGGGTGCCTGCACTTCCTTTTCAGACCTTTGTCCGGTCCTTGCCCACCCGGACCCACCTTGGCCCAGCCTCCTACCTTGTCTCCCTCCCTCTGACTACTGGCCTTTCATTTTATACATGATTCATGCTCATCTTTCAGCCCAGAGCTGGGTCAAAGGCCAGAGTCTCCCTCCAGCCTGGCCGTTACCTGGCCCCTTCCCTGCTGGCCATACCCAACTGCCCAGGCCTCTTGCCACTTCTCAGCCTTTGCTCAAGCAGGACCCACTGCCCTGAATGCCTTCCCTCTTCCTGGCTCTGCAAGTCTGATGGGCACTCCGCCCTTTCAGCATCCCCTACCTCTGAGCCCCACCAGGGAGGCCAGCTCTAGCCCCTCTGGGCCATGCCATGCGACTCTGCAGAACGACCTCTAGCTCCCCGCCGTCCTGTGGGTTACCTTGGGCCTATGAAACAGATGCCCCAGAGACATTTGCTATATGAATGAATGAATGATGTAAACAAATTAGAGAAAGTAAATAAATGAGTGAGACTCTGAGTGGAACAATTCTAGAATACCGTGTTTCTCCGAAAATAAGACCTAGCCGAACAATCCGCTCTAATGTGTCTTTTGGAGCAAAAATTAATAAAGACCCAGTATTATATTTTATTATATTATATATTATATCATATTATATTATATAAGACCTAGTCTTATATTACAGTAAAATAAGACCACGTCTTATATTAATTTTTGCTCCAAAAGACGCATTAGAGCTGATGGTCCGGCTAGGTCTTATTTTTTGGGAAACACAGTTAGTCAACAATAAAGTTCTATTTTTTTGCCAGGTCTCCGCTACAGCTCAGGGTTCTCCTGTATGGGCCCTTGGTGGGTGTCGGACTTGAATAATAATGACAATCGTGCTGTATTAGTCACAATGGGCTCTGCTGCTGTAACAAAACCCTCAAATCTCAAGGGCTTAAAATAACAAAGGTTTGTTTCTTGCTCACACCACACATCCAGCAGGGTGGCAGGAAGGCTTCTGCTCACTGAGCAGTCACATCTTGGGCTGCCTAGGGAGAGAGTTCTGGCATCTCAACGTAGCAGAGAAACGCTCGGCCTGGGAGAGACACGCATCTCACTGGCCAGCACTGTTCACATGACCCCAGGCGCCACAAAATGTCCAGGAGGCAAGGTCCTCCCGTGGGCTTGGGAGGATGAAGAAGTGGAAATTGTAGCCAAAGGCTCTAACAACACCTCTAATAACACGAACAACAATACAAGCAGCAGAGGCCACTTATCCACTATTACCTGTGCCTGGGCTCCGAGGAGTCTGAGGACCTGAAGTGGAGTTTCACTTAATACTGTTGGCCTTATTCGGAGACCAATACCATGAATATGCCCATTTTCCAGATGAGATAACAAGCCCAAGGAAGTACTCGCCAAGGTGACACAGCTTGTCAGTGGGGAAGCCGAGGCCAGAACTCCTGGTTGTGTGATTCCAGTCCTCACGCAGCCCACTGCCCAGAACAGGCTCTCAGCTTCTTCCACCAGATGGGCGGGGGGTTAAGGACCGCCTGGACAGACGAGGAGTCACCCATGCAGAGTGCCATACTGACTGCGCCCCCCCAAAGAGCTTCCTCATTCTGTCACATCCCATTCTCAATGCTAGAATCTTTGGAGGTGATGAGGCAGTCCTAAGTGTTACTAAGGGGGAAACTGAGGCTCAGAGGGAGCAGCGGCTTGGCCAAGGTCACACGGTGGGGCTGTGCAGGGCCGAGACAGGATCACAAGTCTATCGACTGTGGCCTGAGTGTCCTCAACTGCCCCATCAGCAGTGGGTGCCTGGGACATGCTCAGCCTCAGCCAGCGCCACTAGGAGGGATGGTGGTCATGAGCACTGCACCTTCCTGGCAGGCGGGTCCACCGAGGTCAGGTCCCCAGCTCCTGGCCCAGCAAACCTGTGGTCCTGACTGCCTGGGCCACTCTCTGAGGAGTTGGGCTGAGCTCCCAAGAACAGCCCCACCAAGGAGGCCAGAGGGACAGAGGGAAGTTCATCTCTACTCCAAGGTTCCACATCTAGGATTTCTGAAAACAAGGCCTCGGGGTCTTCAGAGAAGCCACATGGGGGTCTGTGGAGAGTGGCATGGAACAAAAGAAAAAATACCAGTGGAGCTGAAAACAGACCCACCTGGAGTCAGACCCCAGCTCTGCTCTGTGACCTTAACCTCTCTGAGACTTGGTTTTCTCATCTGTAAAATGGGGTTATCATCAACAGATGATGTACCCAATACCTGACACATCGTAGGTGCTCAACAAATGTTGCGGCCGTTATGATTGTGACTGATTTTTATTTTTGTCCACCAACTCCCCCCCATCAACCTGAGCCCCAGATCATGATTAACATCTTTCCAGAGCTACAGGGGGGCGCCCACACCAGAAAGAACCCTGGCTCTGGCTGCCGAAGACTGCTTCTCTCACATGGTCCCTCCCAAAGGTTCCATGCCTAGGAGCTTGGTCAGAAAGGGCTCCCACCTGCATCCGAACCCCCCGTCAGCATCCATGCCCCAAGCAGTGCCCCTGAGTCACACTGTGGCTGGCCCACCAGCCCAGTCTCCACGGGCAGCCGTCCTCGCCAGCCTCCGCTGAGCCCACCCTCTGCCCGAAAGCCTGAAGTCTTACCCCCTCGGCCCCCTGCCTCACAGCTCCTGGGGGTGGAGGCAGAAAGCCAGAGTGAGGAACCCTATGCATAGCTCACTGTCCCGATCACCCAGTCTGTAAGCACTTATTGAGCACCTACTATATGCAAAGCACTGTGCCAACCACGATGAGAAAGAAATGAAGGGGCATGACCCCACCACCCCATGAGCCCACCCGTCCAGTAGAAACATAACAGGCATTATTGATGCAGCACAGCCCACTAGTTACAAACACAGGCTTTGAGGTTGTGCAGACCTGCATTCAAGGCCCAATTCTGCCACTTCCCAGCTGAGGGACTTTGGGTACACTACATCACCCCCACTAGCCTCAGTGTCTCCATCTGCAGAATGAGATAGTACCAGAATCCTCCTGATGGGTGCTGACAAGCTACCAAGTACTGAACTTCCTGCAGAGCCTGGCATGTAGGCTGCTCGACCCATGTAGGCCTCATTGCTTGCCTTGACCGGGCAAGGGCAGAGCCCTGAGGCATGCCAGTAGAGACCTCCCTCCAGGTTTCCACCACCTCATTAATCAGGGAGGACTGTCTGCCCGGCTGTGATGCCACCTGACGCCCCTGGCAGCCTGCCCGTTCACCTCCATCTTGTCTGCAAGGACATCTGCGGACGGAGATGGAGTGTGCCCAGTTCTGGCTGAAGGCCAGGCGTACTGGGACCCCAGCAAACCAGAAGAGGCCCACCCAGCAGGCCTCAGTGCCATAAGCCCACACAGGTTATTGTCAACCCCCCAACTGTACGCACAGTCAGCCCACAGTAAACACCTGAGGGCTGGACGGATGGGGAGGAAACACTGACGCCAGGCTGTGCCCTAAGGGGAAGAGGGTGGCACAGGCCTGCGTGCCATCAGAGGGCCTGAATCTGGCCCTCTTGAAAATAGCCACTGAAGGGTGTTGGGTGGTAAAGGGACCTCTGCCCACCTCTCCAGCTTCATGCCTCACCACCCGCTAGTGAGCTCCAGCTTTTTGTGGTTGTCCCTTACTGTATCAGGCAATGCTGTGCCGCAGGCCTTTGCTCCAAGTGTCCCCCTACCTGGAATGCTGTTCCCAGCCCCTCTGATTAGTTCGTGCTTACCTTTCTTCCAGGCCAAGCTCAGAAGCCTCTGCCAACCTTCCCAATCTAGACTCAAAGACAGTCCTCTGCTGACTCTGAATTGGTCCTTTTTACATCAGAGAACAAGTACTCCTTTCTGAGGCCACCTCGCCCAGACAGGATTCCTTGGAGGGCAGAGCCCCAATCTGACTCCCTCTGTGCTCCAGCATTTCCTAACTCAGGGCAGGGCCAGTGGTCTCCAGGTGAACACTGCGTTTTGCTTTACCACTCTATCTCTGAGATGGCACAGAGGGACCATGCAGGAGCGCACTCGGTACAGACCAGAGGGCAAGAGGGACTGCAGGGGGCACACAGGAGTGGAGAAGGGAGGGGAAGGCAAAGGGGGCCATCTTAGAGAAATCCCATCACAGGGTCACCTACTGCCTCTTCCCTTTAACTTTCCCTGTGCACAAAGAGAGGAGAGCGGGGAGGGGGAGACTGAGGGAGAGAGCAGGGGATGCAGGTCCCCTGGCCTGAGGCCCCACCCAGTGGCTGACCTGGTGGGGGTGGGGAGGAGCATAGGCAGGTCCCACAGAGAACACCTTAATTCTCAAGGCTTCCCTGAGGCCCCACCATTGCCTACAGCTCCCAGGGCCCCCAGTCTGGGCAGAGGGCTCAGGGCAGCATTGCAGCCCCCAACCCCTGTGCCATCCCCAGCTGGAATGCGGAGAGGGGGCAGTCAGACCAGCCTGTCCTCAAGAAATTGTGGGTTTAAGGGGGCAGGACACACCCAGACACCGCTCACCCCGGGCTGCTCCGCCCTCCAAGAGGCTCACTTTGGAGGGGATGGATTTCAAGGGTGAGAGAGGGAGAGGGGCCTTTGTTCCCGCAACAGGAACAGCTTCTGAAAGGCACGGGAGGTAAGGCAGAGGCAGAGAGAGAATTCGGGGGCCTCTGAGAGGTCACAAGGGAAGCCCTCCAAGGCGCCTGGGACATACTGAGCAACCACCACGAGTACTGCTGGGGCAGAGCAGGGTGGCACCTGGTCAGCGGGCAGCAGCCCGTCCTGAAGGGCCTTGAAGGCCACGCCAGAATGGCCAGCGCCGGGAGGCAGGCGGGCAGGGGCCGCAGTGCGACTGAACCCCGCCGGCGGCAGAGCAGGTCTCCACTGAGGGAGGGCGATAAATTAAAGAAACAACCCTACTCCCCCTCAGCGCGGCGCTCCGGGGATGTGCAGGCCTGGGTCGCGGCCGGGAGGGCGGCCTCAGCCCGCCAAGGCCCTGCCGCCCCTGCCGCCCAGCCAGGCGCCGTTTTCCAGGTAATTAAGGCCGCGGGGCGGGCGCGCAGCTGCTCCCGTGTCCCGCCCCGCCCGCGGCCCGGGCAGGTGCACTGAAATCCGCGCGTTCGCCGCCGTTCAGCATTAATGCAGCTCATTAGCATAAGAACGAGAAGACGCTTGGTTGGCGGCAACCCTGGGGGGCAGGGGCGAGCCCTGAGGGGCGGCTGCCCGAGCCGGGCCCAGGTCTCTAGCTCGCGCTAAAGGCCCGCTGGGCCAGGCCTGCCGGGCAGGGGTGTGTGGGCCTGGACCTGACCTCGGGGCCCTAACCAGGTCCCAAGAATAGGTCTTTGGAGGGCGAGGGAGGAGGTCCAACGGAGAGGGCAGGAGTCTCTATTTCAAAGAGACCTGGAAGTGCCTTGTGACTCACACAGGGTCCCCCAACAAGGGAGCTCAAACCAGGTCTCAGCCTGCAAATGGTTCTTATTCAACATACCAGGAGTAGCAGCCAACACTTAAGCCAGTTTTAAGCACTTAAAAATTCTGTCTTAGTGATCCCCCCAGCAGGTCGAGGAGCAAGTGGGTATTTACTATTGCTATTCCCATGTACAGAGGCTGAAACTGAGGCTTGGAGAGGGATTTAGAGTAACCTGAGGTGTCCTGGCTGGTGGAAAGCCCAGGGGAGGATTTGAACCTGGGCATCCTGGCTCCTGAGCTGGGCTCATAACCACACCACTGCGTAATGGCTGGGAGGGGTGCATTCCCATTCCCTGGTGTGGGGGGGGGGGGACTGTGGCTAGGTGGTGGCTGTGCCATCCCACTGCGACCCATCAGACTGTAGGCAGTGCCCCCAATCAAGGAAAGCAGGCTGTAACAATCCAAATGAGCTGTAAACTGAAAATTGGGGTGAAATCACCCAAAGACTGCTCACTGCCAACTCATTTTATTTTTGTCCCTCCCAAACACT
This sequence comes from Rhinolophus ferrumequinum, assembly GCF_004115265.2. NCBI lineage: Eukaryota > Metazoa > Chordata > Mammalia > Chiroptera > Rhinolophidae > Rhinolophus > Rhinolophus ferrumequinum. Next base: position 1,097,570 of record NC_046304.1, read on the forward strand.
GGGTGGGCCTTCAAAATGGGTCTGTGGGCAGGACAGGGCAGGAGGGCAATAGTTTGCCACCTCGGTCTAACACATAGCACAGTGCCTGGCAATTAATAGCTGTTCAAGAAACACTTGTCCAGCAAGTGAACAAATGAGTGCATACATAAATGCCTCCCTCACCGTCGTGGGGGAACAGGGACTGCTTTTCTCATTTCATCTCTTCCAGGCATCCTTTGGCCCAGGGGTAGCTCTGTGAGAGCAAAAGGGCTAAGATGAAATGGCAGGTGGAGCCTGAGGCAGGAGCTGTGCTGTGCTGTGGCTCCCGGCATCCCCTGGGGCAGTGCCTAAGGCATTCCAAAGTCAAGGTTGTTTCTGGCAGATGTCTTGAGGGCCCTGGCAGGGAGGGCAAAGAGCACTGGAAGAGGAGACACAGGCTGCCTGAGTTCCACTCAGAGATGAAGCTAGAAGGAAACTTCTAGCCCCTGAGGAGCCCAGAGAAGGTGGGCAGGGGCCTGGGGCCACACAGCAAGAATCTGAGTCTCCTGACTCATTCAAGTCCTAGCTGAGCCTTTCGGGTGCCCAAGAGCACCCCTCAGCTGAGAGAAGCTCTGCATGTGTTCTGCATGCCTCTGTCTTGGCTTGTGATAAACATGCATTCTCATACAGGAGCGTGTAATGACACAAATCACTTGATTATTTGATTAACTGTGTTTCGCATCTTGGCCAAACCTCCCCAAGGGCAGGGATTACGAACACCCAGATCATGGCTGATGTCAGTCCTGGCACACAGTAGGCCTGCAAACATATCTGTCCACTAGATGAAGTATGATTACTACAGTTACAGTGCTAAAGAGAAACGAGTGCTGGTATGGGCGTGCCTGTGTCCCGGAGTCCTCTGGCACCACCGACCCCCACGCGGCTGGCTCACAGGCCTGCATGGGCCTTTGCCCCAACAGCTGAGCTGGCTGGAGGGCAGCGAAGGCAGGAGAAGGGCTCAGCCCCCTCTTCCCAACCTGACCCTGAGACTGGCCCACCCCCTCAGCTGCTGGCTGGCCTGCAAAGGTATCTGTCCCAGGGGGGCCCTAGGCAGCCTCATTAGGAAAGTAGTGACAGGCGCATTAGCTGCTAAGGTGGGGGTTGGGGAGCTGAGGGCTGTCAAAAGGCTGAGGAAAACCAAATGCCTGCCACTAGGCCCCATCTGGGCCAGGGGCTGCAGCTGGGGAAGGGTCAGAGACAACGCCCCAAGTGCAGAGTCGCTCCCAGAGCTCGGACTTGCTCCTGGGACTCCAGGCGCAGAGCAGGGCTCTTCCCGTCATTCCTCGTTCTTGCTGCCTGCCTCCTGGCTGGATTCAACTTGCTGAGTGATCCTTGGCAAACCCCTGCCTCCTCTGTGTCTTGGCTATTCCAGTCCTGATGCTCTGGGTGAGAAGAGCACAGGGACCTGGGAACACAAGAGGAAACTGAGGCCCAGGGAGGGGCTACCCCAAAGCAGAGTAATGGAGCAAGAGCTGGGCTCGGCATTAGGGTCCTGGCTTGGGCACTAACAGGCTGTATGCCCTCTGGACCTCAGTTTCTCCATCTGTGAAATATGGGCCTGGACCACTTTGACCAGGTCTCTGGGCCACAGGGCAGAGAAGGCCCAGTTCTGCTGGAAGAGGGTCAGGGATTGTCAGTGTCCCTTCAGGTCCCAAAGCCAGTCCTTCCTAGAGCCTGAGGCCCAAAGCCACACAGCAGTCACAGAACAGCTTTGCCTGACATGAAGTTCCTCCCAGTGCCCAAAGCCGGGGGAAAAGCAGATGCCGGGCAACCCAGCCAGTGGCCACTGCCTCTGACACTGATACAGAACAAGGATAAGTCCTACACCACACTCCACATGCACACAGGAACAGGCCTCATACCACAGGACATACGGACGACCACACAGGCTGACACTCAGACAGGTACTAGACCCCCAGCGTTGTGGATACCACCACACATGAGCACCCAAGACATGCTCACACAAACCCACCCCCTCAGCTCATTTCCCCTATACACACACATGTCCCAGTCACACAGACACCCCCCACTATACACACATATCACACACACAGGCACATACTCACGAACCCAACAAAGACAGACTCTTACATGTGCCTGAATGCAGCAACCATGCAAGCCCGGCTCTGGGCACTGGGAGGAACCATGTGTGTCCAGTAACACACATCTCAGGTGTGTGTTACTGAACACCACCCCTTCCATGTACAGAACCCCCCAGGCACAAAAACGGACACAGACACACGCTATGCACACACAGGCCGGAAGCCCGGAACACACACAGACACACACCCATCTTGGCATTCTACAGGGAAGGCAGCACCCAGTCCAGAAGAGCAAATCCAGATAAATAAATCACGTTGAGAGCATCAATCTCAGCCCCAACCTAGCTGCCTCCTTGCTACAGGTAAAACGAAACGGGTCTTAAATATTTTACAAATGAATAAACCTGCTAAGAGAATAGAATTTACAGGACCGTTGGCTGTAGGCTCACAACATCCCTCCACATCTTTTCATTTCGGAGAGGAGACGGTGGTGGTGGCAGGTGATGGCCGGTGGGGCATTATTCCCAGGGAAAGGGGCATTCTGTGGTTTTCCATCCACTAAATTCAGCGGCTACTCAGGAACAGGGCCCCTTTCTCTTGTCTCTTCGGCTCCCCTACTCTCCCCACCAAGCCTTGGATGCCTTTTAAATGCCAATCCATCCCTGGCAACTGTGATTTTTCCAAGGCCTGTTTCACGCAAGGCTTGGATATGTTAGACTCAAACTGTTCAGGAATGGGGGAGAAGGCCTGGCAGCAGAGATGGGCGAGGGCAAGGGTAACTTGTAGCTGGGCCTGGGGGGCAGCTGGGCAGGCCCACATGCCCCCAGGGAGAGGCTGAGGAGCCCAGGGCAGCAGCAACTGGCTTCTAGGACAGAGAGGGAGAAGATGGGTCACAGGACCAAGAAGGGAAGAAGGGGTCTTTGAGTCTGGGCACGGCTGGGCAGAGGACCCAGATGAGGCTGAGGTCTGAGACCTCCCTCCCCGCAGCCTTGCCTGTCTGGGGTGGCTTAGAGCCCCTTGATGCTGGAGTCTGAATCTCAACTGGGCCCGTAAGTCTTCAATGTCCCTGTCCAGGCTGGATGGCCTCCTTGGCCCCAGCAAGCAGGCTCCCTGGTCCAAGCTGCTTATCAAAGTTAGTGGCCATGGTGAAGGGCTCCCGGTGTCCGCAGATGGGGAGAGGATAAACAAAGTCAAAGTGACCATCCAGTCTGGCTTTTTCCCAAAGCTCTCCCAAGAATGTGGTTCCAGTTCTCTCAAAACTCCCACAGACTCAGGAAAAAGGAGCATGTTATACAACATTAAGTGAGAAAAGCAGGATATCAAACGGTATATAAGAGAGGAGTGAGGGCATACTTAAACAAAGAACACCACCCAAACCCCCCATGAATGGGAAGGGGGTGGGGAGAGGGGGAAAAAAGTCAAATATGGCTACCTTTGGAGACTGAGAGTATGGGTGAATTGTTTTTCTTTTAATTTGTCATATTTTCCAAGTCTATAATAAGCCTGTCCTCCTTTTATAGTGAGAAAAAAAAAAGCTATTAAAACCACCAAGTGCCTTTCAAAACTAAATATAGCATGACTCCATATTTTATATTTAATATATTTATCATGTTTATTGTATGTCTACAGAAAAATGTTGACAATGGTTGTCCTAAGAGTGGAATCACAGGAAATTTGTACTTGTTTTATTTTTAGGTTTTTCTAAAATCAACATATTAATAATCTGGTAATATTTTTAAAATGCTTAGGACTGGGAAATTCTTTTTGATTTCAAGCCCGAGTCCCTCCTGCTGCAACTGAAGCCCCTTCTCACTCTCCTTGTGCATGTGTCCTGGGTGAGGCTTGAGAAAGGCCAAAGGACAGCTGCTTAACCGGCACATAACCTCCCTTCCCTTCCAAGACCCAGAGGTTGGTATTCAATTTAGCTGCCTGCCCAGTCCAGGTAGAAATGGACAGAGGTCAGCTGAGTAGGAGCCTCTGAAGAGCCTGGGGAAAGAATGTGACTCTGGAGTCACCCGTTGGGGACTTATGGCATCAGAAAGGGGGTGGGGTGGAGGCACGGCTGAGCTGGCAGCGAAGTTCCAGAAGAGGCTGCCCGCAGGGCAGGCGGAGTACCCGAACTCAGGAGGTAGGAATGTGCCTCCCGGCCAGACAGTCCAACCGGTGGCTGCCAACTAGAGGCCCGTGCTCCGGTTCCTGTGCTGGAGGGGGCCGGCTGGGCGGCAGGGTCCAGGCCTGGCCATGGTGGTGTGATGGAGATGCATTCCCGGAAAGTCACGGCCTCCTTGCTCGGGGGCTGGGGTAGGCATGCCTGGTCCGTGGGCAGCCCCAGGGAAGGGCAGAGCTGGAGCCCGAGAGGCTGCAGCTCCGGGGCAGTGTGGGCCGGAGACCCGCCCCTACTTTCAGCGGCGCCCCTACTGCGGGAGTGAGGTGGGGTGCAGCCTCCCCATTACCCTGGCCGTCTTTCCGCTGCCCCTGACGTGGGGTTGCCGCGCTCCGCGAGCAGAGCTCGTACCAAGGCTAGCCCGCCCAGGATCCCACCGCCGGAAGAACCGCCGGCCGCAGCGCGGGACTGGAGGCCGCCGCCCACAGCCCTGGGTTCCGGGAAAGACCCTGCTTCGGCGAAGGGGCGGGGCCTCGGCAGCCCGGCTCTGCAGCCCCGCGGAGCACGCCGGGACGGGGCGCTGCCATGGCGACGGGTGCGCCGCGCCCCGCCCCGCCCCTCTCGGCGTCGCGGGCGGGCCTACCGGCCGGGGCTTGTCTGATCCAACAGCGCGGAGGAGGCCCCGGCGTGACCAAGATGGTGGGCGACGCGGGCGGGGAGCGGAGGGGAGGGCAGGAAGCTCCGGAGTTTGCCCTCTCACCGCTCCCTCTCGAGGTCGGGGAGAGGAGAGGAAATGGCCCCGGAGGCTACAATCGAGCTGCCTGCGTGTCTGGCCTGACAGTTATCCTACCTAAGCAGGGCTGCCCTCGCTAGATCCAGAATTGGACACCCCCCCAAGATGGCTCCTCACCCCCTCTGCAAGAAGGCCCTGCCTTCCTGGCTCTGTCCCTTCCCCGACCCAGGGCGCCTCCACCCTCAGTGAAGTGAGGACGTTTTGTTTCCCAGGCCTAGGGCCCTGAGATGCCAGGCTCCACGCACCTACATCTCAGGTGTGTGTTACTGGACGGCGCGAACCTGTTTCCCCCTCAGCATGGCTGCCATCAGAGCCCACAGCTCTGAGCAGCCATCCCTGCCTTTCCAAGAGGCGCAGCTAAGCTGGCAGCTCCCCTGCAGACCCTGATCCCCTTACCCTGTGTCCCCCCGGCAACAATGGGGACAAGGGTAGGATGGGAGCTCACACTGCTGGGCTAGATGACAATCTTCCCGAGTCCTTTACGCGAGTGACTGCCCAGGTTCGGTGGGCAAACAAGCCCAGATCTGTTAGGGAGTGAAGTGGCAGAGCTGGGACTCAGCCAGGCTGTGACTCCAGACGCCTGTCCACATAGAGTGGCACTCCCTACTCGCTGGCGGCGCAGCCTGGGCTGCTCCAGCTGCTTATCTCAGGCCCAGAGCAATGGCCTGGCCTCCCTCCCCTCCCCCTCCCCACTACCACAGGCCTGGCTTCCCTTCTGAGCCGCCAATCTGCAGCCACACAAAGCCCTGTTTGTTTGCTTTCTCTGCTGTTCCCTCTGGATCCGATGTCTTTCTCTGCTACCTGCCGGCCTGGCTTCCTCTCCAAGCTGCCTTCCCAGCCAGCTGAAGGGAAGGAGGGAGCAGCCATTCCAGCAAGCCCTGACTCTCAGCCACCCCATCCTTCTATCATTCCTCGAATCCACCTCCCCAGTGCAAGGGATGCCCAGCCAAGGCGGCACGACCAGAATGGCTCTGCATTCCCCCCACTGCCTCTCAGAATGGAGGGTGCCAGCTGGGTGGAGCCCGAGGGATGCTTTAGCCAGGGGCTGGGGCAGGGGGAGGGGAGCCAGAGAGGCCCAGCCAACCTCCCCTCTCCTGTTGTGAGCAAGGCTTGTTTTGTTTGTCCATTAGGAAGGCTGCCCCTGACTTCCCAGCAACCCACTGGCTGCCAGGAGATAAGGAAATGAATGGGACCAGGACGGCTGAATTGAAGGAGGTGGAGGGATGCCCTGGTTTCATGGCCCTCACCCACCCCTCACTCTTTATGGGGGTTCCTAGGTTTCCCGGCTCTGGGATGAGGGCTTACAGGCTGCATTGGGGGGTACCCTGTCAGTGTCCACCCCGAGCAGATCTCTCTCTGCAGTGTCTTGGGAAGCCCTATCAGCCTGAGGTGAAACAGGGCTTTCACAGGCAAAGAAAAATAAACACCCGCATTCCACACCACCTTCTCTACCTGCAGAGGGGGGCTGCCCTCTCCCTGTTCAAATAAAGAAACCCAATACTGATACTGCACAGAGATACCACAATCTCACCAGCTCCCTCTACCCAGAGCACTTTTACCGTGTGCCCTACCACATTGGGTGGCCTGGGGCAGGTCCTAACCTCCCTCTCCCTCCCTGGGCCTCCCTCTTTCCCTTCCAGTCCCTCCCTCTTTCCCTTCCAGTCCCCTTCGGTACAGAGTTTAACCCTTACAGCAACTTTAGGATAAAAGAATGATTATGCCCACTGGACAATTGACAGGAGGCTCCAAGAGAGAAAGCCACAGAGACTAAAACTGCCTCAGTCAGAATTCAAGCTCACTTCTGATTCCAAGCTCCAGAAATTTAGAGTCAGTGATTATCTGCTGAATGGATGAGCGACCCCATTAGGAGGTGAGTGAGCAGCAGGCAGGATTTGGCTTTTAAGCCCAGCAGATGTGGTCTCCAATCTCAGCTCTGCCACTTGATTGCTGTGTGACCTCAAGCAGGTCACTTAACCTCTCTGAGGTTCATTTTCCTTGACAATCTGTAGAGGGCAGTCAATAAGGCTGAGAGAGGACCACTCAATGCCCAGCATAATAGCAGGCACTCATTAAATGATAGCTTTTCTCCATGATCCCTTTCAGCATCCGAAGAGGCATTCACTTCTTAGAGGAACCAGGCGTCTCCCACTTCCTTTCACCCATCTGGCCCTGCTGCCAGCCATCCCCCAGTCACCATCTCTGGCCCTTTGGAATGCTCAGGCTAAGGTCAAGGGCTGCCAAGCTGAGTTCCCCAAGCTCCACTCCCACCCAGGAGACCAGAGCCTCTATGTTTAATTAGCCAGGGCGGGGCCCCAGGGGACAATGTCACCCCAAGGGAAGAAAGCCAGCTCCATCCACATCCTGCTGGACTCAAGAAGAGAGAGCCACTCAATTAAGTCTGATTTGGCAAAATGTCTGTTTTTAGTTCTATTTAGGGCCACAGTGGGGATTTTCTGTGCTTGTCTCAAAGGTATCCTAAACTGGATTCCTTCCCACCTCCCCCAGCCCTATCTGTGTTTGAAATGAAAATATTGTTCTTCCTCTTCTCTCTCCTGCCTCTCCACCTATCAGAGGGATGCAATGGAGAGAAGGGGCAGTGGCTGGGCCCCCACAAGGAGGGCAGCACTCTGTCCCACCCACCAGGCCTCTGCAGCCCCCTCGGCTCAGTGCCCCAGAACACAGCATGCTTGGGGGTTGTAGTTCCCTCAAAGAAGGCAAAGGTGAGAGGACCTCCAGCCTTTATCTTCTCCCCGCCTCTAGATGCTCCGGAGGCTGGCTCATTTTCTGCTCTCCTCAGACACACCAGGTGCCTGCCCTTCCCACAATACACCTTTTAACTTCCTGCCTCTGAGCCTTTGCTTGGCTGTGCCCTCTGCCTGGTAAGACCTAGCTCATGGCCTCCCCTCCATGGATAGAAAGCCTCTTCCCACACTTCGCACCTTATCTCCTTAGCTGGCAACATAATTACAATTAAATCCACATATATGCAATTATTTCTTTAATGTTTGCTCACCTACCAGACTATAAGCTTCAAAAGGGCAGGGGTGGTATCCACTTGGTCACTACCATTTCTCCAGGGCAAGGTTTCTCAACACCCCCAGAACTGTTGACATTTGGGGCCAGACAACTTGTTGTGGAGGCTGTCCTGTGCATAGTAGGTGTCAGCAATACCCCTGGCCTCCACCTACTAGATGCCAACACTTCCCCAGTTGAGACAACCAAAACGTCTCCAGACATGGTCCGAATGTCCCCTGAGGATTTTGTCCCTCGGGACTTTTGGACCACGAGAACCTGCTCTAAGGCCTTAGAACACTGCTCTAAGGCCTGACCCAGTGCCCCCTACCCCAAATGAATGAATGCATGGCTCTTCCCCGTCCTCCCCCAGTGATTTTTTACTTTACCTATTTGTTTACTATAATCATGTATATATTTCATTTTCTCTATCAGACCAGAAGCTTCCAGAAGACAGACCCATGTGACCTCAGTTATATATGTGTGCTGATTGCACATAACTATTTGCTGAAAGAATAATTATCAAAGCATCAGAGAGCACAGCACTAAAACCCAGTGTGGTTCCCCTTCCCTACTCTGCCCTGGATTACTGTGTGACTTTGCCATAGTAGCTAAACTTCTCTGGGCCTCAGTGTCTTTCCAGTCCTTGTAATAATTCTTTGTCCTGTGGGGTTGGTGAAGGTTTACAACTTCACATCTCTAAGGAGCTGTAGCCCCAAGAAGAAATGTTTTAGGTGATTTTTATTTACATTTACATTTTCTGAGAATTATTATTACTCATAGGCAACATTTATTAAGCACTTTGCTATGTGCCAAGTACAGCTAAGCGCATCATCTCATTTAATCCTCTTAAAAACAAAACTATGAAACTATTATTTCTACTATTCGATCAATGAAGAAATAGAGGCTCAGAGAGATGGAGGGACCTGCCTAAGGACACCCAGATATGGTCTGGTGGCTTCTGGCAGTTGAGGATGTTAATCAAAAAAACAGCTTCAGTACTTGATACTAAAAATCTTAAAGTCTGAAGCCTGCTTGGTGCCAGGCAGTTAGACCTTTCTGGGTGAGTAAGGTCCTCGCAGGACCTCCCCACTGTCAGGCCTGACCCTCACCCACTGAGTTCCCATTACAGAGAACGGGCTCAGGTCCCCATGGAAAGGTCCGACAAGGCCAGGAAGCAGCTAGGAGTGCTGATTCAAGAAGTTGGCCTGCCTGGGCAGGCGCCTGGCTTGGAGCGCTGCCACCCCCTTCCCAGGTGTCATCCCTCTCAGGAAAGCCCTGGCTGGGACTGACCTCCCTCAGCACCATGCTGGTCTGTGAGATTCTTCAAGGCAGGAACAAAAATGATGATAGGGGAAGGATCCATTCTCTAGCACTTTCCACGTACCAGGCACTGTTTAAATATTTAATCTGCATTAACTCACTAATTCTCCCAACAAACCTAATTTGGAAGGTGCTATCATTTCCCCCATTTTACAGATGAGGAAACTGAGTAAATAAGTAACTTGCCCAGGTTAGTAAGGGGCAGAGCTGGGATCTGAACCCAGGCAGTTGAACTACAAAATGCACGTGCCTGTTCACTATGCTGTATTAGAAATCCATCGCACTGATGGCTGTGTTCCCAGCACCCTGCTGTGCAATGTGATTTATGAATGAATGAGTGAACAAATGAATGACTGTGGTTATACTGCTGCCCAAGTCCTAAGTTCCTGGATGCTTTCTCCGGGTCCACGCACACCGCTGGGGCAAAGCCCCTGTTTCAGTTTGGAAACAGAAACTGGCCAGAAAACTGTAATTCTTACTTGCCCCACTGTGTAACAAAGACCCAGTCAGTCCTGCCTCAACCTGGGTGGAAAAGAAACATTGCTTTCGCCAGTGTTACCTCAGGAAAGGCTGAGAGGCAACCTGGCATGAAGGGGAAAGGAGGAAGAATAGCGGTCTCCTCCTCACACAAAGTCCTTTAGCGGTAAGAGTAACAGCCACATACGCTAAGCGTAACTAGGAGGGGCCTGTGATTACGCCCATTTTAAAGTGGGGAAATGGAGCTTCAGAGAGGACAGCAGGTACCTGGATTTGAACCCAGGCTGGCCTAACCCCAGAGCCTGTGTTTATGACCCCAAGCTCAGGGCCTCCATGCTTTCCATGCCAACAGCATCGTCACATTTAATGCTTACGGCACTGAATGTTCTCATTTTGACAGGAGAGCAAACTGATGCTCGGAAAGGGAAGTGACTTGCCTTAAGCAGCAGTTGGAAGTAAACCTCTTCCTGATTCCAAAGCCAGTGTTTCTCCCACCATACTGCCCTGTGGATGGGCACCGTCGCCAAGGACGGAGCTGCCCTGGAGTCTGTCTGCCCATCCTCCCTGGAGACACCCCGCCTGGGGCCTGTCCACACTCTGAGCAAGCCCCCTGCCCCTGTGCTGTCAGCCCTCTCTACTGCATCCCCTGTTCTCGCAGCCCAAGCAGGTGACCCTTCTCAATTTACAGGTGAGACTGAGGCCCAAGAGGAGAGGGGAGATGCCCCCAACTAGCCCGGGCTCTACACCCTTACAGTCGGCTCCCTAGTCACCCCCATCCACACACGCACGCACATGGCCCCCGCTGCATCTGTCCCGCCCCCACAGGACTCACCCCTGCCCCCTCCACCGCATCCTGGGTGCTTTCTCTCCTGAGCCTGATCACTTTGTGCAAAAACCAGATGTTGCGTGTCTCCCTGGCCCAGATACTGGGAGGGCCCTGGAAGGCCAGACCACAAGCACACTCACCTCTGGGGGCAGAGTGCGCCCATGGCTGAGGGGAGAAAACACTGAGGGAATTTTTGCTGAATGGAGGGACGCTTGGACGAATGCATGATGAATGAGTGTCCAGTGTCACGGGAACCCTAGTGCTCTTGGACATTTCTTTCGCAATTCTAAGCGTACTACTCAGCAACAAGAACATTTCCCTCACTCTTTCTCACGTCTTTCTCATCCCTTCTGTCTCCCTCTCTCCCCGTCTCCCTTTCCTCCCTCTGCCTTCTTTTCCCTCTTTTCCTACCTCATCTCCTTCTCCCCACCCCCAACCTGTCTCTCTGTGTCCACCACACACTTCACAAGAACCAACAGAACAAAACCTCTCCTTTGCCAGCTAAGCCCCAGTCTGCTTCAAGCCCGTGGCCCACCCTCCCGCCCCCCTCCCTGGTGTCACATTCCAGTCTCAGCTCCCCAGTGGCCCACCCAGGCACAGGGCACAGCTCTGGCTCCACCATCTCCTCAATCCCAGGGGAAACAGGATAAGCCAGTTTCTCCTCAGCCCGCCACAGGGAGCAGCCTGGGGGGCCAGACCCCTGCTCTGGCCTCCCTTGTTTCCTCTCAAGTCAGACAGAACAGTCCCCTGAGCAGCAGACCCCGCGTGCTGCTGCTAAGGCTCACAGGGCCCACAGCCGTGATGTCGGGCTCTCACCTGCCCACCTCACCTGGCGCTGACTGCCAGGGAGCACTTCTGAGCGTCTTCATGTCCCAGGCCTCGCCCTTGGCGCTGGGGCTGGGAAGCTGGGGTGGGGTAGGGGGCAGGGGTTGCTTTCAGGCCTAGATGCTCCAGCTTCATGGGGAGGACAGACACTAACAGAATTACTGATAATTCCGTGATAAACACTAAGCCGTGGGTACAGACAAAGGGAGATGACTCATTCCGCCTGGGAAATCAGAGCAGGGGGAGACGGGACGTCTGTGTTGGTCTTGGGAGGCAGGGAAGAAGGGGAAGGGCATCCTAGGTGGAAGGAACAGGCCAAGCAAATGCACAGAGGCAGGGATATCCATGGCTGACCCTGGGAAGCAGGGCTGTGCTATGGCAGGAGGGGAAGGGGGTTGAAGGGGGCAGGGCACGTGCAGGATGCCAGCAAGGGCGGCTGCAGCACGGGAAGGACTAGGGCGGGCGGCACCTTTATCCTGAAGGCAGCCTAAGCCCTTGGAAGTTTCTGCTGTGGTTGAGAAAGGTCGGTCTGGTGGTGTGGCTCGCTCGGAGGGGACCGGATGGCGGCGGGGAGGCCCCAACAACAGCCCAGCCTCTTACGCTACCGTTCCTTCTGCGCCAACGCCACCCTTCTTGGCCATGGTAGACAGGCCACGTCCATTTCAGCCTCCAAAGACATGCCGGTGTGTTCTCTCTGCCAGGCACGCCCCTCTCATTCTTACCTACCTGTGCTGGAAGCACCTGGGGCAAGCCCCCTCTTAAATGAAGCCCCCACCTCCACAAAGCCCCAGCTCTGGCCAAGACTGGGCACACTTGCCCCTGAATCCTAAAGCTCAGGTTGTCTGTTCCACCCATCTTGGAAGTGACTCATACAGCACCTCCCTCCGTTCTTCGTCACTTGGGCAAGTCTTACCAAAGATGCTGCCCTGTGTTTTCCCTCATCATCCCCAATAACACCTGATCGGTGCTTTCACAGGGGGACCTGTTTCCTGCCTGTGCCCTGGCACAAGCTCCCACGACAGTGCTGGTCCCCTCGGGTATTATCTGGGTCTCATTCACTTACTGGGCTGTTACCTCTTGGAGGCAGCTGCATTAAGCACAGGACTTCAAAAACAGTCGGTCCCTGGAAAATATTTGCTCCCTTGGGACCAGTGAGCCCAGGGGCCTCTCTCACAGAAACTGCCCAGCGCACACTGCTGTGCACACGCCTCCACCTCCTCCCTCCCTGCAGAGCCACACATCGGAGGGGCGGAGAAACATCCATGCCACAGCCACAGGCAGCTATTAAAAGCAACGAGGTGCATACATGGGCTGCCATGGAAACAGAACAGTAATAATAATAATGACGGTGGTGGCAACTGGCATTTCTAGGGACAAGTAGGGTTCCATATATGTTTATATGGGTTAACTTATTAAATCTTCACTACAGTCCTGTGAAGCTGTGACAGTTATTATTCCCATTGTACAGATAGGGACACTGAGGCACAGAGAGGTAAATAACTCATTCAGTGAGTGGTGGAACCAGAAGTCAACCCTCAACCTTGTCCTGAAGCACCTCACCCTGTGACCACGCAGGTACAAATGGAAAAGGAAGTTGAAGAATAAGAGCCCGAGGTATGTCCTCATTTTGGGAAAAAGAAAACTAAGTATTTTTATGATAGATGCACATGTAAGTGAGTAGCAAAATGTCTGGAAGGATTCTGTGAACTGAGGTTACTTGTGAAGAGGGTGGGGAGTGCAAAGGGCATTTTAACTCTATATACTTCTGGGTTTTCTACATTTTTCACAATGAGAAAAATCCATATGCTACATGAGTAATTAAAAAAAGACAATTTGTTAGGGCCTCTTAATGTTTGTTGAATGCACAGAAGCCACATTCATTTTCTAGGCCTGTTTTTTCAAACTCTGGATATGACCTATTAGTGGATTATGAAATCAATTTTGTGAGTTGCAACCAGCAATTAAAAAAAAAATCAAATAGACTAGAACAGAAAATATCAGATCAACTCACAAAGTAGAAGAGTTATTTCAATAAACTTTTATTTCAGTTATATACAGTGGGAGTGAATGGAACTGTGACCTAAAATGTATTTCTTACCACAGGTCACCATCAAGAGTTTGAAAGCCATTGATCCAGATTGGAAGGTGAACGAGGAATAAGACGAGGGCCCTGCCTGCAAGAGCACCTTGGTCCAGTGAGAGAGAAAGGTGGCTTTGGACAGGGTTGAGTTGCCTCTGTTTAGAAAGCCAGAGGGGTGCCTGGATGTTGGGAAAGGTTCTATTTAGCCCACTCCACAGTTGGTTTCTGGGGCCTGGATCACTCGTTGATACACTCTCCTTCCCTCCAAGGCTTTTGCCTGTGAGAGCCTTTGCCAGAATTTTGGGGTTGAGCCTCCGCTGGAACAGAATGTCTATGTCTACTCCTCTGTGTCACCCAAAAGACCACTTCTTCTTGCTCCTAAGGATTTCCTCCTGGATACTCCTGGGACCCATACACCCCCTTGTTGTCAAGGGAGAGGGGTGGAAAACTAGAAGGTTCCTTTCCATCTTCCAGATGGAGAGGGCCATGTCCTAGGGAAGCCTCTGGAAACGCAGCTGTGTGGTCAGTTGGAAGAGGCCGCCACTCAGTCTGCACAGAGGGCCACCCCCACCTAGGGTGAGCCTGACCCCAGGCAGAGCCAGGTCCGGGTGCAGGATGGGGTGGGGGGAGAGAAGCAGAGCCCCCAGCTTGGGGCTCCTCTGGCACTGGTGCCTCCACATCACAGCTCCCCTAACCCACCCGTCGCCACCCCCACCCCCCACCCAGGGCAGCAGACAACTAAAAAAAAGATAAAATAAAAAGAAGTAGTTTCCCTGCTCTGACGTCAGCGCAAGGTCTTAACAGCCCAGCAGCGGCATGAAACTGGATTGCAACCAGATGTAATGCCCTTGAATCCTCAACACACTGCTGCGTTGGAAGACAAATAAGGCGGGGGGAGGACTCTTTGGGTGGAAGGGAAGCGTGCGGTCCCGCGTGGGTCTTTGAATCAGAGCCTGCCGAAACCACGGGGCAGGCGCTGGGGAGGGAGTGTTGCGAGCCGGGAAGCTCTGAGCTCGGGTCCGCCATTCAGGCGCGCTGCCTCCCCTCCCCCAGCCGCCCCCCCACCCCGATAGCGCATTGTTACACTGGGTTTATCGATTCAGAGTCCAAACCCCAGCGCTCCCTCCACCCAGGGCTCCCAAGAGGAGCGCACCACTCCCGTCCCTGGCGTGGATTTGAGGACCAAGAGCCACAAGAAGGAAACCCCTCACTGAGAAAACGGACGCCCCAGGAAGCTGGGGCCTCAGCGGCCTCAGGCCTAGCTGATGTTTCGCTTCCCCTCCGCCCCTCCTCGGCGGCCCCCGACGCGACCAAAGCTCCAAATGTCACCCCCGTGTCCTGCCACTCCCTCACCCCCGCCACACTCAACGACGACGCCTGGCGCTCAGCCCCCAAGTCCGTCGCCTCGGTCTCCTGCCTCCAAGGCGCAGGGTCCATGAACTGGCCGGCGCGTCACTGTCCGGGGACACGGGGGTCGCATGTCCGGCGCCCCCGACCGTAATGTCACCCTCCGTAGGGCCCGCGCGCCCTGGGCCTGCGTCGGAGCTCCCCGGGCCTCTGGGGCCGCTTCCTGCCAGGTCGCGGGGCCTGCACACAGGCCCGGGAACCGCGGCACGCGCGGGGGACCTAGTTGAGCCCCTTTGCGCCCCATCTCCCCACGCAGGCCCTCCCTGCCCCTCGCGGCCCTCGCTCCCACGCCATGGCCCACGCCAGGCCCCAAGTCCCACATGGAGACGTCGGCTCCCCGCCCCCCAACCACCCGACGCACTCACAAAGCTTTGCTCTCAGCGCCAGGCGAATGCCCATGTCCCCACCCCACGCTCGGCAAACACTCCGCGCTCCGGCGCGCGCAGAGCCCCCGGCCACGCTCGACCCGCGCTTCTGGCGCCCCCACGCCACGAACCGACCCCAGCCAGGCACACAAATCTTCCTGAAGACCCTCTTCTGCGGCGCAGGGCGCCCCCACCCTGCAGCTCCCCAGACGGCCATCTGATGACCTCGCGCACCCCCCACGCCACACAAAGCAATGGCCCCGCGGACCCCTACTTGCCGACCCAACGCGCGCTCGCCCCGGAACCCGCCTCCATTCCTCACCCGGCCTCGAATCCCGACGCCTCGCGCCCCCCCACCCCACTCCACCCCCCCGACCCGCGCCCTGGCACTCGCTGCTCACCTCGCCGCTCACTCGGGGGCTCTGTGTCTGGTGCTGTGACTTCGCGGCCTGGAGGCCCCGTAGGCCATTGGGGGTCAGGGCGCCGCGGCCCGACCGGCCAGCAGCCAGGCAGGAAGGAGGGTGGGCCGCGGCCGCCCCCTCCTCGCGCCGGCGCTCGGGCCGCGGGCAGGGCGGCCTGCTCGGCTCGCCTCTAGCCCTCGCCGCCGCCTCGCTCTCCAACTCGCTTCACCCAGCCCAGCCACGGGCGGGGGCGGCGCCCCGAGGCGCGGAGTCGGCGGCGCTGGGACCGTGCCCGGGCCGCGCACCCGGCCGGGTCTGCCTGGTGTCCGCTGGTGCCGCGGGTAAACGCGATCCCTTCGGCACAGGAAGAGCGAGCGGGCGGGCGACGCGCGGGGGGAGAAGGAGAGCGAGAGCAGGAGGAAAAAAGTTCCCGGGCGGCCTGGCTGCGCTCGCTCGCGGCCCCGGGCGCCAGGTGGGCCGTGAGCGCCCCGACAGCACCCTCTGGCGGTCCGCGCGCCCCACAGCGCGTCCCCCCGCCCGCCCGGCAGCCTTGGGGGAGGGAAACTTGGCTGTGGGGTCCGGGTGGAGCCCTCAAGGATTCTCACGCTCCGCCTCGGACTTGGGAAAGCCGCGGGACGAGGGTTGGGGTGACCGCTGGTACCTCGGTCAGAGGATTTGGACCGGCATCCTGCTCTCAGATGCTTGCAGTCTCCGGAGGGTCTGGTAGCTAGGCCGGGCTCCCACCCTCACCCCACCGTTAGTCCTCACTGTGACCTTCTCTTGAAACATTTCGGCTTCTAAACTCAATAGGCCAGACATAAATGCCTTCACTTACTGGGCACCTGGCACCTTGCTAAGCGCTGGGGAATCAACAGAAATAAGTGGTTCCTGCTGTCTTGGAGTTGGTGCCCTGGTGGCAAGAGACAGACACCAAACAAATGCTTACATATGAAAAGAAGATAATTGCAGGGAGTGATAGTTCTAGAATAAGATAGGGAAGTGGCAGGGTGGCAGCTACTTAGCTGGGAGTGTGAGTAGGAGGCCTATTGGAGCAGAGAACTGAATAGCAGGAAGGAACCTGCTATGGGCAGAGCATCCCTGGTAGAGGGAAGAGCAAGTGCAAAGGCCCTGAGGCAGGAAAGAGGTTGGTGCACAATGAGCAAGGGGACAAGTAGTGGGCACGCTGGAGGCAAAGCCATGATATAATGGAGGACCAGGGTCTTCAGGGTCCCCAAGGCCTGGGAAGGAATTTCCATGCAGTTCTAGTGCTGTAATGGGAAGGAAGCCACTGGCAGATTTTAAGCTGAGAAATGTTGTATGAATGAGTGAATGAATGAACTTGTTAACTTACGGAGTCCCTGACAACTGCCACTCCAAAGTTTCCACTCACCACAGCTCAGGCAAAAAGCCTGCAGCCACCTGCTCGGGAAGCCTCCAACCCTCACTGAACCTCTGGGGTCTGTTGGTCCTGTGTAGGGGGAGGGGTGGTCAGAGTTCCCAGGTGATTCAGGAGTTCCTATAGCAAACCTCAGTTTCCTCATTTGTAAAATAACGCACCAGGGTTGGTAGGTACCGTGCACTTATATCTTGGTAGGTACCAGATGACTGTACCCCTTTCTATACATTGTCTCATTTGATCCTGTAGCCCCTAGGTAAGCAGGCTCATGAAGAAACTGAGGTGCAGAGTGGTGAAGTCACCAGTCTTGGTTCTCAGGCTAAAGGGACAGAGTCCTTCCTACCAAATTCAGCCACGCATCTCCCAGGGTGAACAATATGAGCAAGACAGAAGACGGTTCGAGATGCGAACTGTTGTGTTTTCATCTTGCTTTAAGCACAGGTTCTTATTTTACAGACAAGAGAATCCAGGCTCAGAGAGGTGAAGTCACTGTCCAAGGTTACACAGCAGGTGAGTTTATTCACCTATTCCATGCCTACTTATTGAGTGCCCACTGTGGGTCAGACATCAGGTTAGACTCTGGATTGCTATGTAAAAGTTACCTATGAAAGAAGCTGTGAAGCACAGGCACGAAGTATAATGGCCTGGTTTTGTCGAGGAATTCAGAGAAGGCTTCCTGGAGGAAGTGGCCTGTGAGCTAAGCTCTGAATAGTGATTTTCCCCTGACTAAAGCAGGCAGGCTTATGAGCAAGAGCCACCTGTCTGTGGACTTAACCATCCTGAGATGGCTCTGAGTGGTGCTGGCTGGGAGAGCATGGGGTTTCTCAGGGGAAAACCAGGAACTGACCAGCGGTCACTGCCAGCGAACCCAGTATCCAGCAGATTCTGCTGGGAACCTGCTTGTCATCCTTACCCAGATGCAGGTAAGAGGGCGAAGAGGGCGTTGGCCCGCTGTGCAACACACATGCCCAGTAAACAGTGTTGGTACAGAGGTCTCAAACTTGCAGCTTGGAGGTGGAATCCAGGCTGCTGGGTTTAAAATAGCAATGTGTTGAAAACCTTTGGAGTTGAAATACCTTTAAGGAATCTAAATTCATGGGGTCCTACCACTACCTATTGTTCTATACCCACATTTAAATCACCCAACTGACCATCAAAGGCATTTGAATTTCGGATAGTCTTCCCCTCCCCAAGAGTCTTAAGACCCAACTGGGGGCAGCCCATTTCAGAATGGGGGTCAGTGATGGGCGGGGCAGAGCACTGAGAGGCCCTGGGCTTCCTGCAAGTCCTCTGGTTTCCAGCAGAGAGGAGGTGATCTAATATGCCCTGCGTAGCTCTGGGCAAGTTTGAGCACGGGAAGGTCAGGGGCTTCTGTCCAGGAGTGCCCCTTCAGGGGTGCCAGACCAGCTGGCTCAGGGCCAGCCAGCCATCATAGGATCCTCCATTCACTCATTCACTCACTCATTCATTCATTCACTACCCAGTCATTGAGCCAAGCCCTGTCCTACTCTCCATCTCAGGAATAAGAGCACACAGTACCCATGGGTCTGGTGAGCCAGACAGAGATTGGACCCAGTCTGGAGGCCTCATTACCCCAAGAAACAGACCACTTTGACAACAGATATTCTTGCAACTGGGAATCAACATTTCTTAGTAGTTGGAGAAAAAAATGTTTAATTGGAATTGTCTTTGTAAAAAACAATTATAGCTATGAAAATACCTGTATTTTATGTTCCATGCAACAAAATTTACGATAATGTGCTGATTCTTAGATTAATATGCTAATACTTAGAATGCAAAAAAGTTAATTTGAGGAGGCATGTTTTTTTCCGCACAAAATTGCCCGATGGTCTTTACTAGGCCCTTCCCAGCAGTAACTACTCAAAGGCTTCGCACGCACGCACCCCTGTGTTCTTCAGGCCACTGGATGCGATGACATTCAAATGGCTTTCTTCTGAAGCACTATGTCATAATTTTTCACTATTTAGACGGGACCGACCCAGCCAGACAGCCTCGATTTGTCAGCCACTGTGCCAAACCTCAGGATTTCTCCAACATCACTCGCATCAACTTCATGAAATTCTAAAACTGGCAAGATTTGAAGATTTCCTTTACCATCAACTTGCATAAGCGAACCTGCCAGGGACCCCCACCTCAGGACGAGCTGGATCAGCCCGGTGGTAGCTGCATCTGGAGTTATATTAGGGAAGTATGAAATTCCACCTGGCTTTGGCCACTATAGATCTTTATTACAGAACCTTGCCCTACCTAATACACCTGGTCTTCTGGTGCTGATAACTCTTGGAAGGAATCTGGGGAACAGTCCTTCCCACTTTCAGCCCTTGTGGTTCAGCCTGGGCTGATCCTATCTCTGAAATGGTCATGTGACTCGGGCTTAGCCCACAAAGTACCCCATTTGCCTGGCCACCGTGATCTGTTCAGGGCTGACCACATGGTCCAGGCTTGCTGACAGTTTTGCTGGAAGCACTGAGCTTTGCTGGAGCCTCTAGGGGTTGTTAAACTGATTAGGTGTGGGCCTGGGAATCAGGCAGGATGGAGGAAGGCTGTGTCGAGGCACACACAGAGACATCATCTGGGCACCTGGCTCCAGCTACCCCGAAGTTAAGAAACCCCTGGACTCTCGGTGACACAAATTAGTAAATTCACCTATTTGCATAAACCAGTTTGAGTTGGTTTTCTGTTCCTTGTCTCAAAGAGAACCCAGGTTGCTTTACCTGGAGAATTAAAATTAGGGTGGGGAGAGCAGGAATAAGACCACTGTCTTCCCAGATCTGAACGACTGCCCTGGCCTGGTGCACTAACCAACAGATTGTGTGATTCCAGTGGGTAGAAGGTCCTGGAGCAGGATTTTGACTCTTTATGAGGAAAAACTTTCCCACATTGAGAACTGTTTAAGGAGAGCTATGCACCACCTTGAAAGAGAGAGTCAACTTCTTGTCTCTGGGGCTAGGCGAACCAAAACAGGCTGTGACGAAGGGGACGCAGCTGGCTCGGACAGCAGTCCTGTAACTGAGCGATTATGACTTCATACCTCAGACCAGTTTTAGCGGAGAGCGGGGGAACACTAGTCACTCAATTTGTAATTGTGAACTATTCAAGATTTTCAAGAAGGTGCAAAAAATAATTCACCATCGTCAGCTCAAGAAGTAAACCCTCACCGGTATAGTGGAGTGCCTGATCCTAGACCTCTCCCCCGCCCCCACTGTCCCCGTGCTGGTCTTTAAGCTTTTACTACATGCACATCATCCTCAGGGATGTGCAGTCCACAGGTCTTTCTTAGAGAGGTTAGAATTGCCGCACTTTCAGACCCTACAGATTTTTTTGTTATTACCAGTGGTGAAAATAAAAACACTCGGCTACGAATAAAACACGTATTTTCTTTCTTTCATTTTTTAATAATAGAAAAGTATTATAGAAGCAGTCCCCGAACAGTTTTTCATCTTGTTTCTATAAAAGCAACCCCTCCGCTTCGCCTCCCTTCCCCACCTCCAACGCCCCAGCCTCCTCTGCCTTTCCTGTTCAGGTTTCTGAGCTTGGTGTCCCCCTCTGCACCATGCAGAGAATCACAATTTCAGAGCTGTGAGGACTGAGGCTGAGATAAGGCAGTTTGCACATTCCCTGGCATGTAGTAAGTACTCGATTATAGCACTCGTTGTTATTATTCTGCTCCTTCGGGGAATCGCCAAACCACACAACGCCTCCTCCCTCTGCTTCCCCACCTTGTCTGTGAAATTCCTTCGGTTTTACCCTTTGGTCCTACCTCTGATCACAATCTGTAACTGGTCTCCTTGCCTTCAGTTTCACACCCTCCCCACATCCACACACACATCCACACATCCACCCTCCTTGCAGGGGCCCAAGCAATTGTTTCTTGCCTGGCTTGCCACCCCCCGCCCCACGACACGCACCCAAGGCTGGCCTGGCTCACTCAATGCTTCCCTGCTTCGTCTCTGCAGAGTGACTTGCAGACCCCTCAGTTGTCCCATCCCTTACTCTGACCATCCCCACCTGCTGCTCCCTCTGCCTGAGACACCCCTCCACGTTGGCTCTGTCTGGCTGCTCCCTCCACACCCTTCTAGGCTCAGCTCAAGAGTGGGCTGAGGATGCCATCCCAGACCTCCTCGGGTCAAAAATCTGGCCCTCACTCCCTCAGCTGTGCATTCGGGCACCACTATCCTATGACATTCTTGGTGATCACTATTCTTTACAAGTCTCTCTTGCTCCGGGTGGCGAGTTTTCCTTCCATCCTTCCTTCCTTCCTTCCTTCCTTCCTTCCTTCCTTCCTTCCTTCCTTCCTTCCTTCCTTCCTTCTTCCTCTTTCTTTCCTTCCTTTCTTTTTCTTTGCAAGTTTTTTGAGGGCAAGAGTGCTGTCCTCTTCAGAGTTTGACAGATAGTTTTTGCATAACTTTTAAAAACAGCACCATTTACTTCTCTGAGCTCTTTGCACCTATCAACTCATTTAAGCCTCACAGAAGCCCAGGAGGGGACGTACTCAGTCAGCCCGTTTTACAGAAAAGGAGGCGAGGCCCAGGGAGCATGTATATATTTCCTGTGGCTGCCATAACAAATTACCACTAACCTAGCGGCTTAAAACAACACCTTTTTATTCTCTTACATTTCTAGAGGTCAGGAATTTAAACTCAGTTTCACTGGGCTAAAGCCAGGGAGCCGCAAGGCTGGTCGCATCTGGAGGCTCCGGGGAGAATCTGAATCCTTGCCTTTTCCAGATTCCAGGGGCCGCCCGCATCCCTTGGCTCATGGCCCCTTCCTCACATCACTACAGCCTCTTGCTTCTGTCATTGCATCTCTCTCGCTTCTGTGTCCAATCCCCTTTGCCTCTCTCTCAGAAGGACACTTGCCATTACATTTGGGGCCCACCAGGGTAAGCCAGGAGAATCTCCCCATCTCGTGATCCTGACCTTAACCACGTCAGCAAAGTCCCTTTTGCCAACTAAGGTCACATTCATAGGTTCTGAGGATTGGGACATGGGGATCTTTGGGTGCCACTGTTCTGCTGACACAAGTACCTGGATGGTAGAGCTGAGACACCGACCCAGGAGGTTTGGCTCCAGAGCTCAGTGCCGTGGTGCTTCCTGTCCAGGAGGTTTGTCGACTGGTTGAGTGCCTGGAGCAAAGCGTTCCAGGCCAAAGGAAGAAGGTGGCCTGGCCTGTGGGCAGGGAGGAAAGTCTACACAGCTCTGTGGGAGGAGGGAGGGCACAGGTTACCTGGACCCTGATGGTGTCTCTGTCCACCACCCATCACGCTAGAGGTGGTGGCCAGAGAGCCTCGAATAGGGCGGGCACACTGTGCCTCCCACCGCCTCCCATCCCCACGCTCCCTAGTGGCCAGCAGGGTCTGGACAATGGTCCTTCCCAAATGTGCCAGGCAGTGAGCCAAACTGTTCCCATCTCTCATTTAGTCTTTACAACCGTAATCCCTCATGTACACATCCTCTGGATGTACAGAGTGAGGCTGTTGACCGCAGCCGGGCCCTGTGCTCCATACTTCACAGATTCACGCTCACGGAGCGCTCCCAGCTGCGCTGCAGGGAGGTACTGTTACCCTCCGACTGTCAAGGGGAAACTGAGCTGAACATCCAGTGAACAGTCCTGGGATACTGAGGACGGCGCTTGGTGCGGGGACGAGGCTGAGCTGGACTCCAGAGCTATGGGCTGGTGTGGAAGTGAAGGGCCGGCAAGCTCTGTCCAGCAGCAGGCAGCAAGGGTGGGAGGGAATGCTGGTTCTGGGCTATGGGACAGGAGCAAGCGGAGCACAGGGGCAGGCTGGGTGGATGTGGAGCGAGTGGGTGTGGGCAGCGGGCGGCTGGGGGAACAGGAGGTGGGGAGGGAGGGGGAGGGAGTCAGGGAGGTCCAGGAGTGTTGCCATAGTAACGGGAGCCTGCTCTGCTCTGAGGCTGAGCTGCCCCTGGGGAAGGAGATAAAATGTTTTCTATTGATCTCTGTCGGGAAAGTCATTGATGATAAGCTCCTTCAGCCAAGAGAAGGTTGGAGGGCTCAGCTGGTGGGAATGTGTATGGCGGCTGCACACTCCTATGTTCTCTGCACCCAGGGTGCCTGCGGGGGCTGGGCTTAGATTGGGAGGTGACTGCCCCAGCCAGGGTGGGGCTGGGCAGGGAGCCACATCCGCAGGTTTTGGCCTCCTGCCTCAGTCTCTTCTGCTCAATGGGGCAGTTACACCTGTGCTGCCTCCCCCACCCCTGGGGCGGTGAGGTGGTGGGAGGGGAGAGGGGCTGGGATCCGGCCGCGTGTTGGACACTGTGCCGCTGTTCTCTGCACCTGGGGGTTCGTCTGCAGGACGCTTGTCCTCTCTCTTCCAGGGACTGGGTGAGATTAGCCACCTGGGACCTCGGCAGCCACAGGCGGGCGGGGAAGGGCTTGACAACTTTGGCTGGGGACACATATGCCTCACTGGACAAGGGCAGCTTCAGCCCAGGGCCCCTGTGCATGCGTGAATGGGTGCCTGTGTGCAGCTGTGCATGTGGGCCCCGGGCCCCAGGACCCCCAGTCCCCTGTGTACACGTGTACGTGGGTCACCTGTCCCTGTCAGTCTCCATCAGTGGCCACCTGTGTCTGCATCTATGTGCTTCCTTCACGCCACAGGTATTAGAGTTTGCAATGTGCCAGGTGCTGGGCTGGGCAGGGGTGCAAAGGTGACCAAAGCAGGCACAAGTCCTCTTTCTCAGGGAGCCGACCTCTGGGGGTGGAGAGAGACAGACAAAATAGATAAGTACATGTACAGGCTATGGGAGGTGCTATGTCATGGGGAAGTATGACAGAGGAGAGGAGAGCAGGGCTGCGGCTTCCTAGTGACGTGAGGAAGTCGTGGAGAGCTAGAGAACAGGGGCTTGGCGAGGGAACAGCTAGTGCAGGACTGTGCCCGGACCGTGAGGAAGCGTGTGGGGCCGCGATGGGTGCACTGGGCAGAAAGTGTCAGGAGGGGCTTGGGTGTCCACAGCCAGACCTGGGGCTCTGACTCTGAGTGAGGGGGAGCACGGGGAGGGGCACGACCCCCCCCCCCAGGTGCTGTGAAGAGAACAAACATGGGCAGGGTCGAAACAGAAGGCCAGTAAGGCGGCCACTGTATGAGGCCAGGTGAGGTATGAAAAGTTTCCAATCCCAAATATACTTGGAAGTAAAACTGACAGGACTTGCTGATGTGGGGTGAGGAAGAGAGGAGCCCAGGACACTCCAGGGTCTTGGGCCTGAGCAACTGGCAACACGCTCGCCTGAGGCAAGCAGCGCACGGCTCTCTGTGTGCGTCTGACTGTCATTCCCAGGCCCAGGTATAGGACGGCAGGTATGTGTGTCTGCACACATGAGTCTGGCATGTGCACCTTTGTGTGTGCCCTCAGAGTGCAAGGCCAGGGTCTCTGGTCTGTGGGCTGGAGCCCTCCCCTCTCTCACAGTGCCCAGCTCCCAGCCACTCGCTCCCTGGGCCTTCCTTGGGCCTCCTGCTGTCCCAGCTGCCAAGCAGATCCCTGCTTGTCTCATGCCAGCTGCCCTTCAGGCCCCGAGGGCTGGAAGTGGGCAAAAGGGAGAGGAAAAGAAGGAAGAAAGGGCAGTGACAGGCCTTTGGGAAACATTGATGGGTTGGATATGGGCACTTTAGAACTAACACCGCCCTGGGGACCACCTGTTGTTGGGGTTCATTCTGGAACCCCTGAGAGGAGGAACGTATCCAACAGCAGAACGATTGACCTGCATGCCCCTTTTACCTCCTTCCAGAAGTCAGAAAGAATCCCAACTGTTCATTTAGCTCTTGGTTTCTCCACTTCCCCAAATCCTTCCATCCTCTGAGACCAGTTCAAACCTTGGCTTTACTGGTGAGCACTTCAGACAGCCAGAGGGGCCCACTTCTGCCACCTGTTGCTGTGTGATGTGGGGCAAGTCACTTTACCTCTCTGAGCAGACACTTCCTCCCTCCGTAACTTGCAGCTGGTAGCACCTGTTCTGTGGACTTGTTCAGCTGTTCTCTGCGAGCCTCAGTTTCCTAGTCTTCAAGTGGGGCTGTGGGAAGATGAAATGAGACGCTGTCTGTGCAGGCTGCCACTTGTCGCCTGGGCCATGGTACACCTTTCCCCACTTTCATTCCTTTCTCCTCCCGGGGAACCCCGCTTCATCTCCCCGTTCTGCTTCTCTGAGAGTCCTCCTCCCGTCCTGGCGAGTGCGCTCTGGGCCATGATCACAGGCCCATGCGACGCACAGCATCAGCATCGAGCAGGATGTCCAAGGTCTTTCTCTACACGCAGCCCCTTCTCCATCTCCCAGCTAGTCAGAGCCAGGTCTGGCTTTAGGAGCGGGCTCGGAGTGTTGGGGGCTCCAGCTCAGACGCCACGTGACTCACTGGCAGGCTGAAAATGGGCCCCAGAAGATATCTGCTCCTGGAACTTGTGAATGTCCCCTATATGGCAAAAAGCGGTCTTTGCAAGCGTGATTGAGTTCAGGATCTTGAGATGGGGAGAGCGTCATGGATTATCCAGGTGGGGCCCACATGCCATCCCGAGTGTGATTCGGCACACACAGGGGAGGCCCTGTGACCACAGAGACAGCGATGGAGTGATGCGGCCCTGTGCCAAGGCAGGCCACGGCCAGCAGCAGCTGGACCAGGCGGGGACAGGGTCTTCCCTGGAGCCTCTGGCGGGAGCGCTGCCCCGCTGACACCTTCATTTCAGCCCAGTGATACTCATTTTGGACTTCTGGTCTCCAGAGCTGTGAGGGAATAAATGTCTGTTGTTTCAAGCCACCAAATTTGTGGCAATTTGTTACAGTGGCCACAGGAAACGAATATACTTACATTTTAGGATCCTTCCGCTACTTCCCTGGGCCCCCTCCCTGCCCACTGCTCACCTAGAGCTGGGATGTGAGGGAAGGAGTGTGGTCACTCACCCCTGCCAGCAGGGCCCCAGGGGATGGTGGGCAATGAGGCAAGTAGAGGGGAGGAAAGTGGCCGGGGACCAGGGGCCGGGGGCTGGAGCACGTTGGAGCTCTCGGAGCTGCTGGAGCCTCTGCATAGACCAGGGCTCCCCGGGGATGCTGGGAGTGGTGGCTGAGCTGAACTGCTCTGGCCTGGTTCTGTCTAGTCTTCCCACAGCTCTTCTGTGGGTCAAAGAGGAGCTGAAATCTTCCCTGGAGAAGGCCTCAGGGTCCTTTCAGACCTCAGACCTGAGGGCACACACAGGAAGTCATTACCTGCTGAAGTGTGCTGGGAGCTAGGAAGAGAAAGCCCACAGTGCAGGAGGCAGCTGCCTGTGTGTCTACACACACCTGTGCGTGTGTGTGTGTGGGGGGTTGGTGCAGGTACATGTGGTTGGTCGGTGTGGGATTATAGATGGTGGCATTCCCCTGCTGGTGGGGAGCAAGTATGTATGCACCTGGCACCACTGAACACCCAGGAGTGCCAGAAACAGCCTGCTTCCTATTTTCTTAAATCAACTTAAATCCTATTCTAAGTATACATCCTGCTGGCTGGTGGGAAATTGGATCTCAGCCAAAGGGATCTCAGCCCCTTTCCCCTCTGAGTGATGAAAAGATCCTGGGGCACCTTGGAGTCTGGCAGGGCTGTGGGTCAAGACAGGTGATCATCTCTTCCCAGCTGGGGACAAGACCAGAAAAACTCTCTTGAAAAAGAAAAGGAAGGGGTTGGCCTATCTGGAATTGGAGTGTGGGGTAGGGGTAGGTGAAAAAGAGAACAAAACCAAAATTAATAGCTAGTACTCATCTCGAACCCTGGAGTTGTGATGGTAGGTGTCATTAGCCACATGTGGCTATTTGAATTTCAAATTAAAATGAAATAAAAGTGTTTTAATGTAGTTCCTCAGCCACATTTCAAGTTTTCAATAGCCATGTGCGGAACATTACAGAAGTTCTACCACTGACACAAGTGCTACCCTTTTGAATGGAGTAATCTGCCCATTTTACAGGTGGGACCAGACATAGAGACTGACTTGCCCAGGGCCATTCAGAGCAGCTGGAGCCTCCGAGTTCCACAAGGCAGTGGCTGTGTCTGGCTCAGTTGCCATAGTAACCCCAGGGCTGCCTGTCAGAGCGGGCGCTGGCACTGGTGGCTCCTGAGTGAGGCACCTGTGCCATTCTCTGCCTCCTTGGGGGAAAACGGCTTCAGGAGAACAGTCCTGCCCTCCTTCACAGGTGGAGCCTCCTGGGCTAGGCTTGTCAAGGGGCTGTATAGGCTGCAGCCCTGCCTTGGGCTGGATACCTCACTTCTTTGCGACTCAGTTTCCTCATTCATGAGATGGAGATTATAGCAGCCTCAAAGAGCTACTGCGTGATTTCTATGAGTTACTTTGGAGCTGTGGGGGCCACCCCAGTCCAGGTAAAACTGATCTGAGAATAAAGTGAACACAGAGGAAAGGGAAGCCCAGAGAAAGTTTCTTGATGATATCTGAGAGCTGGATCTAGCTCTTCCTGAAGGTGGTTATTCTCTAGTATGTTCCCTAATAATTTTGTCATTTGCAACTCAAAGACTAATGTGAGGCCATGTCATCCAACCGCTTTCCCCCTGATGTCTTGATGATCCTTCTCTATAGCAGCTCTGATAGACTCTGCTTGAATGCCACTCATGGTGGGGACCTCACTACCTCCTAAGTGAGCTCCACAAGGACAGAATCAATACTGGCACTAGTGAGATCTGAAAATTGATTGCGTAGAGAGGCAAGATGAGGGGATGGCCAGGCTGTCCTGAAGAAGCCCTCCTGGTTCAGATACAGCACAGAGCAGTGGAAAGAAGACCCTTTGTGGTCCAGCAGACCTAGGCTCAAATTTAAGCCCTGCTGGTGGCTTGCTGCAGGACCCTGAGCAACGATTTACTCTTTCTGAGTCTCAGCTTTACCAACTGCAAAACAGGTTCCCTGGCAGCACCCATCTGGTGAGGACATTGTGAGGATTAGGGGAGAAAATGTGTGTAAGTGCTGGGTGCACGCCCACACCTGACAAGCAGGGGATGCTCAAGAGTGGGAGCCATGTCCCTTATGTGGATGACGACAGCACATGTTCCCCATGTCTTAACGGGCCTGCTCTGTGCCTATGAGGGGAGGGCACTGGGGGTCTGTGAGGGGACCTGAGCTGCTCCTGCTCTGGGGAGCATCCTCCACAGCTGTGGTGCACACCCCAGTGCAAATCCTTCCCCGGCTGCTGTGCACAGCCTGAGATGCGGGAACTGTCTGTTGTCATGGTGATGGAGGCCCATTGGAGTCCCGGCCTGTCAGTCACCCAGGCCTGCTGCTGTGGGTGCATTGGCATGTGGGTATGGGATGCAGGTTGTGCATGAGTTGTGCAAGGAATTCCTGAGTGTGCAAGGCTGTGGGCCTATCTATGGATGTGTGAACAGAATTCCTGAATGTGTGAGGCTGAGTGTGTCCATGTAGGCAGCATTTGCATTCTGTTTGGTCTGTGTGTTTGTCAGGAGTGTGTATAAGGTGACACTGTCGCTGGCCCTGAGGCTGGTGTGGAGGAAGGTGCCTCAGGGAGAAGGCTGCAGGCTCAGGTGTCCATTGCTTTGACCGTGTGGCCCTAGGTGGGTCACTACACCTTTCTGATCGTCAGTTCCCTCATCTGTAAACACAGCAGGTTGCAAAAGACAATCCCACTCGCTTTTCCTGTAGTCTTCCTATGAGACCTGTGGTAGCAAAGGTGTCCATTCAGCACACATTTCCCGAGGGCTGAGTGTGTGCCAGGCCCTGGGGATACAGCATGACCTAAGTTCCTTCCTCGGGCATCTTCATTCTAGTGGGAGATGGACAGCACCCAAGTAAGCAAATAAAAGCACAGCAATGCCAGGTATGCGATGTGAAAAAGAGCAACAAGATGAGGGCACTGAGCGATGGAGGTGAATACCGAACATGCAGTGGTTAGGGAGGTGACCTCTGAGCAGACGCCTGAAAGAAGGAGGGACGTCATGGGAAGAGCATTGGAAGCAGAGGGAGCGGCAAGTGCAAAGGTCCTGCGGCAGGGCAGAAGTTTGGGTGTCCATGGGACAGTGAGAGGCTGTCAGGTCACAAGTGGCGATGGGAAGGAGAAGGGGTGGGGAGGAAAGACTAGAGCTGTCCACAGGTGCCAGGCAGGGGCTGATGGGAAAGGGAAGGAGTTTAATCAAGGTCAAGAAAGCCTGGACAGCTGTTCACATTGGAAAGGCCCAGGGAGCCTGGGGGCTGCTGTGGAAGATACACGAGGGACCCGAGAGGTGAGTGACAGAGGGTGTTGGTGGCCACCAACGCCCCTCCCCTCTTGTTCTGCGTGGTTCTGCTGTGATCCTCCTTGTACGCTATTTGGCAAAGCAAACCTGGAACTCTCACAACTTGATGATAAGAAGACAAAACTCAATCAAAACGAACAAAAGATCTGAATAGACACTTCTCCAAAGAAGATGTACAGAAGGTCAGTAAACACAGGAAAGATGCCCAATGTCATTAGTCATCATGGAGAAGCAAGTCAAAATCACCCGAGAGACTACTGCACCCCACTAGGATGGCTGCAGTGTAAAAAGTGGGTAACATCAAATACTGGTGAGGACGCAGACAGCAGGGATTCATACATTGCTGTGAGAATGAAAAATGGTGCAGTCACTTTGGAAAAGACGTCTGGCAGCTTCTTATACAGTTAAATATACTCTTACCGTAAGATCCAGTCTTTCTACTCCCAGGTGTTTATCCAGAGGAAATGAAACGTATGTCCCCACGTGCTCATGGCAGCTTTATTCATAATTGCCACCAACTGAAAACAACCCAAACATTCCTCAACTGATGAATGGATAAGCAAAACATGATACGTCCATACAATGAAATATTAGTCAGCAATAAAAAGGAATGAACTAGTGGTATACGCAAAAACATCAGGGAATCTCAAATGCATTATACTGAGTGAAGAGACTGAGGGACATTCTGGGACTGTCAAAATTATGGGGACGAAAAAACTGGTCAGTGGTTGTCAGGGACGGAGAGACGATTTTTTAGAGCAGTCTGAGAGTCACAGCAAAATTGAGTGGAAAGAACAGAGATTTCCCATCACCCCCCACCGCCTCCCCCAGCGTTAACAAATGGGGGAGGAGGCCGTGTATGTTACTGTTGCACATTCTGTGGGTTTGGACGATGTATAATGACACGTATCTATCCTTATGGTCTCATACAGAGTGTTTTCACTGCCCTAAAAATCCTCTGTGATGTGCCTGTTCATCCCTCCCCAACAACCACTGCTCTTTTTACTGTCTCCATAGTTTTGCCTTTTCCCGAATGTCACGTGGGTGGAATCATACAGTATGCAGCCTTTTCACATTGGCTTCTTGCAGTTCAGTTAGTAACACGTATTTAAGTTTCCTCCATGTGTTTTCATGGCTTGATAACTCATTTCTTTTTAGTGCTGAATCATATTGCAGTGTCTGGATGTTCCAGTTTACTTATCCATCACCTACTGAAGGACGTCTTGGTTGCTTCCATATTTTGGCAATTATGAACAAGGCTGCTATACACATCCACGTGCAGGTTTTGTGTGGACATAAGTTTTCGACTTATTTGGGTAAATACCAAGGAGTGTGATTACTGGGTTATATGTTAAGATTACGTTTAGTTTTGTAAGAAACTGCCTGTTTTAATCAGTTAGGGCTGCCATAACAAAATACCACCACAGACTGGGTGGCTTAAACAACAGACGTTTATTTTTCACAATTCTGGAAGCACAACTTCACGCTATGACGTAGTGGAGGGAGAGAGGGGAGATGCTGGGGGACAGACAAGGGGAAAGAGTGGGGAGCGAGAGAAGGGGTATGGAGAGAGAGAGGAGCAGAGACGTGAATGAGGGCAGACAGAGCTGGTGTCTCTTCTTATAAGAATATGAACCTGGGCCAGCCCAGTGGCTCAGGTGATTAGAGCTTCATGCTCTAACTCCGAAGGCTGCCAGTTCGATTCCCACATGGGCCAGTGGGCTCTCAACCACAAGGTTGTCAGTTCAATTCCTCGAGTCCCGCAAGGGATGGTGGGCAGCGCCCCCTGCAACTAAGATTGAACACGGCACCTTGCCCTGAGCTGCCTCCCAGATGGCTCAGTTGGTTAGAGCGCGGGCTCTCAACCACAAGGTTGCCGGTTCGACTCCCACAAGGGATGATGGGCTGTGCCCCCTGCAACTAACAACAGCAACTGGATCTGGAGTTGAGGTGTGCCCTCCACAACCAAGATTGAAGGGACAACAACTTGACTTGGAAAAAAGTCCTGGAAGTACACACTGTTCCCCAATAAAGACCTGTCCCCCTTCCCCAATAAAATCTTTAAAAAAAAAAATGAATATGAACCTATCAGATCAGGACCCCACACTTAAGACCTTGTTTAACCTTAATTATCTCCATAAAGGTCCTCTCTCCATATAGAGTCACATTGGGGGTTGAGGCTTCAACATGAATTTGGGGGGAACACAGATATCAATCCAT
This sequence comes from Rhinolophus ferrumequinum, assembly GCF_004115265.2. Taxonomy (NCBI): domain Eukaryota; kingdom Metazoa; phylum Chordata; class Mammalia; order Chiroptera; family Rhinolophidae; genus Rhinolophus; species Rhinolophus ferrumequinum. The sequence continues at coordinate 1,129,109 of NC_046304.1, forward strand.
AACACCGCCAAACTGTTTTCCAGAGTGACTGTGCCATTTTGCTTTCCCAAGTGATGAATGCGCGTTCCTGTTGCTCCGCCTCCTCTCCAGCATTTGATGTTGTCAGTGCCTTGGGTTCAGCCTGCTAATGGGTGTGCAGTGGGATCTCACTACTATTTTAATTTGCAATTCCCTAACAATGCATGATGTTGAGCATTTTTTCATATGCTTATTTTCCATCCGTATATCTTTGGTGAGGTGTCTGTGCAGATCTTTTGCCTATTTTTTAATCAGGTCATTTTCTTATTGTTGAGTTTTAAGAGTTCTTTGTATTTTTTGATAATAGTCCTTTATCAGATATTTCTGTTGCAAATATTTTCTCCCAATCTGTGGCTTGTCTTCTCAGTCTCTCGACAGTGTCTTTTGTAGAGCAGAAGTTTTAAATTTTAATGAAGTCCAACTTATCTATTCTTTCTCTGATGGATTGTGCCTTTGGTGCTAAATCTAAAAAGTGACCAATCAACCTTTGTTCTTTTAAGGCTTTTTTAAGCTACTAAGATTTGGGGGCTGCTTGCTACCACAGCATAACTTTGCCTGTCCTGACTAATGTAGCAGATTCCCTTGGCCTGCAGAATCAGGCTCCAGTACTGACTGTCTGAGAAAGCTGCTAACTCTGCTGCAGTGCAAACGGTGGGAATCAGGAATTGCCCCTGTAGCTGGATCTGGATGCCATTGCCACCATAGCAACCTCTTAGCACTCACAAAGCTGGTGCCTGGAGGCTGGGCAGAGGCTCCAGCCAGTGCCTTTCCAGCAGGAGGAGCCCCTTCCTTCCTTCCTTCTTCCTGGTCTCCCCTGCCAGGGCATCGAAAGGCCAGAGGCCATTTCCCGTACAGAACCTCACTGCCGGGGATCCAGGAATATGATTTCAGCTTTCCAGCCTCACCCTCCAGGGAGGCATAGGAGAAGGAGGTGGGAGTCGGTGCTGAGGGTCACTCAACCACGGTCAATGCAATGGGAGCTGGAAGAAGGGGCATGGCTGCCGAACAAGAAGAGGCAGAGACTGAGGCTGGGGAACACAGGCAGGTGGCTCAGAGCGGCAGAGGGGCACAAGGAAACGGGGACTGAGGGTCAAGGTGAATGTTGGTACTGGAGAGGAAGAAAAGTTGGGGGATGGGGCAAGAGAAAGAGGGGAGATACATTATAGTTTGATCCTGCTGTAGTGGGTTGAATAGTGTTTCCCAAAATCCGTGTCCATCTGGCTCCTCAGTATATGACCTTATTTGGAAATAGGGTCTTTCCAGACGTAATTAAGGATCTCGAGGTAAAATCATTTTGGATTCAGGGTGAGCCCTAACTCCAATGCCTGCTGTCCTTATAAAAAGAGGAGACGACAGAGACACATGGAAGAAGGCCATGTAAAGACAAGCAGAAATTGGAGGGATTGTCCCCAGGCCAAGAAATGCCACCAGCCTCCAGGAGTTGAAAGAGGCAATAAGGTATCCTGCCCTAGAGTCTCGGAGGAGGGGAATGCAGCCTGCCAGAACCTTGACTTCAGACTTCTGGCCTCTGGAACTGTGAAAGAATAGGTATCTGTTGTTTTAAGCCACCCAGTTACTGAAACACAGGAAACGAATATACTGGCCCAGCAACTGCTTCCTTACCCAAGAGTCTGGTGTAACAGGAGATCATGCTAGAGAGGGGCAGGAAGGCTTGGGGGAGAAAGAAGGATGTGGAGGGCACCCCACGGGACGTGTGGTTCATCAGAGCCCAAGAGTGTTTTGTTAGCCCCTGGGGCAGAGAGCCCTAACAAAGCCAGGGATCTCAGAACCCTTGGTGGGGGCAACCGGTTTTGAGTGCGGGGCTGGGTCATCTTGCTGCTGGTGGCAGGAGGGCAGCTGGAAGGAGAGGCAGAGGCTGTTCTCTGGGCCTCCAGCATTAGCCCCTCCCTGGGATTCTACCTCTCAGCACCTGTTAGCTTTTCTCTACTTGCTGTGTGTTGGCAGACAAGTCACGGCCCCCTCAGGCTACTGGGAGGCCCCAGGAAGATAAGGCCAGACAGGCCTTTAGAAGTCTTCAGGGCATGGCAAGGCCAAAAGACTGTGGGCATCGTCATTCTTGGGGGAGGGCTGGGGAACACAGCTGGGTCAGTGACTCAGGGGAGCAGGGACCACCTACCGGCATGTCAGAATTTAGGGGAAACAGGAATTCATCCAGAACCCTGGCTTCCAAGACCTGGGAATTCTTATAAGAGAGCAGAACATCCCCTTTCCCTGTCCCAATTGAAAGTTAAGTAGGGTGACCATTTTTTTAAACAATTAATTAATTAGTGATTAAAGTTTATTGGGGTGACAATGGTTAGTAAAGTTACATAGATTTCAGGTGTACAATTCTGTATCACATCATCTATATATCACATTGTGTGTTCACCACCCGGAGTCAGTTCTCCTTCCATCACCATATATTTTACCCCTTTTACCCTCATCTACCACCCTTACCCTCTGGTAACCATTAAACTATTGTCTGTGTCTATGAGTTGAGTTTTTTTTTTTTTTTTTTTTTTGATTTTATTGGGGAAAGGGAATAGGACTTTATTGGGGAACAGTGCGTACTTCCAGGACTTTTTTTTTCCAAGTCAACTTGTTGTCCTTTCAGTCTTAGTTGTGGAGGGCGCAGCTCAGCTCCAGGTCCAGTTGCCGTTGCTAGTTGCAAGGGGCACTGCCCACCATCCCTTGCGGGAGTCGAACTGGCAACCTTGTGGTTGAGAGGACGTGCTCCAACCAACTGAGCCATCTGGGAGCTCAGTGGCAGCTCAGTTCAAGGTGCTGTGTTCAATTTTAGTTGCAGGGGGCGCTGCCCACCATCCCTTGCGGGACTCGAGGAATTGAACTGACAACCTTGTGGTTGAGAGCCCACTGGCCCAAGTGGGAATCGAACCGGCAGCCTTTGGAGTTAGGAGCATGGAACTCTAACGGCCTGAGCCACATCGTTCCTTTGTTGCTTTCAGTTTTACATACTACATATCAGTGAAATCATATGGTTCTTGGCTTTTTCTGACTTATTTCGCTTAGCATTATAATCTCAAATTCCATCCAGGTTGTCGTAAATGGCACTATTTCATCTTATGGCAGAATAGTATCCCATTGTGTATATATACCACATCTTCTTTATCCATTCATCTGTCGAAGGACACTTTTTTTTTAATCAGCTTAGATTTTCTTTTTTTTTTCTTTTTTCTTTTTGTTTTATTAGTTTCAGGTGCACAAGACAAAGTAATACTTAGACGTTTATCATTTATATCCCTCACACTGTGTGAACCCCGCTCCCCCCATCCACCATCCTCCTGACATCTCACAGAGCCATTACATTTCCACTGTCTCTATTCCTAATGCTGTACTCCGCTTCTTGTAAGTATATACATATATATATATATATATATATATATATATATATATATATATAATTATAGTTGGCATTCATTATTGTTTAGCTTCAGCTTCAGGTGTACAGTGCAGTGATCTATCGAAGGACACTTTTGTTTCCATGTCTTGGAAATAAATAAAACCGTAAATAAAACTGCTATGAATACAGGAGCACATAAATCTTTATGGATAAATGTTTTCAGAATTTTTTGGTAGATACCCAGGACAGGGATTGCTGGGTCATATGGTAATTCTATTCGTAATTTTTTGAGGAACCTCCACACTGCCTTCCATAGCGGCTTCACCAGTCTGCATTCCCACCAACAGGGTATGAGGGTTCCTTTTTCTCCACAGCCTCTCCAACACTTGTTACTATTTGTCTTGTTGATGATAGCCATTCTGACTGGGGTGAGGTGATATCTCATTGTGGTTTTTATTTGCATTTCTCTGATGATTAGTGATGTTGAGCATCTTTGCATATGTCTATTTGCCATTTGTATGTCCTCTTTGGAGGAATGTCTATTCAGGTCCTCTGCCCATTTTTTAACTGGATTGTTAGTTTTTTTGTTGTTGAGTTGTATGAGTTCCTCATATATTTTGGATATTAGCCTTTATCGGAGGCGTTGTTTGTAAAAATCTTCTCCCATTCGGGTGGTTGCCTCTTTATTTTATTGATGCTTTCATTTGCTGTGCAGAAGCTTTTAAATTTGATATAGTCCCATTCATTCATTGTAGCTTTAGCTTCCCTTGCCTTTGAAACCAAGGTCCATAAGTTTAGTACCTATGTTTTCTTCTATGCAGTTTGTTGTTTCACATCTTATGTTTAAGTCTTTGATCCATTTTGAGTTAATTTTGGTACCCAGTGACAGATAGCAGTCTAGTTTCATTCTTTTGCGCATGGCCTTCGAATTCTCCCAGCACCATTTATTGAAGAGGCTGTCTTTTCTCCATTGTATGTTTTTGGCTCCTTTGTCGAAAATTATCTGTCCATATTTATGTGGGTTTATTTCTGGGTTCTCAGTTCTATTTCATTGCTCTGTGTGTCTGTTTTTCTGTCAATACCATACTGTTTGGATTATTGTTTCCGTATAGTACAAGCTGAAGTCAGGGAGTGTGATACCTCCAGCATTATTCTTTTTTCTTAGGATTGCTTTGGCTATTTGAGGTCTATTGTGGTTCCATACAAATCTGATGATTTTTTTGTTCTATTTCTTTAAAAAATGCCATTGGGATTTTGATGGGGATTGCAGTAAATCTGCATACTGCTTTGGGTAATATGGCCATCTTAACTATGTTGATTCTTCCAATCCATGAACACGGAATGTCTTTCCATTTCTTTGTGTCTTCTTCAATTTCTTTTTAAAATGTCTCATAGTTTTCAGTGTATAGGTCTTTCACATCCTTGGTTAAGTTTATTCCTAGGTATTTTATTCTTTTTGTTGCAATTGGAAAAAAAAATTTATTTCTTCCTCTGAGATTCCGTTGTTAGTATATAAGAATGCAATGGATTTTTGTATGTTGATTTTGTAGTCGGCAAATTTACTATATTCGTTTGTGATTTCTAATAGCTTCTTGGTGGAGTCTATAGGGTTTTCTATATATAGCATCATGTCATTTGCAAAAGGTGACAATTTAATTTCTTCATTCCCAATTCGGATGACTTTTATTTCTTTCTCTTGCCTGATTGCTCTGGTTAGGACCTCCAACACTATGTTAAAAAGCAGAGGTGATAGGGGACAGCTCTGTCTTGTTCCTGAACGTAGAGCAAAGGGCTTCAGTTTTTCACTGTTATGATATTAGTTGAGGGTTTGTCACATATGGCCTTTCTTATGTTAAGGTATTTTTCTATCTTATGACTATTTTTTAATCATAAATGGATGTTGTATCTTGTCAATTTCTGCTTCTATTAATATAATCATATGATTTTTGTTCTTTTTTTGTTAATTTCTTATTGGGGCATACTGGGGAACAGGGCCCATCAGCTCCAAGTCGTTGTCCTTCAATCTAGTTGTGGAGGGCGCAGCTCAGCTTCAAGTCCAGTTGCTGTTTTCAATCTTAGTTGCAGGCGGTGCAGACCACCATCCATGTGGGAACTGAACCGGCAACCTTGTTGTTGAGAGCTCACGCTCCAACAAACTAAGCCATCCGGCTGCCCCTGATTTTTGTGCTTTATTTTGTTTATGTGGTGCATCACATTGATCAATTTGTGTATATTGAACCATCCTTGTGTCCCTGGGATGAACCCCACTTCGTAGAATAGAGTAGGGTGACCATTTAATTCAGGGGTCAGCAAACTCTGGCCCATATCCAAATTCAACCTGCCACTTGTTTTTTTGAATACAGTTTTATTGGCACTAGCCACGCCCACTCATTTACATACCATCTATGGCGGCCTTAGTGCCTTGATGGTGAGTCCAGCAGTCACAGCAGGCTCTGTGTAGCCAGAGCCTGAAATATTTGTGCTCTGGCTTTTTACAGAAGTGTGCCAACCCCTGATATAATGACCATCCATGTGGGGACACTCCTGAAGTGAAAGGAGGTTGGGACATTGAGTATAAACTGGGCCGTCCCAGGAAGGACGAGGTGTGTGGTTGCTCTGGGCACTTTGGCCTCCATCTCTCCGTCAGTGACATTTGTGGCTCTGGTTGTCAGCACTGAGCTAGGCATGGCAGCTGCCATGGGAACAATGGGCAAAACAATGGGAACAAACGGGGACCACCAGGCCTGTTCGGGCTGGAACAGAGGCCTGGGGATCTGGATGGCAGTCACATCTGTGGAGAGCCCCAGGGAGGAAGGGGAAGATGAAATAGAGCCCACTGTCATCTGTGGGCTTGAGTAAGCAGGGCCTGGATCCAGGCCTCGGTGAGGCAGGGGTCCTGGGACTATGGGGTCTGTGAGGTCTCTCGCAGCCCCCCTGGTGCCATGTTCAGTCCTTCAAGGTCTACCAACTCTACCTGCAAACAGGTCACTAACCTGTCACTGTCTCCCACCCCATGACTATCACCATTTGGTCTGGCTGCCTTTCTGCCTGGGTCTGCCTGGCTGCCTTTCTGCCTGGGTCTGCCTGGCTGCCTTTCTGCCTGGGTCTGCCTGGCTGCCTTTCTGCACAGCTTGGGTCACCTTTGGGTTACTCCTTATCTCTCCCAATGTGGATCCCCTGTTTCCTCTGTCCATGAGTTCTTCTTTCTTGGTTTTATTTCTTATTTTGGTAGAGCACATCTTCTACCCTTTCTGAGAAAGTATGTGGGAATTAAATTTATTGAGACTTTTCATGTCTGAAAATACCTTTAATCTATCTTCCTACTTGGTTTTTAGTTTGGCAGGGTATAAAATTGAAGGTTGGAAATTTATCTTCGACTACTTCAAGGGTACTGTTTCATTGCTCTCTGGCTTCCAGTGTTATTGAGAAGTCTAAAGTCAGTCTGATTTCTGATTCTTTTTGTGAGGTCCCCCAACCCCCTTTTCTTCTCTTTGAAAGTTGTAGGAGCTTCTCTTAATCCCTAATCTTCACAGTGATGTGCTGTGGTGTGACTCTATTTTCATCCATTGTCTGGGTTCCTGGCAAGCCCTTTTGATCTGCAGTCTTTTAATCTTTCAGTTCTGCGACATTTTATTAAATAATGTTATTGATGATTTCTTTCTCTCCATTTTTTTCTGTTTTCACTTTCTGGAATTCCTGCAGTTTGGATGTTACCCTCCTTTGTGGATATACTACATTTTCTTATCTTTTCTATTTCCATCTCATTATCTCACTGCTCTTAGAGATTTCAATTTTATTTTCTAACCCTTATGTTGAAGTTTTGATATCTGTAAGTACAAGGTCAGACAATTAAGTTCACGAACTCATCCTAGAAAAAGTGCTACATACCTCATTGCTGAATATCACTATGGTCACCTTCCAAGTACTCCCCTTGGGAAGCTATACACCGATGCTAGCACCTAGTGCACTTTTCAAAGCAATTTTGGAACTCTTTTTCTGGAATGGCCATCAGAGCTGTTGTCGTATTACCCCTTGATGTCCTGACTGTCATCAAAATGTCTTCCTTTCAATATTTTCTTTATCTTTGGGTAAAGAAAGAAGTCATTCGGGAGGGTGTTCCAATACAATTATTTGTTTACTGGCTAAAAAACTCCCTCACAGATGGCGCCGTGTGAGCGGGTGTATTGTCGTGATACAAGAGCCATGAATTGTTAGTGAAAAGTTCAGGTTGTCTAACTTTTAGCACTTCCAAACAGTAAACTTGGTTAACTGTTTGTCCAGTTGGTACAAATTCATAATGAATAATCTCTCTGATTATTAAAAGGTTAAACAACATCTGATTAAAAGGTTAGCAACATCATTGCAACAAGTTTATGAACTTAATTGTCAGACCTTGTATGTATGTGTGTGTATAGACACACACACATATACACAGAGGGTGCCAAAAAAATGTATACACATTTTAAGAAAGGAAAAAACTGTATTAAAATTGTAATAATATATACTGATAACAAAATATGAATGCAAGTCATTTTTTGGCACTCCCACTATATATGTCAATAAATATAACATGTAATATGTTATATAATATATATTATAAATATGTTACATCAATAATATAATGTATATTAATATAATATATCACTGTAGATATAATTTTCATGGGCTCTTTTCTGTTCTGTGAATATTCTTTTTTATTGTATCCTATTCTTTTTTTTTTCTTTTTTTTTTTTGTTGAGGAATATTGGGAAACAGTGTGTTTCTCCAGGGCCCATCAGCTCCAAGTCATTGTCCTTCAATCTAGTGGTGGAGGGCGCAGCTCAGCTCCAAGTCCAGACTGCCGTTTTCAATCTTTCGTTGCAGGGGTCACAGCCAGCAACCTTGTTGTTGAGAGCTCGCACTCTAACCAACTGAGCCATCTGGCCGCCCAATTGCATCCTATTCTTGTTTTATGGTTGTAGTTCTCTTATCTCTCTCAAGATATTAATGAGGTTTTTACTGATTTTTGAAGTTTTCTTCTTCCTGTAGATTCTCTGTTTTTTCTAAATTGCTTTTTAATGTTTGTTGATTTTGGTTTCTTTCTTTCTCCTCAGAGGCTTTCCCCAGATTTCAAATGACATCTGAAATCTTTGAGAATATTGCTGAATCATCCGTTGCATTAGTTTGCTACGACTGTCATAAACAAGTACCACAAACTGGGAGGCTTACACAACAGAAATTAATTGTCTCACAGTTCTGGAGGCTGGAAGTCTTAGACCAGGGCTTGGCAGGGTTGGTTCCTTCTGAGGCCTCTCTCCTTGGATGGTCATCTTCTCCCTGTGTCTTCACACGGTCTTCCCTCTGTACATGTGTGTGTCCTAATCTCCTCTTATGAGAACACCAGTCAGATTGGATTCAATGGTCTCTAACCACTTCATTTTACCTTAATCGCTCTGTAATGATCTTCCCTCCAAATGCAGCCACATGCTGAACTACTGGGTGTTAGGACTTCAACATATGGATTTGGGGGCACAGCTCAGCCCATAACACCTCCCTGCTCCTGAACCCCCATCGCTCTAGCTCCGTTACCACCACTTCATGGAAACAGCTCTCCCAAAGTCACCACCCATCCTCTTGTCTGTCCACTGCAGAGAGGCTGTTCTGCCCTCATCGGGCTGGGCCTTTCACAGCCTGGGACCCTATGGCTCACTTGATGTTCCCTGAACTTCCACGCTCCCTTCACGTTTCGTCTCCTTCTCTCCAACTTGCCTCCTACATGTCTGCCTGCTCTGTCCTAGGGCCCAGGCTTCTCATGCTTAGCTTGTGGCTCACGTGGGCATCCCCACGGCTCATTCGTCTCTCCCTTTAGCTCTGCCAGGGCTGTGGGGTCCAGTGATCGCCTGCACCAGAGTGACACTGGGCAGGTGGGTGGGATACTGATTAAAAAGTCAGATTGCCAGGGCTCATCTGAAGCTGTCTAAGCCAGAAGCTGTGAGGTGGAGCCCAGGAAACTTCCTAAATTATTCTCTTGCATGTTGCATAGTAGCCAACATTTCCTTAGCAATCACCAGGCACCCATCTAAGCAACCTGCAAATATGAACTCACTAAATCCTCCTCGCAACCCTATGAGTTAGGAACTATGACTGCTTCCACCTTACAAATGGGGAAGGAGGCTCAGAGAGATTAAGTAACTCCCCCAAGGGCACAAAGCTCATAAATGGCAATGCTCAGATTCGAGCCCAGACCATCTGTTTTCAGAGCCCAGGAGTCAAACCACCCCTATAGGTTGTCACCATGATTCCAGACGCACTGTCCCAGGTACTCTCTCATCCATCTAGAGGCTTTTTTCTCTAGGCAGGCTCTCTCAGGTCTCTGTCACCTGCCCAGACCTTCCCTCTAGGCTGCCAACACAGTGTCCAGGTGCCAAGGGCTGTCCCTACCTGGCTCCTAGGTACCTCCAAGCTAACAAATTCTGGACCTACTCTTCATCTTCCTCCCAGAGGGCTCCTGCCCAGTGCTTTCTGCTCTTGGAGCCCTCAGCTACTGAATCACCCAACTTAAAACCTGGCTGGCAGCCCGAGTCCTTTCTCTCCCTCACCCTCACCTCTGCTGTGCTGGCTCTGGCCTTTGTCAGCCCCACCTCTCCCGCCTAGCCTGCTGCCCCACCACTCCCCAGACTCGCTTTCTCTTCACCCTCACAGCCCTGGAGTCTTTGCCAACCTCCAAATCCAGCCGCTCCCCTGCTTAGGAGCCACCTCGACTGCCCACTGGCATCAAACTAAATTTTAAATCCCTTTCCTGGCGCTCAGGACCACACACACGCCAGGCCTCTCTCTTGCCAACTGCTCTAGGTAGTTTGCAGTTCCTGGAAGACAGCATGCAGCTTCGGGTCTCAAGGCCTTTCATTTTGCTGTTTCCACTGCCACGTTTGCCTTTTCTGTTTTTTTTTTTTTTTTTAAATAAATTAAAAATTGAGATAAAATTCAACTTACTGAATTAAAAATTGAGATGAGCATTAAACTTATTCAAACCATTTAAAAGTGTACCAAGTGGTTTTTAGTACATTCACAATGTTGTGCAACCACTGCTATCTAGATCCAGAACATTTCATCACCCCCAAAAGACAGCCCGTACCTCTTCATTCCCCTTTCCCTCCATGTCCTGGCAACCTCTAACCCACTTTCTGCCCCTATGGATTTGCCTTTTCCAGACATTTCATATCAATAAAATCATACAGTATGTCACCTTTTTGTGTCTGCTTCTTTTGCTTAGGAAAACATTTTTAAGGTTTATCCACATTGTAGTATGTGTCAGTACTCTATTCCTCTTAACGGCCGAATAATAGTCCACTATATGGATTAACATTTTGTTCATCCATTCATCCGTCAGTGGGCACTGGGCTGTTTCTACCTTTCGGTGATTGTGAATATTGTCGTTATGCACACTCGTGCACAAGTATTTGTGTGAACATACGAGTACACTGGCAATTCTCTGGAGTACATACCTAGGAATAGAATTGCTGAGTCATATGGTAAATCTACCATTCAGGCACTGGCGTGTGGTGGGGGGAGTGGGAGTGGGGGTTTCTTCCTCTGCTCTTGAGCTCGGAGACTTAGGTCTGTGGCCTGGCTCCACGGGGCAGGATGTGTCACTCCTACCTCCAGGCATGGCTCTCTCACCTGGGGGGATCCAAACCCTTGCCTGTGGCACGTTCTGTAGGTGACTGTATTCGCTTCCTAGGCCTGCTATAACAAGGGCCACAAGCACACACTCGGTGGATTAAACGACAGAAACATGTCTTACGATTATGGAGGCCAGAAGTCCAAATCAGGGTGTTGGCAGGGCTGGTTCCTTCTGAGGGCCGTGAGGGGAAGGTCTGCTCCAGTCCTCCGTTCTTGGCTTGCAGATGGCTGTATTCTCCCTGGGCCTTTTTACATTGTCTTCCCTCTGAGTGTGTCTGTCTCTGTGTCCCAGTTTCCCCGATTTGTAAGGATAACAGTGACACTGGGTCAGGGCCCACCCTAATTATGATTATGGTCTCATTAGGACTTAATGAAATTATGATTAATGACTTAATTTGATCACCTCTGAAAAGACCCTATCTCCAAATAAGATCACATTCTGAAGTGATGGGGGTTAGGACTTCAACATATGAATTTTGGGGGACACAATTTAACCCATAATCAACTCCCTAATTAACCACTTGTCCTCAGATCCTTGCCTCAGGGTCTGCTTCTTGGGGAGACCACTGGAGCCCTGCTTCGCTCCCAGTCTTGGTGAGGCTCAAGTGAGCAAATGCAGGGTTTATGGACCATCTTCAGTTGGCTGGCTCCTGTGCCCAAGGCCCTGGGTCCTGGCCTCAGCACCCAACGCAGCAGACAAAATCCCCGGCCTTATGGAGCTCATGGTCCGAGATGGAGGTGGACTGTAAACACGCAATGAAATTTCAGATAGCAGGAGGTCTGTGAAAAATATTAAGCAGGGAGATGGCAGAGGGTGTGTCGAAAAAGCCTGAGGTGGTAAGGGAGGTCCTCCCTGGGAAGGTGACATCTGAGAAGATTTCAGCCATGGCTGGTGTTGGACAAAAAGCATGCCAGTTAAAGGAAACAAAATGGTGGTGTTCCTGACCTTCACTTCCTGCCCCCGAGCCACAAGCACTTAAACCAAGGGGAACAACCTTGGGGAGAAGAGCCAAACTCAGGTCCCAGGAGCAATGAGGGAGGAAGCTGAGCTTGGAGGAGGAAAGCACTGCTTCTTTTGAACTTCTAAGGGGCTGTCAGAGAGGAAAGGGGTTAGAAGAGCTCCTTATGGAGATTGGCAGAGGAGCACAGAGTGGATGTTACAAGGAGAGACGTGAAAGAACTTTGCAAAGAAACCATTCAGATAGTGAGCTCCCCATCCCTGGAAGTATTCAAGCCCAGCTGCCTGATCTCTTGGCAGAATACTGTGGAGGGAACTCAAGAATTACATTGGATGCTTGGACACCCACAAAAGTCTGGGTTCACTGTTAGAAGTTCCCAGTCTGGACCAGCTCTCCGATTTTCAGCTGTGGTAAGAGGGATACTCCTATCCCGCATATGAATTCAAGAGAACAACTCTGCCTTTGGCCTTGAATCTCATGGACGCTTGGGACCATTTCCCAAGGCGCATGTCGTACCTGTAGTGTCCCTATCTTCCACCAGGTGACACTGTTCGCCTGGTGTTGGGGCAAAATTGAAATTTCTTACACATTTTTTAAAAGCACCGGCAACAAAAAGAACACAGTAGTCAGTAGTCATGGGGATGTAGGGTACAGCATAAGGAAGATAGTCCATAAAATTGTAATAACTCTGTATAGTGCCAGATAGGTTCCAGGATGGTGTCAGACAGGTATTAGACTTACTGGGTGATAGATGGGAGGGGGATTTGGAGGCAGGATGAAAAAGGTGACGGGAGTAAGACGTACAAACTGGTAGTTACAACATAGTCGTGGGGATGTAAAGTAAAGCGTGGGGAATATAGTCAATGATATGGTCATAACTATGTATAGTGCCAGGTGGGCCATTTCTTAAATTATGTAAATGTCTAACCATTATGTATACACCTGAAATTAATGTAAAATAATATTGAATGTCAACTGTAATTGAACATTTTAAAAAGGGGGGAAAGGTCCAGGGAAATAAGAGATCCAAATGTCCAGGTATAAAACAAATAAGTCAAGGGGATGCAATGTACAGCACGGGGAATACAGTCAGTAATATTGTGATAGCGTGGTACAGTGTCAGATGGCTGCTGGACTTATGGTGATCTCTTCTTAAAGTATATAAATGTTGAATAACTATGGTATATACACCTAAAACTAATATAATATTGTATGTCAGCTCACAAAAAGATGGCCAGATGAAGCACAGCCGGAGTGTGGAAAACCCTTGCAGAACACCAACCATGAGCTCAGACATGAGTGGGCATCGTGTGGCCTTCTGAGCAGACCTGAAGGCCAGGCTCAGCCCTGCCACCTACTGGCTGTGTGACATTGAGCGTGTCGTCCCTCAGAACGTCGGTTTCCTCCCTCCATAAATCTTGAAATTCTGCTGAGAGGATTAGAATCGATCCGCAGTGCCTGGAGCATAGCAGGTTGTCAATGAAACACGGCAGCCCTCCGACACCTGTGAGATCTGCTCAGTGGGAGGGAATCCTCGCTACAGCACTTCCACGTTCACCAGAGCCAAGTTCTCAATGTCTGAATGGCTGTGGCCCCTCTCTTACCTGCGTCCCTTACTCCCACGGTGGGACCTTCCATTCCCTTGGGGGGTCCCAGCAGATCTCCCAGGCCAGCCAGGCTCCTGCAAAGCCAGGTTCTTCCTTTCAGCAGCTGTCTCCGCTCGGGCAGTCTCCGGTCCCGGCTCCATAGGAAGTCAGCCTTTGGGGGAAAAATGGTGCTCCTTTCCTCTCGTGGTTTGCTTTTCTTATTTGTCTTGTTGATAAAATAAATGGAGGTTCTTATATCCCTCCCGAGTGTTTGCTGTATGTGGACTGCAGAGCCTTCTGAAGTTGCATCCCGGTAGTAAACTCTGTCAGGAGTTGGGTGTGGACTCCCTCGGGAATTTTTTCTAAGCAAGTACGTACGCCCATGTTTATATAAAGATTATTATTACTTTTGAAAAGTGAAAACACACTGGTGCATTCATTCACACATTCACTCAGCTGGGCACCGCCAGCCTTCAGGTACAGTGAAAAACAAAGCACTTAAAATTCTTGCCCTCGAGGAGCTTACGTTCTGGTTGGGAATGAGATACGATAAATAGATACTAACGTGATGCCAGCTGGTAAAGCAGAATAAGAGGTTTGAGAGTGTATTTGTTCCTGCTGTAACACGTAGCCACAAACAACAGAAATTTCACTTCTCCCAGCGCTGGACTCCAGAAGACTGAGCTTATTATTGTAGGGCCAAAATCAAAGTACTGGCAGGGCAGCACTCCCTGTGGGGCCGTAAGGGAGAATCCATTCCAGGAGACACCCGGCCCAGCTTCTGGCGGCTGCGGCCTTCCTCGGCTCCATCTTCAAGGCCAGCATCTGCACATCTCCCTCTGTTCCCGCTCACAAGGATGCCTGTGACTGTCCTTAGGGCCCACCCCGAAAATCCAGGACAGTCCCCCATCTCATGATCCTTTACTTAGTCTCCTCCCCCTCTTTTTGTGCCATAAAAGAGAACATTCACAGGTTCCAGGGATTAGGACATGTGACATCCTTGGAGTCCGTTTTCCAGCTGGCCATGGGAAGTGTCTGGGAGGGTGAGGTGCGATTTCAGTTCTGGGATGAGAAGCGGAGGCCCGAATGCCTCTCGCAGGCCTCAGCCTGACACGCGGTGGGTCAGCACAATTGACCAGCTCGTTGTTCAATCAATAAGTGAGTGAACAGGCTGCTGACAGGTCTGTCTCCGAGAACATAGACTCTGCCACAGCTAGTGACTGAATACTGGCTAACGTCCCCAACAGCAAGGACTGGCCATGGCTTGTATTGTCCTGGCAGGAGCTAAGCGTGAATGGGACCATCCCAGCTCAGGCAGACACTGGTATGTGCCCACGGCTGCTCCTCATGGCTCTGGGCACCCCCAGCATGAATCCTACAAGGTTACCAGTGCATGAGGGTGTGGTGGCCAGGGCAAGAAAGGGACCCTGAGGCTGGCAGGGCCTGGCTTCTGTCCTCACTGTGTGGCACAGTGAAGCCCTTTCCCCTCTAGTCTCTGAGTGCCAACTACTTCCAAAGCCAGGGTCTCAGTGGCTCCATGAGGGAACCCGTTCTCTCTCTGGTCTGCAACCTGGCCTCCCTGCAGCCCTGATGCTTCACTGGACCCACTGCTCCACAGGCTGCCTGCTTTCTGGGTGCCGGCAGGGGCGGGCGTGGGGCCATGCTGGGACGTGCACAGCAGTGGCCGCTGGACCAGGCCAGCCTCTGACCGGTGACTCCTGGCTCTTTTCCCCCCGAGTCTGGTGCTAAAAGGCCTCTAGGATTGGACCTCAGCAGTTCTGCGTTTAAGATGCATTTCCCTGCCACCCTCCAGCCCGGCCTGGCGGGGCTGGGCTCCTGGGACAATAGCTGACTCCTGCCAGGGTTTCCCAGGGACTCGTACCAACCAGGCTTATTGCTAATAGGTAACATTCCCTGAGCACTTCCCCTGGGCCTCTGGCATCCCAAGCACTTTGCCTGATTCCCTCATTACGCCCTCATAGCTGCTATACCAGGCATGAGCTCATCTTCAAGGGGAAGAAATACTGAGAGGTTCAATAACCCACCGTGGTTACTTGCCAGGAAGCATCCGAGTCAGGAATTGGGCTGGGCCTGCCTGCATCCAGAGCTGTCTGCACGCTGTGCATGCCCCGCTACCCCTCACGTTCTCTGGGGCTGTCAGCCAGCGAGAGGGGCAAGCTCAGGAGCAGGGTTCACGATGTCGGGGAGCAGTCCTGGGGAGTGGAGGGCTGGGGGCCTGTGTTGGCTGGTCCCAGTGCCCACAGGCTTGGCCAGCCCTCCCTTCATTGGCTCTTCCCTTCCCTGCCTCACTTTCCCCCAGTGCTCCTGGGAGGCCGGCGGTTTCTTCCCTGGCGTCCTTGTCTTAGGTCTGCTTCTGAGGGGACTCGGCCTGAGACACCACAGCCGGCCAGATGCAGTGCTGGCCATCCGCACGTGTCATTTACTCCTCAACGGCCCCTTCCTAGTCGGCTGCCTGAGCTGGCTTGCTGGGGGTCCGTCCCAAGGGGCTACAGGCTGTAGGGCAGGGCCTCAACAACCTTCAGACCTAACTGGGCAGCTTGTGCTGTCCCCTGGCTGCTCAGACAGGCCTTGGACTGGATTTCCCAGGATGTATGGGCTCAGCATGACAAGTGCTCTGAGTGGGCTGGGCTGGGCTGTACAGTGACCGAGGCCCTTCCCGAGGGCCAGGCCTAGCGGGGCGAGGCGCCCCGGGCACTGAGGGGAGAGGGAGCCGCCAGCTGTGCCAGCCCCGGGAGCCCGTGGCCCGCTCTCTTCCCAGAAGTGGCTCTACTTGTCATTGGCCAGGAGCCAAGGCATCCCTGCCGTTCTGAGGAGGCCGTGTCCCCCACCCCAGAGGCCCCTCTCAAGGGCCCCCTGAAACCCACTGTGCCTCTCCCTGCCAAACAATACTCCGGCGTGCTGACAGCACTGGCCTCTTGGCTCAGCTGGCGTAGCACTGAAAAATGCTGTCCTTCGGGCACCCCGCTGCCTGCTCAGCCACTCCTGGCCAAGCTGCAAGGCCAGACCCCTCTGGTGAGGCGCCCACCCTCTCCCACCGTGCAAGCTGCGCGCCTACGTGACCCTGGCGGTCAGAGCTCCTGGAGGATGGGGTGGGCTGCAGAGAGGGAGAGCCAACACCACCCACTGGGGAAACCACTGGTTCTGTGGGTGTGGGGTTGTTATTTTAAGTGATGCAAGGAGAAACGCTGCATAGTTAGACACTTCTTTTTATATGTATGTATTAGAAAAAATATGTATCTAACATCAAACGTGATTGCATGGATGTCATTGCTTGAGAGGAGGCCACATTTTAGGAAGTGAATCAAATGAAAGCAAAATAGTAAATGACTGGTAGCATGGGACCATTTTCTACGTAGTAGAGTGGAAACTACTAAGACATCTGATGATGCCAAGTGTGGACAAGGGTGCCAGGCCACGGGGACGCCCATGCCCCCAGGAGGGTGCAAACTGGTGCAGCCACGCGGGGAGACCACTTGGCCTTATTCAGCAAAGTTGAAGACGTGCATTTCCGCTTCTAGGTATGGGCTCCAGAGCATTTCATGTGCTCACGAATCACTGGGGGAATCTTGTTAGAAGGCAGATTCAGCCTCAGGAAGTCTGGGGGAGCCCAGAGAGCCCACCTTTCTGAGCAGCCTGTAGACTATGCACGTACTCGCTGCTGTTCTCAGCAGCACAGCTAGAAACAATCCAAATGGCACTGTCAGGGGAGTGGATACAGGTGGAGCCTGTCCCTGCCCTAGGACCTCTAATGAGTCAGAGCAGAGCCAGGATTTGGGCCAGGCCTCCCACCCCAGGCCTGGGAACTTCACAGAGCCCCAGGTGGAGGTGAGAAAGGTGGGAAGCTTGTAGCCCTGTTAGCCAAGCTCCCATAATGTTTGAATACAGCATATCCCAGTGCCCAGTTGGAGAGAACACTGGGTGATGACTGGAGGCTCGCTGGGTGCTGGCTGGGTCCTGGCTGGGTGCTGGCTGGGGGCTGGCTGGGTGCTGGCTCTGGGGGCTGGCTGGGTGCTGGCTCTGGGTCCTGGCTGGGTCCTGGCTAGGGGCTGGCTGGGGGCTGGTTGGGGCTGGCTGGGTCCTGGCTGGGGGCTGGTTGGGGGCTGGCTGGGGGCTGACTGGGTCCTGGCTAGGGGCTGGCTTGGGGCTGGCTGGGGGCTGGTTGGGGGCTGGCTAGGGGCTGACTGGGTCCTGGCTAGGGGCTGGCTGGGGGCTGACTGGGTCCTGGCTGGGGGCTGGCTGGGGGCTGGCTGGGGGCTGACTGGGTCCTGGCTGGGGGCTGACTGGGGGCTGGCTGGGTGCCGGCTAGGGGCTGGCTGGGGGGCTGGCTGGGTGCTGGCTCTGGGTGCTGGCTGGGTGCTGGCTGGGGGCTGGCTGGGGGCTGGTTCTGGGTGCTGGTTGGCTGCTGGCTGGGTGCTGGCTGCGAGGTCTCCCAGGCCCCAGCCGGCATGCTAGGGTTCCTCTTTGAGAGACTCTGTGGTTAGAATCCCAGTTCTGCTGGGTGTCCTTGCGCAAGCTGCAGGACATCTGAGTCTGTTTTCTTGTCTATAGAATGGGGATAATAGTACCTCCTAACCCAGAGGGACTGAACCATGACAATCCTCAGCCAGGTGCCCTGTCCCTCCCAGCCACCCTGCTCTGCAGTGGGGCCTCCACTTCTTCATTGTCCAAGTCTGGGGGGCAGTAGGGTGGCAAGGGTGGGCCTCCACCCGGAAAGCCCCCTCCAGCCTCTGCAATTTTGAGGCCCTACTGTCTGAGGGCTGTTGGGTCCATGAGGAGTGAGTAACTCTGGAAACGACTCCCAGAACCTGCTCACCCCAGAAAGTAGACGCCCCTGAGCTCTGGGCTAGGTCAGGTAGGCAGGTCAGTGGTCATTGAGCAGCCTGGCCCTCTCCCTGCCGCCTAACTCTGCCTTCCCTCTGCGTCTGGCCTCAGTCTGGTGTTTGGCGCTCACTCTCTCTCTCCGTGCATGCAAAGGAGAGACCACTGGATTTGCTGACCTCCCCCCTCCCATCTTGACACTATTCCTCTCTCACTGTCTCGCACCGCTCTGGGTTCCTCCATATTCCTCAGAGAATCTTTGCTCCTGCCTCCAGGACTTTGCACCTGCTCTTTCCGCCGGTTGGACATCTCTGCCCCGACATCTTTGCAAAGCTGGTTTTCTTCTCTGCTGTCACCTCCTTAGACAGGCCTTCCCTGCCACCCTACCTACGTTGCCATCTAGTCCCTTTCCATCACATCAGTGCTCATTGCTCTTGACGTGGCTTTGACTGAGTGAGAGCAGGTTCACATGTGGACCTGATTTCCTCGTCCATGGTGAATGCCCACTACTGGGCACAAAGTTGGTGCTCAAACAACGTGTGTGGAAAGAAGAGACGACTGAGTGAGAGAGAGTGAGAGTTAGAGAGAGGATGGTTACACATCGAGTGGGAAGAGAATGGAGAGAAGGCTGCCTATCTGAATACCCAAGAAATACGGAAAAGCAGGGGCAGCGGAGCATGGCTGGGCTGCCCTCTCCGGGGGCCCATGCCTCCTGCAGGGAAAATGTCAGGCCAAAGCTCTGGAACTGCTTACAGATGCTCAGGAAGGCAAGGGGCAGCTGTTTCATCACTTGGCCCATCTTGGAGCCAGGGCTGAGCCTGGGCATTGGGCCAGAGAGGCCAGAGGGAATCACGGTGGCCGGGCCTCAGCTTCAGTGCTGGAGCTGGCTGCATGGGGGCAGGTCTGTGACAGTCTGCAGGAAAAGACCCCAGCCTGAAGCGGGGCGTGAGGCTCCCCCTTCTCTGGCCTCAATTTCAGTATCTGTGTAATAGTCTCTTCTTTAAGGGTCCTTCCTGGGCTATAAAAAAGATCTCCTGGTGTGATTTCTTATAGGCAATTTGAGCCTTGGTGCCATACATATATATATATGGAGAGAGAGAGACGCATGCAAAGGAGAGGCCACTGGATTTGACTACATAAAAATGAAGGATGTCTGCTTCGTGAAGGATACCACACACAAAAATTAACAAGTGACAGACTGGTAGAAAATATTTTCTTCGGCGACAATATATAAAAGACCATGTGCCTGGCTTGGTGGAGGTGGTGGATACTTGTGACAAGTTAGGATGTCCTGGCCTCCCTATTGGTTTTGGGGGTGCCAGGCAGTTCCCACACCCAGGGAAGGGGAACAGAAACCAATAAGATTCTGTCCTCTTGAGTGACATTGGACCCAGAACTTTCCCCTGCCCTCCTGGCTCCTTGGTGTCAACCCAGGTCCAAACTTCAG
Organism: Rhinolophus ferrumequinum; assembly: GCF_004115265.2. Classification (NCBI taxonomy): domain Eukaryota; kingdom Metazoa; phylum Chordata; class Mammalia; order Chiroptera; family Rhinolophidae; genus Rhinolophus; species Rhinolophus ferrumequinum. Next base: position 1,148,981 of record NC_046304.1, read on the forward strand.
ACTGGCCAAGAAGACCCTTAGTAGTTGGGGCTGGAAGGGACCACTCAGAAGCTGCCTGGAACAACTGCCCCATTTTACTGTTCTTTCCATTTCTCTGGATTTTAGACCTAAAAAGGAAAACCTAAAAGAGTCGCTAAGACTTGCAGGCTTAGGATGCTTACTTAGAGGGACACTGTGAAACCTGGCTAGGATTGTGTGTGTGAACATGTGAGTGTGTGAGTGTGTATATGTGTCTCTCCTTGTCTCCTGAAGATCAGCCCCCTAAGATCAGCCAGAGATCATCCACATATCCCTCTTTCCCGCCAGCAGCCCCAACAGGTCTGTCTCTTAGTTCCCGCTTTGCAGAGGAAGAAACTGAGGCTCAGGGAAGTGAAATGATTTGCCCAAAGTCCCACAGCCAGCCAGCGGTAGGACTGGAATTTGAACCCAAGTCTGGGGCTCTCCCAACCTGCACCGTGAAGCTGCTGGAGGGCAGGTTGTATTTGTACAATTCCTGAGGGAGCTGTGCCCACCTCAGATCCCTGATGTGTGGTGAGCAGCCTGCATGGCCCAGTGCAGCAGCCCTGGGAGGTTCTGTCCTCTGGCCCCAAGGCCAAGGGAGGCAGAGGGCCCGGCCCACCTGCCCTGAGAGAAGTCAGGTGCTCCTTGCAAGACTAGGGGGGCCTCCCAGAGAATCTGGCAATATAGCACAACTCATCAGGGGCTGGGGTTCATGAGCCAGCTGGGTGTACCTTGCAGTTGACACTTTCCTGGCCAAGCTTTTCTTCTTAGAAAGAAAACCCAGGATGTAGGGTGACTCCAGCAGCGATGTTTAAAAACCGGAGAGTTTATTTGACCTTAGAAGCAGAGGAAACTGTCATGTTTCTCACATTTCCAGGGAGCCCCTTTACTTACAAACACAGCAGTTCCACAGTAACCAGGACAGACAGGTATCACTGTGCAGGTCGTGCCCTGCTCAACTCTAGGGAGGACGCCAGTCACGTCCAAGTCTGTGTAAATGCTCCCCTGTTGGGTTGCACAATACCCAACCTGTGCAACTGTGCGTGGTGGCCCTGAGCCCCCAGAAACATTCACTATGTAGACAGATGAGTGGGTCCCCTGAAGCTTTGAGTGGGCAGATGTACTTACTTTCTTGTTCATACACACTCCACTGAGCAGGAGAGATTGACCAGCTGTTCCCACAGAAAGGACCTGGAGGTGGACGGCCTGCCCCCACCCGCCCCCGACTCTGATGCTCGCATGCCAGTGGGCCCAGGCTTGGCTTGAGTTAAAAGCTTGTGCGGCAACCCTTCCCCTGCACGTGGCTCTTCAAGTCGTGAACGGACTTTTGACTTACCCACCGCGGGGGTCCTTCCCCTCTTCCAGTCTCCCCCACATCATGCTGGCATCGGCCGCTCAGGTCCCAGTCCTGGAGTCCTCCCTGGCTCCTCATTCTTCCTCGCCCATCACAGCCCAGGCACTGCAAGTCCTGGTGGCACTACCTTCAAGACACGCCTTGACGCTGCATTGTTACCACCCACCTCTGGCCTGTCCTAGCCACCAGCGTCCCTCACCTGATGGTGGCGCCAGCCTCCTCTGGCCTCCCTGCCTCAACCAGCCCCCCCTGTGGACCCTTCTCCCTGCAATAGCCAGAGTGGCCTTTACGACAGTAAATCAAAAGAAGCCACACAAGGCCACCTACTGTAGGTTCCATTTAGTGAAATGTCCACAGTGGGCAAATCCAGTGGGACAGAAAGCAGATAGCTGGTCCCCAGGGTTTGGGGGTGCGTGGGGGATGGAGAATGATTACTTCACGGGTTCGGGTTTCCATTGGGGTGATGAAATGTTCTGAAATTAAGTAGTGGTGATGGTTGCATAACACTGTCAATGTACTAAGTGGTACTGAATTTGTACACTTCTACATGGTTACAATGGTGAATTTTATGTTATGTCTATTTTACCACAATACAAACAAACAAAATTAAATCAGATCACATCTGATTAAAATCGTCCACTGGCTCCCCAAATGCCTTCATGACGATCCCAGTTTCCTGAGTGGGGCCCACATTCCCCAGCGGGTTCTGCCTTCATCTCCCTTCCCAGGGCTGCTCCTCCCTTCGCCTCCCTCCTGGGGCTGCTTCCCCCACCCTGGAGATTGCACGTCTGTCTCCCCCTGGAGAGAGCCTCAACCTCCTAGTGCACAGGCCCCCCGCCCCCCCGTCCCCCGTCCCCCAGCCCATTCCTGGGCCCAGTTTTATTCTGGGCTTCTCTACTTGAAAGGATGATGTTTATTTATCATTTGCCTTGCCGATTCCCTTCCTGCTGCAGGGCTTTCTCTGGCATCCTTGCTGCCCATTCCCCAGGGCCTGGGACCCAGTGGGGGCCTGGCGCGCTGGATGAACAGAACGTGCCAGCCGAGCGGGCATCCTTGCCGCTTCCAGCAGCCGGCTCAGCGGCCTCCAGCCGGTCGCCCCTCAGCCCCCAGTGGGTCTGCCGTTGCTGAGCCTGCGCATGGCCCGCCAGGAGCCCGGCTTCCCCTTTGGCCTTCAGAAACCTTTCTCTTGAAAGATTCACTCCTCAGCATAAGCAGTCTCGATGTCTGCCTCACTGCTTTTTGCTTCCGAAGATCCTCTGGGTTCTGTGTCCTAAACTCCCTGTCTGCGTTTAGGCCCTGAAGCACTTCCGATGTCTTCTGGCTTTGGGGAGAGGTTGTTCAGAGAACTAGAACCAGAACCAGACCCAGATCTGGCACACGCCACAGGCTGCAAGCTTGAGAATGGAATGACCACAGCTGACCACGAATGCCATGAGTTAGGATGGGCAACACTGGGGCTTATTCTGGAATGTTCTTTTGTGCGTACCTGTGACGGTCCCTAGGTTGAAGGTCAAGAGCATCTGTACCTTGTCAGCTGCTGTGGCTGTCTTTATATGCCCTCAAGACTTTACCCAAAAGTCACCTTCTCAGTGTGGGGGCCTGCCTACTTAAAATCACATCCCACCCTACCCCCTCCCTGCCCTATTTTTCTGTCATCTGATGCTCCCAATATTTTAACTGTTCATCCCTTTAGTGTGCATCAGCCTTGCAAAGGCAGGGAGTTCGTGTCCCCACAGCCCCGGACCTGGAGCTGTTCATTCAATCCCATCTGGAGGGCAGTCCTCCTCGGCCGTCCTTCTCCAGCACCCTGTGGCTTCCTCCCTCCAGACCTCCCTAGTGGGGGCTGCCCACATGTAAAGCTGATTGCACCCACTCCCCAGCGTAACGCTGACTGGTGCTTCTCAGCCTCTGCACCGCCGACATTTGGGGTGGAGCGTCCTTTACTGCGGGGTGTCCAGCAGCACCCCTGTCCTCAACCCCTGAGATGCCAGTGGCATCCATGGTTATGACAACTAAAACTGTCTCCAGATGTTGCCAACCATCCCCCGGGAGGCGAACTGTGCTGCAGTGACGCCTTCGTAGTCCGGCCCCGTCTCCTGCCTCTCCTCACCCAGGTGGAGCTGCTGTCAGCGCTCACAGGATCAGGTTTCCTCAGTCCCACTGCCTCTGCACATGCTGCTCCCCTTCCCGTAATGGCTGTCCACCTTCCCCTCCCAGTCTGTCTTACCAGGATCTGCCTGGCTGTCACCACCTCCAGAGACATCCCTGACCCCAGGCTGGCTTAGGGGTCCTCCTCAGTCCTCCTACAGTCATCCCAGGGGGTCCCCCATGAGAACGTTGACTTCACTGATGCATTTATGGTCCACAGCAGCTAGTGGGGGAACCCTGGTGCCGGACACCCAGGAGAAGTCAGTGTGGGGTTGCTGAATGAGCCAGGGAATGAGTGAGACCATCAGCTCACATCCTTATCGATTTTTCTCTTATGGGTAATTCCAAGCACATACAAGTAAGAGGGAACCCCGGAAAGAAACCCAAGAAGACCCGTCATTCAGCTGCCAGTCATCAACCCTTGTTTCATCTCGATGTCTACCTACCCCCTCTCACTTCTTACTTTGAGGCAAATCCCAGATATGGTCCCCAGTGGATAGCAGGGGAACCCTGGCGCCAGATATCATTTCATCTGCAAATATTTCCACATTTATCTCTAAAAGACAAAGATTCTTTTTTTTATCAAAATAACTACACCACCATTGTAATACCTAAAATAAAGTAACGACAATTCATTAAAATTATCAGAGAGCCCACTGGGGATCACGTTTCTCCAACTGGTGCCTGCATTCGTGTGCACACACACGTTGTTTTGCTTATAGTTTGTTTGAATTGGGGTCCAAATAAGGCCCAGCATTGTAACCAGTTGATATTGGTAGGTGTTTTCAAATCTGTGGATTCCTCGTTTACCTCTCTTTGATCCACTGCAATTTCTTTGTTGGAGAAAACAGCTGTTGATCCCGTAGAGTCTCCCACAGTCTGGAATTTTTCCTGATTGCATGCCTGTGGTGGTGTTTCATATGTTCCTCTGTCTCCTGTACTTCCTGAAATTTGGTGGTGGGGTCAAGTGCTTGCACAGATTCAGATTCGATTGTTCTTGGCGAGAATGGTTCAGAGGCAGTGCTGTATTCTTCCATCAGAAGGCACACAGTGTCTGGTTTCCCTGTCTGGGATGTTAGCTGCACCTGCCTTAATTCCTGGCCGTCTCCATCCTGGCGACCTTGTGCCTGCCTCAGCCTGCCCCTGGCTTGTTGCAGGACACTGCTTGCCTGTGAGATGTTTCTTGGGGCTCTGGGGTGAGGTGAGGCTGGGTTCTCAAAGATTATACTTGCTCTCCCCAGCATTGTGGGTGCCCCCGACTGGAGAGCAGAGCGTGTGTTGTGGGCCACAGAAGGCTCTGTAGCCTGGACTTTGTTTCCCAGAAGTCAGAGGTGAGGACTTCTCCTCCAGCCCTCAAAGAGGGGTGCTGGTTTGACAGATAAAGGTGAGAGAAGGGGTGCTTGGGGCAGGAGAAACGGCTAGGTAAATGGCGGGGGAATGAGGGGAGCGCGGGGGCACACCTGGCACCAGAGACTGGTGGAATGCGGTGGACTCAGGAGAAACAGCCCAGCAAAAATTTACCTCCTTTCAGTTAAACTTGCAGGTATTGAGGCAACTCTGAAAATACATAGATTTGAAAAACAAATGTCTGCTCCAAGCGTTTATCACAATCTATAGCGTAGGGGTCTTAACCTCACCATCTAATGTATCCTGTCTGGCTGGTGGTTGTGCTGTGGTTTTTGAAGCCAAATACCTGCGTGTTCTCACTGGATGTGGGGCCATATCAAGACACCTAAAGGCGTTTGAGTGTGAGCTCCCTGCTGTGGCGGGAGAGTTCTCGAACGTAAGGCGGATCATGCTGTGAGTCCAGAGAAGAGGCGAGTGCTCTGCTGGCCGGCTCATCAGGCAGGGCCTCGCAGACAACCCTCCTGGGGACCTGTGGTCCGTGGCATTGGGGCCAGCAATAGAGATGTGTCCTCCAAGGAGGTCGGTCTTAACATATGGGAACGGTTCGGAGGCGTCAAAGGAAAGAGGAAGGCCACTGTGTGCGTGGGTAACGCCTACACAAAGGCACGGTGGTGAGTGGAACTGGCAAGTGAGGCTCATAGCACCAATTATGGGGGTTCTGCTAATTGTCTTATCACAACCACCCTGTGGGGATGGAAGTTTCATCACCATTTAACATAGGAGGAAACAGGCTTAGAGTGATCAAGTGATTTGCTCTAGTCACGTAGTTCATAAGTAGTGGAGGCATAATTCAGACCCAGTTCTGGGTGATTCTAAAGGTGATACTCATAAGATAGAAATTATAGCTGGCAGTTAGTAAGAGATATTTGACTGTTGTTCCTCAAACAAATTAGGAATTTATTTTCACATAAAAGATGACTGGAGGTTGGGTCTAGGGCTGGCAGGGCAGCTCTACGAAGTCATCAGAGACCCACGATCCACCATCCTCCAACTAAGGCTTCCATCCTCAAGGTCACTTCATGGGCCAAGATGGCTGCTGGAGCCCCAGCCATCTCATCTGTTTTATGGGAAAGAAGAAGGAGAAAGGAGAAGGAGCAAAAAGACCTCACTCTGGGTTTAGTTGCCTCTTTAAAAAGGGTCTATTGGTCTCACTCAAAGACTTCCAGCTTCCCGATCATTGGCCACCCCCAACTACCAAGGAGGCTGAAAAATGCAGTCCTTTCGTCGGGCATGTTGCTGTGCAAAGGAAGACCAGAACTCTAGGGGTGAGAAAGAAGAGGATTATGTTACAGGGCCATGACGGGAGTAACTTGAGGCTTTGAAAGTCACTCAGTCACTCTCTTCTGGATTGCTGTGCTGGAGGACACAGGCTCAGAGCCACACCGTGGAGTGTATGCTGCAACATTAGCTTTTATGGTCCCACCAGCCATCATTGGCTTTGCCTGTGGTCTCCTAAGGGGCCCCACTGCACTGCCTGATATGTGTATAACCTGCCAACTTTGCCAGTGGCTTGTGCTCATGGGCATCAGGCTGACTGGTCAGTGGTGTCGAGTGTCGGGGCTGAGATTGGAGAGACCTGGCTTTGAGCCGTCTTTTACTGGTTGCATGACCACGGGCAAATGCATCGTTATTTGTGAATGTTTTTCCCCTCGTCTATAAAATGGGCATCATAATACTTGTACACATTGAGGGCTTATTTTGTGCCAGCTCTGTTCTGCATATTTTATACATCATGCTACGTTGAATTTTCCCAATGAGCCTATGCGGGAGATACTGCTATCATTCCTATTTTACAGGTGAAGAAACTGAGGCACAAGGAGTTTAAATACAGCTAAGGAACAAAAAAGCTGGGAAAGAAATCTGATCTGATCTCAGAGCTCACATTCTGGACACTACCCCAGGTATTACTTCTGTGAGCCTCAGTTTCACTATCTGTAGAATGGGGGTGGTTAGAGAACTTCCTTGGGCTGACTTGAAGATCCAATGAGACACTGATGCCTGCGATGTGCTCTGTTCAGTACCTGGTGCATAGTAGGTGCTTGGCACATGTTGGCTGTTATCGCCCTGTTCCTTGTGCCGTCAATGCCTCCCTTTGTTTCCCACGTTTGGCTAAATGTTGTCTACTGGGGAGCACGTCCTTTATCTTCTGGCTAGTTTCAGTTCCATTTCCTTGGAATTCTGGTTTCTATATGTGAGCCTCAGTGGTTATTTGTAGCTCACATGAGAAGACCAGAGCTCTGGGGAAATGTGCCATTTTCCCAGATGGGAGTAACTGGGAATGTTGTGTTTATTCTGCAGAAACGCATTTTCTGGGAAAGTGACTCATGGACTCTCCTGCCATCTCCTGGAGACAGAGTCCAGCATTACCAGAGTGACCGGGATGGTCTCTCGTGGGAGAGGCCATTTGGACAGGGTGTGGGGCTATGCTGAAGACTTCCTGAGAAGAAGTCCGGGGACAGAGCAGTGAGTGGGTGCGGGAAGGTAGGCAAAGGAGCCACAAACTCTCCTGCCATGTTACCTTCACAGAGCCTCAGGCCTGAGGAATACCATGCCTGACGGCCCCCTTGGGCCTAGGAGAAGGAGACTTCTTGGCAATAGCCCCGGAAATGAGGACTGGAAATGGAGGCAGACACCACTGGCCTACTTTCTAATACCTATTTGCTTTGTGCTAACAGAACATCGATTAGTTTTTGAATCAATATTCTAAGCCAGTCATGATGACCATATCGTTATCAAATTTCTCAGCCTCTCACGCTCGTCATGTGACCCAGTTCTGGCCATTCCATCCTCATGTGGAAATCTGCTGGGGGCATTTCTGGGAAAGCTTTTGCTCTCCTGATGAAAAGACACAGGTGTAGCTAGTGTGGCCCTTGACCTTTGCCTTACTTTTGGCCTTTCTTGAACCCAAGTGTGGTGACTGGAGCTATGGCAACCACCTTGTGACTCAGAGGCCAAAGCATGAGGATAAAAGGTCAATTATATTAGAAATGGTGGAGTCAGGGTCCCTAATGCTAGCAATTGCCTGCCTCTAGTTGTGGTATGTGAAAAAAAGAAACTCCTATTTATTTGTGTAGGCCTCCGCTGGTAGGATGTTGTATTTTGCACGTGAATGTGTTCCTAGCAATGCAGACATGAAGGCAGAGATTGGTCCAGGCCACTCAGAGACATTGCACGCTCATTGATGTTTACAAACAACGCCTCAGCAATGTGCTGAGGCCTCTGCTGGACCTTGGTGACACCCGGCAAATCAGGCCCAGACTCTTCCCTCAAGGGGGTCACAGTCCACTAAAAAAGATGACACAAATTGTGTAATGGATAGGAACTATTGCACAACTCTCAGAGAGCAAGAAATCCCTTTACTTTAAAACATTGGATTAAACCCTAATTGAGGGACCACGTGCCAAGGGTGGCAAAAACTGTGAAAAAAGTGCAATGGGGGAAGGGTGGAATTGCTCAGGATTACCCAGGATCTCAGGGCTTGGTCAGCCCTGAAAAATTGAAGGGGACCTTTGATGATCCTGCTGACGCAGCCTGGTTTTAGTTACATAAGATTAGCTGTGATGACAAGTAAACCCCCAAATCTCGGGGAGCAGCACCATGAGGCTTTATTTCTTGTTCATGTCACAGTGTGATGTGGGTGAGTGGAGGCCAGGGAGCAGCTGAGGTCTGCTCGGCATGGCCATTCAAGGACCGAGGCCCCTTCCGTCTTGTGGGGCTGCCTTTCTCTAGGTCTTCAGGGCTCGCTCATTCAGTGGGGAGATGGGGAAAGAGAAGGGAAAGTCTTGCGGGCCAGGCTCGGAAGTGATAACCTCATCTCCTCTCACGTTCCATTGGCTGGAACTCCATCTATGGCCACACCTAACTTCAAGTGGGGGATGGCGATGGAGTCTCGCTGTGTGCCCAGAAAGAGCGAGCGTAGATATTGGGGACACCAGTTGGCCCTCAGAAGTGGTGGGGAACAGGCTCCCTTCCTCGTGTCCTCAGCTGCTCCTTTTTACAGACCAGCCAGCCAGTGGCCGCAAAGCACCTGGATCTTCCCAACATAAAAACGTGAGCATGGGCCATCTCCAGGAAGTCCACCTGACCCAGGCAGTGCCCTCTCGCCCTGAACACACACACACACACACACACTCACACACACTCACACACACTCGCACACACACCTGTATTTCCACCTTGCGTTACAACAGGCTTTCTTAACCTCGGCACTATTATATTTTGGGCTGGATAATTCTTGCTTGTGGGGCTGTCTTGCACATTGTATGATGTGGAGCGGCATCCCTGGCCTCTTCCCACTAGATGTATGTAGCTCCTCCCAGCTGTGACAATCAAAAATGCCAACAGACATTGCCCAATACCCCTGGGGAGCGGGGGCTGGTGGTACGTGGCAAAACCACCCCTGGTTGAGAACACTGGATTAGCAGATGCCAGAACTTTAAACAGGACAGGCTGCCTTCTCTTTGTGGAGGTCTGAGGCGCAGGGAGGGAGAGGCACTCATGGTTCCTGGTGTGTCTGTGGCAGAAGAAAATAAAACCAAGTTGGCAATTCATTTCCCAGAAGATCATAGTTCAAATAACAGCGGGATGAGATCAACATTGTGATGAGGTTTCTGTGGGCAAGGGTATTTCAAAGGTAGGACCAATGGGTCAGCTCTGCCAGTGGGGGCTGTTGCTTCACAAAAGAAGAGACACTTGAACCAGGTCGTGAAGGCTGGAGAAGTTGGGGAGACAGGGGTCTTCAGCGGGTTTGCAAAAACAGTGTGGTGCATTGTGGGAGCTGGAGGTGATTTGATGTGGCTGGAGTGTAAGCACTGAGAAGCCACCTCTTCCAGGAGTCCCCCTCCCCGTCCCCACTGTCCCGCTATAGGCCCATCGTACCACTGATCACCGTGGGATGGCTTGCTTTACTTCAAAGCCTCGCCTTTTATTCTTCTATATCCCAGTCCCTCACACGTACTAGGTGCTCAGGAAATGGAATGAAGGAATCCATAAATGACGGAACTGATTCGTGTAGGATCTCCTATGCCGGCTTGAGTGGATTGGATTCCAGGCTGGGCAATGGGGAGCCATTGCATGGTTTTGAGCAGAGGAGTCACCTGGTGGTGGGTGGAGGAAGCTTTAGAAAGGGTGGAAACTGGGAGACCGGTTGTCAGGATGGGGTGGTGGGAGATGATGAGGCCTGAGCCGAGCTATTTCAAAGCAACAGGTATAGGAGTTGATGAGGATTAGTTGGGGGCGGGGTGGGGGGGCGGAGTCAAAGTGCAGGGAAGGGGTGGGGCCTTGGTCTAGGGTCCGGAACTAGGGAGTGGAGGGGGCTGGGGCAAGGTGCCTGGAAGACCCCCAACGGGGAGGAGTCCGGCAGGTGGAAGGAATCTGAAGTCTGAAAGAGAAGTCTAACCCAGAAATGGAAAATAAGGAGTCATTCATGTGTAGTGACGGGAAAAAAAGCACATAATCCTATTTTTAAGAAGCTGGCTGTAAAAAAAAAGAAAAAAAAAAAAGAAGAGGCTGGCTGTAGCTATTTCTGCCTACATATAAGGCAACAGAAGCACTATACTTACAGAGCAGCTCTTGTCTGGAAAAATACTTTTAAGAGCCCTTGAATAGTTGAAAAGCCTTTGTTCTGCCTGGAAGCAACCTCACAGAGAAAGGAATGCTCTTTTTTCCCTGGAGATGAGCGGTGGGGTTGGGTGCAAATGCTGGAGGGCTGGAGCAGGTCCACACAACAGGGGTTTCCTCAGGGTGACAAGGCTGACAACCACGAGAAACTCTGTCCAGCGAGCGTTCCATTTTAAATGGCCCCTGATGTGTAATTGCCCTTTATCTTAGAACTCAATAATAAGAAGGCAAGTAACCCAATTCAAAATAGGCAAAGGCTCTGAACAGACATTTCTCCAAAGCAGGTATACAGATGTCCAGCAGCACAGGAGCAGGTGCTCAGTGCCAGCGCCAGCAGGGAAATGGAAATCGAACCACAGTGAGACGCCACTGACATCTATGAGAACGGCTAAACTCAAAGACAGAAAACACAAGTGTGGACGAGGGTGAGGAGAAATTGGAACCCTCATGTCATTGCTGGTGGGAATGTAAAACGGTGCAGCCACTGAGGAAAACAGTCCGTAAGTTCCTCAAAAGGCTAAATACAGAGTTACCATATGACTCAGCGATTTCACTGCTGGAGAATACCCAAGAGAAATGCAAAGTGCGTCCACTAAAACAAAAGAAACCTGTACATGAAATGTTCACAGCCGCATTATTCACAATTGCCAAAAGATGGAAACAGCCCAACTGCCCATCGACAGATGCATGGGTAAACAAAGTGCGGTGTGACCATATAATGAAATACCCTTCAGTCACAAAAAGAAAGGAAGTCCTGGCACATGCTACGATGAGGATGAGCCTTGAAAATATCATGTTAGGTGAAAGAAGACAGATGCAAAGGGTCACGTATTGTGTGCTTCTGTTTATATGCAGCACAAATCCATACAGACTGAAAGTACATTAGTGGTGGCCAGGGGCTGGGGAGGAGGATGGAGAAGCATAGCTAACGGGTGTGGGGTCCTATGTGGGCCAATGGAAATGTTCTGGAATTAGATCGTGATGATGGTCACACAACATTGTGAATGTGCCAGGAACCACTGCACTGTATGCACTTTAAAATGGCTATACTGAGGAATTTTAGCTCAATACAAAAAAATATTTTTTATGTATATGGAAACTCTCTGCACTTGCTGCACACACTTTCTATTAACCTAAAAGCACTCTCAAAAATAAAGTCTGTTCATGAACAAAACATGAACTGACCATGAGAAGTATGAAGTCTGCGGCCTTGGGTCCCTGAGTGCCACCTGCAGGCAGCTGGTGGTTTGGACTCCCGCTGGTGCCCTCCTCAGCCCTCCAGGGGGCTCAGGGAGGTCAGGACATTCACCCAAGATCAGCCAGTGGGTAAGTGGCAGAGTTGGGAAGGGACCTCAGATGTGTCTGGCCCCAGTGTGGGCAAGAGGGGCATTGCTGCAGGCTGTGTTCCGGGCAGCCTCTCGACAACAGCTCTGAGACTGGACACATACAGTCACTGCCCCAGAAACACAGGCGCACGTTCACACACACTGAAACATGGACACACACTCCCCATACACAGATCCCACATACACACATCCACTGGCAAACACACTCACACCACACACACCCTCTCACTGAAGCAGTCACAGCCAGTGTCTCTCTCTGTCTCTCTCTCTCACATACACACATACAGAAACAGACGTATATACACATACAGTGAAACACAGATACATACAACTCACACAGACAGACACACACAGAACTACAGACCCAGACACACTCACACTCACACTAGGGCCTGAGCTCCAGCCTGTAGTTAAAAGTGCTGGTTACCTAAGTCCTGGGAGGAAGGAAGGGAAGCCCGTGGGGGAGAGGCTCGGCCAGCTCAGAGTTTCCTGTGGCACTTGCATCGGGCAGGGCCTCCCAACAGGCGCTGGGCCATCAGGCAGCGTGCTCTAGATGCTGGCTGGCACCTGAGAATGGGTCAGGGGACTTGGGCAGCTCTGGGACCAGGGCAGGTGCTCCGGGAGCTACCCCCTTCACCTAGGGCCAATTCTCTCCAATTCATTAACATTGGACTGTTGGAGTCTTTGAGAGTAGAGGGAGGCTAGGGCTCCTTACTGGACCCTGCAGGTCACAGCCAGTGGTACCAGTCGTAGCAGTGATAATAGTAATGAATAAGGAACATTTACTAAATATTTTCTATGCACCAGGTACTGTGCTGAGAGCTTTATCACCTACCCTCAGAACAAGCCTGGAAGGCCAGTACTATTATTGTACCATTGTACAGATGGGGAAAGAAAGATCTGCAGAGGCCAAACAACCTGCACAAGCTGGGTCCAGATCCCAGGGTGTATCAGTCAGCTATCACTGCAATAGCGCTGCTAACAAACCACCCAAACTCGAGGAATTAGAGCAGCAAGTATTTATGCTCATTCGATGGGTCTGCAGGGTGACTGTCGGTGGGCCGGTGGGTCTGGGCTCGGCTGGGTGGCTCCGTTCAAGTCTGCAGGTCAGCTGGACAGGACTGAGTCCAGGTCTGCTCCACTCGTAATCTTTCTGGGGCCCAGGCTAATGGGGCAGCCGTCGGGACGTGCACTCCTCCTGGTAGTTGCCGGAGCCCGAGAAGCCACAGCGGTCCCACAGGCACGTCTGAGGTCTCTGCCTTTCTCATGCCCATTCTCGTTCGATTAGCCAAAGCCAGTCACATAGTAGTCAAGCCCAAAGTCATTGGCACAGGGAGGTCTGCTCTGCCCACAGTGAGAGGGGAAGACTGAGGGTGAGTGTTTGCTGAGCAATAATAATCCACTCTCTCACTTAGGTTTAACTCAGAAACCCGAGGTCACAACCAATATGTGACATGCCAGCATTAGTGCATAGCAGTGAACAGGAAGGGACATAAGAGCCAGGCCCATTGGGACTGAGGTCCTTGCTCCAACACTTCCTGGCTGTTGTTTAACCTTTCTGGGCCTCACTTTTCTCATCTGCAAAATGGATTGTTATGAGGTATAAATGGGGTAATGTATATCAAGTGCTTGGCACAAGGCCAGCACACAGAAAATCTTCAGTACATAATAGCTATTATTATTATCTATTTGTCCTCAACTGGGGATCGCAACCCCCTCCTCAGAACCATCTGGAAATGTTTGTAGGGTGTTTCAGGTTAGGGATGTATTTCAAGGCTGAGGGCCAGGGACGCTCAACATTTGCAAAACCAACTCACTCCACAAAGAACTGCCCCATTCAAATGCCGATTGCCCTTATCAAGAAAACTGAAAGGTGCTAACAATGGCACTTCCTGTTACAGATGGAGACACTGAGGCCTAGGGAGGAGCAGAGGCTAGACCAGGAGGTGGCCCTGGGGTCTTCCAAAAATCCAGTGAGTCTGTTTGCTGCTGGGATACTGGCTCCTCCGTGGGCGACTTTCCCCTCCGATCTGCAGCACCGGCTTCTGTCCTGCCTGGCTTCACAAGGCAGGCGGGGGTGTCAGCATGAACAAGGACACACTGACCAAGCAGCAGAGGCTGCTGGCCAGGGCCTGGGGTGACAGCTTACCCCGCTGTTGGCCTGGACACATGAAACCTGGCTGTCTGAGCTGCCCTCCTGAGCTGGGCTATAAAACCCCGGGAGTTTTATGAATCAATCAGAACAACACGCCAGTGGGTGAAGGCAGACCAGGTAATTCAGAGGAAAGAAGCAACTGAACTCCACTGTGTATCTGCCGAGACCTGAGGCTCACAGCGGAGTCGGTTCCTGCCCCGGGATGAGCGCCATGACGTCATGCGCTGATGACGCAGCAGCGCTTGGGTGATATTAAATCCTGAGACGCACAGCCTGCAGGAATCATGAGGCCGTATCAGACAAAACCCACCCAAGGGGCAGTCTGCAAACTGCCTGGCCTGTAGTCTCCCGAGATGTCCGCGTTGAGAAAGCCAAAGGCAGACCCAGGACCCGTCCAGATCAAAGCCAGTTAAGGGGAACACATGATTCTGCACTGGAGCCTGGATCAGAGAAAAAACACACTGGGAAGGCCGTTTGCAGGACGGTCGGCGAAATTCCAACGTGGCCTGTATGTTAGCCATGCTCTTGTATTAGTGACGAACTTCCCGATTTTCATTGTTGTATTGAGAGCTCACAGGAGACAGTCGTTGTTTTTAGGAGATACCCACTGAAGTCGTTAGGGGTGAAGAGTCTGCAAGCTACTCTCAAATGGTTTGTAAAAAATAACTTCATATACGCAGATAAAGCAAAGGCTGGGAAATGATAATAGGTAAAACTATTTTTTAAAGAGATATGTGGGTATTTATTGTATAATCTTGCAATTTTGGGGTGGGTTGGAAATTTTTCAAAGTAAACATTTTTTTAATCGCTTAAATGTTACAATAGCCTGATTTATTTAATTAATAAGTTCAAGAGATTGCTAAAAGGTAAGGCTCTTAGGTCTTTTTGAAAGAAGCACAGGAGGTGCATTGGTAAATAGTGCAAATAAAACACTTCTAATAATAAAAAAGAAAAGCACATGGGAAAATGTCCAACATCACAAATAATGGGGAAGAAAGCCAATTAAATAAGGTATAATTATTCAACTATTAAATCAATGTAAATATGTTTGAAAGAATGGTACTCTATGCCGGGGGGTATGCTGGGAAATGGGAACTTCATTCTTCCGCAGGGCACACAACCTTTAAAAAGCAGTTTGGCTGTCTGTATCCTCTGCGTTTCCGGGGTCAATCCTGAGGAAATAATCCTAAACTGTACTCCACACATTAATCTGACCCGTGTGTCATAAGAGGAAGTGTCTCTGCTGAGGTCCCACCCAACACTTAGCTCTAATCCTGATTGCTCTCAGCTGGTCCTTCCCAGCCTGTGCATACCCCCTGCTGAGCAGTTTTCATGCTATTACAAGAGCTGCTTACACTCTTTGAGCTGTGGGGCAAGACCTGCTTCGAATTGTCCACTCGCACAGACTTCTTAGTCCCCGTAGCACTCAGTAGCCCTCGGTGCTCCACGCCTGGAACCATGAAATGGGAAATGCCGTCTTCTCCCAGGGTCACTCACCCCTCCCCTGACCACTGTTGCTTGACTAGAATTGGTCACGTGACCTACTCCGGCCAGGTCTGTCTCCCACACTCTCAGCTACCCTTTTTGGTCCATGAATGCACACCTGGCCCAGGTGGAACCAACGGGACCTTGTCTCCGGCGTTTGAACAAAAATGTATTGTCAGGCGATGTTTTCTAGCTTACTTATCCCACTGTGTGCAGCAGAACAAACTATGGGAACTCAATCCCTTAATATTGACTGAGACTTGCTTCATGCCTCAGCATCTGGTCAATTTAGGCAAATGTTTTGTGTGACCTTGAAAAGAATGTAGGTTCTGCAGTTGTGGAGACTGCAGTTCTGTGGAGCTCAATGACATAGAGCTGGTTCATCTTATTGTTCAAATCTGTAGACTTGTGGGGTTTTACTGACTTTCAGTTACCGAGATGAATATTTTAACTCCCACAAGATATCTGTAAGGTCACAAACATCTAACATTGACATTTACCTGTCTTCGTGCCCTTCATCCCTTCCTGCGGTCCTGGGCTTCTGGCTGGGCTTCTGTTCGTCTTCCGGCTGGGGAGGAATTTTCTCGCCTTTGTCTGAAAACATCTTTACTTTGTCTCAATTTCTGAGGGATAATTTCACTGGACTGAAATTCAGTACTGGTGCACAGAGACCACGGAGAACCTGAGAGGAGGCCGACCCAGGACCTCGGGCCATGGGAGGGTGAATGCTTTGCCTCTGACCTTACAGGAGCCGTCAGGCTTCTCAGAGAAGAGGAAACTTTAACTGGACCTCAAAGGGTTGATGTGAGGAAATGAAGCAGAGAGGGGGCAGAAACATGATAGGATTTTTCTGTGTGTGTGTTTTTGTTTTTTAGGAGGGCGCAGCTCACAGTGGCCCATGCAGGGATCGAACCAGCAACCTTGGTGCTACCAGCACCATATTCTAACCAACTGAGCTAACCGGCCACTCCAACATGATAGGTTTTGAGCACTGAATATTTGAGTAATCTTTGAGGATCCTGCATTGGATCTTGTGCTGGGCTTTTTATGTCATGTCCTCCATCTTAAGGAGGCAGGACTGAGTGGTGGTAAAAGGCCAGGCTTGGCTCTGGGCTGGCTGTCACTTACTCAGCTGTGCGACTGGGGGCCAGTCCCTTCCACAGGAGTCGGTTCTCTGATCTGGAAAGCCACAATAACACAGCTTACCTCACAGGGCTGTCAGGAGGCTTAAAGGAAACTGTGTTGAGCACAGAGCCTGCTGCATTATGAGCTCAAACATCCTAGCTATTATTTTTATGGCTGGTATTTTCTCTTCTACTGAGAGTCAGAGAGGGTGAGTCATTTGCCTCAGGTCACACAGCCAGGAAGTAGTGAGGGAATTGTCTCATGTGATTGATTTGATTTCCTATTCACAGACCCATCCTCCTCCTCATTCCATAGATGGGGTCACTGAGGCCCAGAGAAGTGCTGTGCTGAAGGCCTCTCAAAATTTGGGAGTGGCAAAACTTTCATTCATTCATTCATTCATTCATTCATACGTGCCTGCTTTGTACCAAGCAGGATCCAGGTGCCATGAGAGAGTTGTGTATAAACAGATAAAAATCCTTACCCTCGTGAAGCTCCCATTCTACTGGGGGAGACTGACAGTATACAAAATAAATAAGTAAACTAAATACATTTGTTAGATGGCGATTTGGGCTGTGGAGAGAAGTACAGTTGGGAAGGGGATGGAGAGCGTAGGGGAAAGTCGACGTGTTCAATAGAATGGAAAGATGATGCTTGATCTGAAGGAGGTGAGAGAGGGAGCTGTGAGGACATCTGCAGGTACAGCATTCTAAGCAGAGGGCACAGCTTGTGCAAAGGCCTGGAGGTGAGGGTGTGCCTAAGCTGTTTCAGGAACAGCAAAGAGGCCGGGAGGAAGGCAAGGGTTGTCTACGCTGTGGATGCTGAGGGGGCTGGAGGCTCTGCCAGCACCAACGTCCCTGCTGGTGTTTCCTGGGCCTTGGACTACTGGATCCAGGGAAGTCCATTCCTGAGCCTTCTTCCCAGCAATAGGTCAGTGGGGCTCCTTCCGAAGCCCCGGGCCAAAGGGAGGGTTGACCCATCGCAGCAGCGCTGCCCTGCCCCAGCTCCTACCCCGGCTCCTGCTGAACCTGCCCCTCTCTGGTTCCTGGACCTTCCACAATCGGGCCTGAACCTAGGAAGGGGGAGCTAGGCATCATGGCCATCCTCTTGGTTTTAAAGAACTGCTGACGTGGTTTCTAGTGATGCAGGTGAGGCTGTCTGCAGAGCAGCTCTGGCTGCCTGTCCTGGCTCCTCATCCTGTGTTCTCCTGGGAACTTGGCAGGTCCCTGAGCTGCCGCCTGGCTATCCTGGGCCCTAGTGCTGGCCTGGTCCTAAACCCCAGAATGTCTGTGAGTGTTGTGAGTTATGATCCTAACAGCTCAGTCTCAATTATACAGAAAGAAAGGAGACAATTTATTGAGAACCCACTGTGTGCTGGGCACTTTTGTACATATTATTACTTGTAATCCTTACCACAGCCATGCTCAAGAGATATTGTTACACCTATTTAATGAACAGAAAATACATTCAGAGTAGGGAAAGGTTTAGGTTTTACCCAAAGCCACCCAATAAGCAAATGTTGATTTTAGTAATGAGAGCCCATTTTAGTGATTGCTGGGAGCCAGGAAGCCAGCTGGAGGGGGAGGCAGAGCGAGACAGGTTAGTTAGTCTGGTTGCTAGGTAGACAGGGGGGTCCCTGGTGGAATAAACAAAAAAAGCAGCCATATCCTGCGACTCCAGGCCCTGAAATGTCTCCTTCACTCCAGGAGAGAGACATGGGAATATGCCTTAAGCTTAATAGATAATCTCAAATCCCTTCTGCTGCTTCTGACAAAGGAGCAGACCTGGGTTGGTTTGTTAATCCCTTCAGGAGGAGCAAACAGGAAAAAACCTAACAGATAAATTCTGTTAGAAGGCTCCAGCCCCCTTCCCCAAGCAGGCTGGGGAAAGTATGAAAGCAAAAGCCTTTTGCCTTAGCCAGTGGGCAGCCCCATTCGGGACCCCCTCCCGCTTCGGAGCTGCAACCTCTTCTCCCGCCTCTACTAAACTATCCTCTTTTTCAAACTTTTTGCCTCTCCCTGGTCCGTGTGTCCATTCTTCGGCTTCATGAGACATGATCCCGGCCCATACCCAGAAACTGCCGGCAGATCCAACATCATCTACTTCAAGAGGAGGAGCAAGGAAATGCAGAAATGGCTTTTAGTTTTGATCTCCTTATACATAGCAAGGGTCAAACCCCTGGCCAGAGAGGTCACCTGGAGATGTTCGCCCCGGAGCTAACTGGGAGATGATAAATGGCTCCATATTTGAAGAGCTATCGAGGAGCAAGGAGAGATAACCCTGAGGGTAGAAAGCAGCTCTGTTTGTTAGAGCTTCGGGAAGGGTGACTTTGAGTCTGCACCTTGAATGAACACCTCGTCCAATAGTGGAGCAGGCTACCTCCAGAGGTGGTAAACCTCCCATCACTTGAGGCATGTAAGCAGAAGTGACTTTTCTATTTGCCAGAAACACACAAAAAAGAATATTCTAGTGAGAGAGGTTGGCCTGGATGATTTCTCTGAACGCCCTCAGACTGGGGAGTTTTTCAAAGCATCAGGCAAAGACTATTGATTGCCCCCAAAATATCTTCCGCAGGAGGATTTTTAAAAAATTATTATTATTATTATTATTTTTAGGATTTTTTATTGGGGTAGGGGAACAGGACTTTATTGGGGAACAGTGTGTACTTCCGGGACTTTCCCAAGTCAAGTTGTTGTCCTTTCAGTCTTAGTTGTGGAGGGCGCAGCTCAGCTCCAGGTCCAGTTGCCTTTGCTGGTTGCAGGGGGCACAGCCCATCATCCCTTGCGGGAGTCAAGGAGTCAAACTGGCAACCTTGTGGTTGAAAGCCCGCGCTCTAACCAACTGAGTCATCTGGTACTGGCCCATGTGGGAATCAAACCAGCAGCCTTCTGCGTTTGGAGCATGGAGCTCCAACCTCCTGAGCCACAGGGCCGGCCCCGCAGGAGGATTTTAATACGAATAACCCCACTCACATTTGAAGCTGTAGTCTGGCTTCTGTATGTCTGGGTGTTTCCTATTCGCAGAGGGAGAGTGGCAGGGGGTGGGTTGGGGTAGAGGAGTGGATTCCCCTAGTTGCTTAGCTCTAGTGTGACCTCTGAGGTTTACCTTCTCTGTTCCCAGATAAACCAAACACACAACAACTCATTTTCCTGTCTTAATAAAACCACAGGAGCAGCCAGGTTGGTCAGCAGAAAGCTGAGGCTTCCGTGAAGTAAACATGTAATGGGGGGCAGAGGAATGCTCACTCGGAGCCCTCCCCCTTGGCAGGATCCCCAGAATTGGCTCTGGTTCCAGCAGGCCCCGCCTGGACACAGAGGAGGGGAGCTCTTGACCCTTGTAACTGTGCTCAGTAGGGAAACCAGTCCTTAGCAGCTACTGTGTATCCAGCCTTAGTGGTCACTTAAGCACTTCCCACTGCACTGCGTGGACAGTTCCAGTCCCGTGTGGTATTTCCCTTTTACTTTTGAAAAACTGAAATGTGCCCAAGTCACAGAGCTAGTGCCTGCTCCAAAGCCAGGGTCCTTCTGGTCTCGTTGGTGGGCCTGCCCCATCCTACGCATGTAGTGAAGGTTGGGCCCTCAGCAAGGCGGGAATACCCTGTGGTTGCTCAGTAAATGCTCGAGACTGGTAGGTGCTTAGTGCTGTGGCTGCTCGCTGGCGGATTGTGAAAGCATTCATGAGGCAGGTAGAAATACAGAAGGAAGATTTATTAAAGTAAGAGTAGGGTAGGCTGGGCAGTCTGCTGGAAACTACTGCGTAGTCTTTGTTTGTCTCAAGGTTTCTATTTTCTAACCAGGATGTAAATTGCTTCAGCCCGTAGTGGAATCTACTATTGAGTTCAGCTTTGTCCGTTGGGGTGGGGGAAGCAGTTAAACTGATCATGGCAACCTTTGCACATGCTCTGTAGATTTAAGTTGGAGCCGGAGTGGATCCCATACAGATGCAAAACCTCTCGCAAGTCACAGGGAAATAAACAGAACCATTGTAACTGGTCTGCATAGTAAATGTACAGCAAGCAGAGCCATCAAGGCCTGGTGGAAAGGAGGCAAGGAAAGCTTTCAAATAGTCCCAAGCTAAATTACACTTATTAAATTGAATTATATCAGAGATCCAAATCTCAAAACAGAAGGTTTAGTGCCACCGTTACAATCCCGTCTCATCATGTAGGGCCACGGGGTAGAGCAGTGAATTAGAAAACAGCCTGAATTAGGAAGCAACTGGCGTTGGGTAAGTCCTGCCCAGGCTCCCAGCTCTTCTTAGTGCAAAATATGGGAATCTCTTGAGTCTATTTCCCCATAAATGCAACACCTGGCTCTCTTGGGACCCAAAGAACTAAAATCCCACCTACTTTTCTCAACTCCTTCCCTCCCACTCTCAACTCCTCAGCTCACCAGCCTTTTCTGGATTCCTGAAGTGCAAGCCATTCCTCTTTCTCCTCTGCCCTGCCCCACGCTTTGCAAGTCTGGCACCTTCTCATCTGCTCAACCCTCCCAGAGGCCTTCCCTGAGCATTCTAAGGCACTATCCTTTGTTATTATCTGACCTAACCGCCAGTTTTTTCCATCATAGTACTTATCCAAGCTAGAATCCTTTATTCATGTTTTGTCTCATACTTCCGTTAAGAGAGTGAGGGCCAGGACCTTGTGTTGCTGGCTACTGTACCGCAGCACAGCCCTGAGGTCAGCAAATACCGGGTGAGTGAATGAGCTGAAGGAAGGAAGGAATTGGAGGAGTCTCTGGCTGGGACAAATATCGTGGAGGCCGCGTGGGCGAGGCCCTAGGGTCCCGAGGAGTGGCCTCGGTTGCAGGCTACTAGGTGTGCTGGGTCTGCACTGCCTCTGGACAAACAAATCCCAGAAGGGGGCAGGATCCCAGTCGGCTGGGGGCTGCGCACAAAGCTACTTGTACCCACTACCCGGCAGCCTCTGGCCTCATCGCTATCAGCCAAGGGACGCCAGGTCAGTTGGCCGGTCCGGTGCGGGAGCCGGGGACCAAAAAGGGCAAAAGCGGAGGCCGAATACGAGCGGACACTGCCGCGTGGCTGCCTCGAACCGGCAATCACTGCAGCATACGACCCTGGGACTTGTAGTTCTCGGCTCAAAAGACCGTCACGAGCTCCAGGAAAGTGGCGCGTCGCGGAGACGGGGAACTACATTTCCCAGAAGGCCGGCAGAAGTGGGGGTCACCGGGAAAGCGCCCCGGCCGGCGGCGCTTCCCCAGCGCAATGGGGCCGGTTTTGGGGGTGAGTGGCTGCCGCGAGGCTCCCGCGTGGTCCCTCCAGTGGTGGTCCCTCGGTTGAGAGGATCTGGGGACCCGGGAGCAGAGCTAATGTGCAGCTCCCTGGCGGGGCCCGACTGCTGCGGCGGCCTCGACAATATTGACTTCAGGCAGGTAATGATCGCGCTGGGCCGCGTGGGTACAGGGAGAAGGATCCTGATGGTTTGCGGGCCTGCGGGCGCCGCCTCCAACGCCCGGTGGGCGGGCCCACCGTTACCAGGCAACGGGGGCGGGGCGTAGTGCGGGGGCGAGGTTACGTGTGGGAGGGCGTTAGCGTGTGTGTGTGTAAGAGAGGCTGACTCACAGGCTCAGATTGTTGGTGTATGTCACAGGAGTTCCTGAGGTTGTGTGTGTGTGTGTGCGCGCGCGCGCGCGCGCGTGTGAACCTCTGGGATTGTGTGAGTCTCTGAGATTGTGTATGTGGGCCTCTGGGATTGCGTGTCTCTGAGATTTTAGCCTCTGAGACTGATACAGTTTCTAAAATTGGGAGCCCCTGAGATTGTGAGTCTCTCAGAGTGTGTGTGTGTGTGTGTGTGTGTGTGTGTGTGTGTGTATGTGTATGTGAGCCTTTGAGATTGTGTGGTCAGAGTTGCTCTGAGAGTGTGTGTCCTGGAGTCCAGGTGTGACTGTGTGTGACTGAGCATGTGTGAGTGTGACAGAGGCATGTGTGTTTGGGAGTGTGGCTGGTGGGGGCATGTGGATGTGTGGGAACTGTGAGGGCCTCCTCCCGTCCCCCCGCAGGAGGCCAGCTCTGCAGCTGAGGCAAGAAAATAATTTGAACCCCGGCTCCTCCCTGGCTGGCCCTGAGCCAGCTGCAGAAGGCATCCTCCTTTGGGGTCTATGAGTAGAAATGGTTTACAACCTGTAAAGCACAACATTGTGCTGACGTGGGATGGGTGGGCCCTGGTGTCTGAAGACCTGGCTGGCTGAGGTGGCAGCCCCTTTGCAAAATCAGAAGCCAGAGAGTTTGCCATTTCATGACATCCCTCCACAGGCTCCAAATTCCAATGGCTTTTACTCTCTTCTGCATTCTTCCTTTTATCAAAGCTTCCGCTTAGATTCTTGATTCACCTTTTTTGTCAATCATCTACTCTCCATGGAGCTCATAAGATATATCTCCGCCGGAAGCAGCCTTAGATCTAGTTCTTTCACTCCCTTTATTCATTCATGGATACAGCTGATCTCTGCTGAGAACCTGGTGTTGGGGGACAGTTGAAGTTCTCTCACTGAGCTTTCATTCTAGTAACGGAGACCACAAGCATGGAAACGTAGAAAATTCTCTGAAGGAGATAAAACTGGTCAATGTTGTAGAGAGTAGCTGGTGGAGAGGTGGAATTGAAGTCCTGAGATAGCCAGTTCCCTGTCTGTGAGGTGATCCGAGACCTGAGCATAGGCCAGTGGGGCCAGATGCTGTCAGGCGAGGGGCAGCAGGGAAGAGGCCTCAGGAGGAAGTATTTGTTCAAGGCACAAGAGGAGGCTGGCATGTGGCCCCGAGGGAGGAGTCCGGACAGTGGAAGTGGGTGGGTGGGAAGCAGAAGAGAGGAGGACTCTTGTTTTTTCAGTAAACTCTTCCTTAAGAATAACATACATTTAGATGAGTGACATATCATACGGGTACAGCTCAGGCATTTTCACAAAGTGAACATTCCCCTGTAACGAGCACCAAGATCAAGGCAGATCATCACCTCTCTCAGGCAGCTGCTCTCAGGAGGATGATTGTGTTGATGGAATCCTTAGAATCTTACATTGTAAATGGTGTAAATGGCCATTAGAGATCGTGGGACATACATGGTCAGTGGCAGGACTGCAATTCATGTTTTCTGCTGCAGCAAATCTCAGATGAGAAGGGCACCTGAAATGCCAAAGCACTCCCTGCCTCAGGGGGTGGAGCTTCACGGAGTGACTCCGTGTAGAAGGGTGGCTTACCATTAATATGAGGTGGGGAAGCCTTCCAGCCAGAGGGCAGAATGCAGGGGGCAGTGGGCTCAGTGCAGGCCCAGCTGGAGGGTGAGGGTCCTATGTTCAGGACCTAGGAGCAGGAGGTGAGAATCCGCCATGCTTAGGGGAAGATTAATGGGGTGTGTGTGGGAAGGTATTTTCTGCTCTTTTTTCCTTCCCTCTAGAGCCTGATGGGCCTGTGCAGCTGAGGAGAGCTGGGAGCATTTCAAGGGACAGGTCAGGGTGACCCTACTTGACTAACGTTTAGTTTTTTTCCACAGCTGCCTTAACAGTTAGGCTTCTTGTTGCCAAGGGATTTTTCCTCAAAAAACAAAACACCACCACACATTATGTATTTGTTTTATGTGGTAGCTCTCCTCCCTCCTCAGTCAAAAACTCTGGTTTTAAAAGATGTCAATTCCTGGCCTGAGTGAGCTTCAAGCTTACTCTTTACCCCGTGGGCATCTGAACAGCAGGGTCTCCATGTGTTAGCCCATTGCTGTCCAATAGGAGTAGAATGTGTCACGTTTATAATTTAAACTTCTCTAGTAGCCACATTGTAAAAAGTAAGAAGAGGGGCCGGCCCGGTGCCTCAGACGGTTGGAGCTCCGTGCTCCTAACGCGGAAGGCTGCCGGTTCGATTCCCACATGGGCCAGTGGGCTCTCAACCACTTCCTCGACTCCCGCAAGGGATGGTGGGCTGCGCCCCCTGCAACTAGCAACGGCAACTGGACCTGGAGCTGAGCTGCGCCCTCCACAACTAAGATTGAAAGGACAACAACTTGACTTGGAAAAAGAACTGGAAGTACACACTGTTCCCCAATAAAGTCCCGTTCCCCTTCCCCAATAATAAAATCTTAAAAAAAAAAAAGAAGAAATCAGTGAGATTACTTTTAACATATTTGATATAACCCAGCATATGAAAAGTATTATTTTGTCATGTGGCACTGTAAGCGCTCAATAGCCACACGTGGCAAGTGGCTTCCACAGTGTGCCCAAAGTGCAGTTGTTGGGGATAATACCCGAAACCAGCCTTCTTCTGGGCCTGTTCCACCTGGTATGGAATCTTGTGTTTTTTTAAAAAGAGATTTTATTGGGTAAGGGGAACAGTGTGTTTTTCCAGGACTTTATTGGGGAACAGTGTGTTTTTCCCAGGACCCACCAGCTCCAAGTCAAGTTGTTGTCCTTCAATCTTTTTTGGGGGGTTGGGGGGTATTGGGGAACAGTGTGTTTCTCCAGGGCCCATTAGCTCCAAGTCATTGTCCTTCAATCTAGTTGTGGAGGGCGCAGCTCAGCTCCAAGTCCAGTTGCCATTTTTTCAATCTTTAGTTGCAGGGGGCACAGCCCACCATACCATGCGGGAATTGGACCGGCAACCTTGTTGAGAGCCCACTCTCTAACCAACTGAACCATCGGCCGTCCATTGGCAGCTCAGCTCAAGGTGCCGTGTTCAATCTTTGTTGTGGAGGGTGCAGCTCACTGGCCCATGTGGGAATCGAACCGGCAACCTTGTTTCTCAGAGCTCACCCTCTAATCAACTGAGCCATCTGGCCACCCCCTCTTGGTTTTGTTTTGAACTTAAAAAATCACCTGTTGATGTGGAGTGTACCTGCTGCAGCCTCCTTGATCAAGACTCTTCTTTGCCCTCCCTGCCCCAACTCCCGTGGGATTCCAGAGCCTTGCCCCTCAACTTGGCAGCAGCATGCAGCAAGCTGCCTCGTGGGTGGATGGGAGCAGGGACTGCCAACTTGCTGTCCACAGGCAGAAACACCTCCAGGACTCAGAAGGTGGCTCCAGTGGGGCCTAGGGGTGCTGGCTTCTTGGAGAACCCAGGTCGAGGTACGCCTGTTTCGTGCCCAGCCAGGTCCCTTTTCCATATGGACTCACCTACTCTTGTGTCACTTACTCAGTATAGGTGTCAAGAGGTGCACTTCAGTTTCTTGATCTGTAAAATGGGGTAATCATAGGGCTCTGACGAAGACCAAAATGAGATAAGGGTGCAGAGGAGCTTTATCATTTGTAAAGTACATCCCACCTGAGCGTGGTCTTTGGAGGGCAAAGCCCCTGTGTTCAGGAAGCTTCGAGGCCTTGTTGGGGGAAAGGCCTCTTTAGTCACACAGTCCCACGTTTGATATGAGGCCGAGAAAACCATTGGAGGCAAAACTCTGGTGGCAGATATGAGATATCTTGACTGCCTTTCAGGGCAAGATGTTTGCCTGCTCTACAAAATTGTAAAAATCTTTCGGTGTTATCACTTTAGTTAGAATAAATATCAGGCCATTTTGTTGGATGATTTATTTGCTCGAGTTCTCCAGGACATCATTTTGGTGTTCAGTATTGTTTGGATCAGAGTCAAGCCAGCAGAGTTGGGGCTTTCCTCTGCCTGAGCTTGGGCTAGTCACTTAAAAACTCATGGAACCTCAGTTTCTTGTGCTTCTGTTGAGATGATCACATGGCTTGTCCTCATTCCTCTGTTGAATTACATGTTGAATTAATGTTGAATTAGATGGTGAATTACATTGATGTTTTGGTTGTCAAACCAGCCCTGCATTCCTGGGGTGACCCCCACTTGATTGATCCTGACGTGTTATCCTCTGTATATTTTGCTGGATTTGATTTACTGTTATTTTGTTGAGGATTTTGGTGGCTATGTTCATAAGGTATGTGGTTTGTAGTGTGTTTGTCTGGGTTCAGCATTATGGTAACACTGGCCTCTTACTGTGAGTTGGGAAGTGGCCCCTCCTCTCCTGTATTCTGGGAGAGATTTTGTGGAGTTGGTGTGATTTCTTCCTTAAGTGTTCGGTAGAATTCACCCAATGAAACAGGGACTGGAGCTTTCTTTTTTGGAAGGTTTTTAACTGAGTTCAATTCCTTTAATAGACGCAGGACTACATCTTCTTGAATGAATTGTGGTAGCTTGTGTCTTTCCTGGATCGGACCACTTCATCTGAGTTGTTGACTTGTGGGTGTAAGCTTGTGTTCTCTTATTACCCCTGTAATGTATGTGAGGTCAGGGAGAGACTCCACTTTTATTTCTGGTATAGGTAATTTGTGTCTTCTCTCTTTTTCCGTTGGTCAGTATGGCTAGAGGTTTATCAGTTTTATTTTTTCCCAGAGAGCAAGTTTTGGGTTTGATTTTTTTTTTTCTCCTCTACTTTTCTGTTTTCAATTTCATTGGTTTTTGCTCTTTTATTTTTTTCCTTCTGCTTGTTTTGGGTTTAATGTACTCTTCTTTCTCTAATTTCTTAAGGGCAAAGCTTATATTACCAACTTGAGACTTGAGACTTCAGACGTCCTTTTGCCCCGTGGATTATTTGGAAGTGTATTCTTTGACAAGTATCTTCCTATTACTGATTTCTAGTATAATTCTGTTACGGTTCCTGAACATATATTCATACTTTCTTATTCTTTTAAATTTCCTATTTGTTTCATGGCCCAGAACGTGCTCTGTCTTGGTGAATGTTCCACCTGCACCTGAGAAGAATGCGTCTTCTCCTGTCGTGGGGTGTTCTGTAAACATCAGTCCAAGTGGTTGTCAGGTTAACACCAAGTTTTTGCCTGTCTGTTCTATCACTCACTGAGAGAGGAGTATTGAGGTCAACTGTATTTGTGGGTTTGTCTGCTTCACCTTTGCGTTCTGTCAGTGTCGACTTCATGCGTTAGCGGCAGTTTTTTAATCTGAAAGGTGGGCATGCCTCACAGGGGTGTTGTGTGGACTGAGGAGCTTAGTTATAATAGCTGCATCTAGCAAGCTCGTCTACAGGCCAGACACCACGCTAAGTGCTTTCCTTGCATGATCTACAGTGGTACCTCAGTTTCCGAACGTAATCCGTGCCGGAAGACCGGTCAACTTCTGAAACGTTGGCAAACAGCCGACCGCTAGGCCTCAGGATCTTGCACTCAGCGGAAGCCGTGTGACATGTTCGACTTCCGAGGCGTGTTCGAAAACCGAAGCATTTACTTCTGGGTTTACGGCGTTCGTAAACCGCAATGTTCGTCAATGGAGACGGTCGAAAACCGAAGTACTACTGTAGTTTAATCCTCCCGACAGTCCTGTAGAGGAGGTGCCACTATCGGTCACAGTGTACGGAGGGCACGTGACATGCCCAAGCGCCCCCAGGGCATCAAGCCCGGCCAGTCTGGGGCGGGCCCTCTCTCAGGACCACTCTCTGCCCTGCCTGGTGAGAGTGCTTTGCCAGGGCTCGGGGCCCAGGAACTTCGCGGGGAAGGTCAGCCGGCTTAGTCTTACTACCACCTTTAACACATAATGCGTATTTAAATAAATATGCTCAGTACTGCCATACTAGTAGGCTCATCTTGGTCCTGGAGGGTGACCGTAAAAAAAGGGTTCTGCAGCTCACAATCACACAGAGCACAAGGGAGAGGGGGTGAAGATGAGGGCCTTAAGAAGCACAGGGCCCAGCCAGACCTCACTCCCAGGAAGGGGGCTCGCTTTGGCCCCACTGATTGGGGAACATGTGAGCCACCAGAGCCCTTGGCACATGGCTCAGGACAAAGTTCTTGAATGAAGAAGAAAAAATAAACATCTTCCCCCTTCCTGAAGTGGGTAATGGATTTAGGGAACTGGAGCCGCTACTGGCCGTTTCTTTTTATTGTGGGATTTAGGGACTCTTCAAAGCAATGTTTTTCCAGGAATTGTCTGCAGCTGATCGCTGTCACGTTATGACATCCAACAAGCCTCCTGCCTTAAATGGTTTCCAGGGCTTCCTTGCCCTCCAGTTCCAGCTTGGGGGCCACGTTGCTTGTGTTGGTGTCCTCTCTCTGGCTTTTCCTTAGAAGTGTGTTCCCAGAGGGCCCCTCCAGAGAGAGAGAGTGAGATGTCTGTACCAGTGAGCATCAAGCTGACAGAGGGAGGGGACAGAATAGCCGGGGCCCTAGAAGCACCCTCTACACCTTGTACTTTCATACCTATTCTCCGTTATGTCTGGAATGTGACCTTGAGGCGGGGGCAGTCTCATCACCCCCCTTTCACCAGCGGGAAACCCGGGCTGAGACTGGTCGTGGGAGGCCTGCTTGTTTGCTTCCTGGAGGATGGGAGCACCCTGGTTCCTGCCCAGACTGTGGGCTGACGAGGGATCATCCGAGGCAGGCCCCCTGCTCCCATGCAGAGTAGGTAAAATGAGGTGTGTATGGGGGGTGCCTTAGTATAAACCTTCCTCAAGGAGAAAGCCTATGGCTCATGTATTCTTAGTCTGTGTCAGTCACAGGGCTCTAACCGAAAGTTGGCTGAGACAACTAAGGGTGCCAGGGCATGCTGGGCTCCCCGGGAGAGGCAGGAGGGGCTGTGCTTCCAAAGATGGATTTTGTAGTGATGGAGGGTTCTGCTGGAGAACCCCTGCCCCCCCAGGCACCCTCATCCCCACCCATTCTTCCTGCCCTTTGCTGTATGTGATACGTGGATCCCACTTGTGATCGATGTGACTTTGACTCTCTGGGCCCCCGCTGTTTGTTTGGATGTCACAATGTGACCCTGGGTGCTGTTGACCTGTGTTCTCAAATCCCTCAGTAAAGTGCACTTGCTATGAGCTGCTTCCTTACCAACACTTGCGGTTGCAAGAGCTGAGCCCATTCATTGGACCTGAGGGGAATTATTCCTGGTTGCGGTAGGTAGCCCTTCTATTCACGCGCAGAGAACTCTGCAGTCTGTGACCTTGGAGGGGGATGCCATTCTTATAATTACCTTGTAGCAGAAAGCCAGGACTTCTGCTACTTTAATAAGGTTGGAGTGGAGAAGGCTGAGGGTGGGGGGCACCACCCTTAGTCAAGGCGCTCAAAGGTGTGCAGGGCTGGCTGAGCCACCTGGGACCCGCCCGCGACCCGCCTGCTCTGCTCATCGTGTCTGACCCGGGTTTTCTGCCGGTCCAGTTTCAGGGGACAGATCTTTCAAGTGGCTTTGGGAAGTATCAGCGCTCTGGAAGGGACCTTTAGGTTTTGGAGCGGGAAGCCTGGAGGGGCTCCCTGCTGCCTGCAATGCTACTGTGACTCATTAGTCATTCTTTCCTGCCAGCAGGCCCTCCTCCAGGTAACCCAACCGCCCCCCCCCGCCCCCCCAAGGAGACTGGAGGACCTGATACTGATCCTTTCCTCCCACAGAGACAGGTTGACCCTCGCGCACTGGGACCCTGGTGGGGGTTAAGGTTCCACTTTTAATCTGTTCGGCCCTAATTGGGAGACCTGGCTGGATGTCAGTCACTGCCGTCGTCAGCCAGTATTAGCTGGTTTACCTTTCAATGCCTCAGTTTCTTCCTCTACCTCTGCTCCCACAAAGGATGAAAGAAGCACATTTCTCCTTGCCCCTCTGGCAGCGGTGGCTCCAAGTCCCGACAGAAGGCCCCCGTTTCTGTCGGGAATCTGGAAGTCCTGGGCTGGCCAAGGCAGGCTCTGCTCTCAGCCTAGGGCCTGGGGCTTCTCCCAGCCTCTGGCTTTCTTACCTGCAAAGTAGGCTGAACAATAAGGCTCTTTTTTCTGGTGGTTGAAAGGACTTGATGAGGTATGTGAACTTGGAATTTTAAATAAATGCTCACTGACCTCGTTAACTGACAAGCTCGGGCCTTAGCCGTCAGTCGCAGTGATTTTATTGTCTCAGACCCTCCCCTAGAGCAGGGCCTTCTTAGTGGGTGCTCAGTGTCTATTGAATGACACTGAGCTGAATTCTTAAAAAGATCTTAAGCATCTTGAGAGTGTTTCCCCCAAGGGCTCGATGGTGAAATAAGGGACATCATTTCCAGTTCCCAGCGCTGACATTCCTCTCCCCAGAGGGGAAGTGCACAGACGGAGGAGTCTGACATATGCTGGCTAGTGGCTCCCCAGGCTCCATCACCCCTCCCAGTCAGCTCCCCGCCTTGCTCCCCCAGGCAGCCACTGTCTAAGAAGGTGGCTGCACCTTCTTAGATGTCCCCTGAACCATTTGCCCGACTCTCTCCCTCCTGCTCCGCGTCGCCAGGCTGGGTTTTGGCTGGCTGTGAGCATCTGGCCACCAGCCACCCGCAGCCTCTCCGCAGCTGGACGGGACTCTGCTCTGTGCCTCACACTTGACCCTGTCTCCTCTGTTAAGGAGGCACCGCACTGAGGCCGCACCGGGTTTGCCTGGGACGGCGGTATTGCCCGTCCTTGAGAAGGTGTACACCCCTCATCCAGACCCTGGCTCCCCACTAGGTCACAGTGAGAGGGGCTACGGGCCAGAGAACCCGAGACTGTGCAGGCTGCGTGAACAGCGGTGGGCCTTGAGAATCCGGCCTGCAGGCGTCGGACCCGGGGCCTCGGGCTGCTGATCTGAAACACGAGGGTAGCTGGCGGGTCAGTGGGGGGTTGCGGCAGAGAATGATTTGCTTCTCGCAGCTTCGTGAATCGGGCCCCAGCCAGCCGCACACCCCGTGGGGGCGTTTTCAGCACTGTGAGTGTGTGCTGCCTGACTGCCCTGAAAGGCGGGAAGATGGGGGAAGAGAGAATTCGGGCTTAGAAGAAGGCGGCCTTGGACAGAACTCTCCTTAAAGGGGAGTCTGGCTAACAAAATCCTTGTTGGTAGAGTTGCCACATAAACTCCCGTGGCCCGTGGGAACTGTGGTGTGAAAGTTAGCGTAGTGGTAAGAAGTCCATTTCATGGTCCATGTGCTGGCCCTGAATGCCTTCTTCTGTGTGGTGACTCAGGGCCAGCCCAGGCCTTCCAGGACCTTCGGTGGGGGCTGTGGTGGCCGGCCGGGCAGGCAGGTGGTTGGTGGGGTTGCCCGGGCTGTGGAGTTGGTGAATGTGCACAGTGGTACCTGGAATTCAGGGAGGACCAG
The DNA here is from genome assembly GCF_004115265.2 of Rhinolophus ferrumequinum. NCBI lineage: Eukaryota > Metazoa > Chordata > Mammalia > Chiroptera > Rhinolophidae > Rhinolophus > Rhinolophus ferrumequinum. Next base: position 1,180,636 of record NC_046304.1, read on the forward strand.
GCTCCTCCCTAAATACCTTGCACCCAGTTGCACACCCCAGGGACCGGCGGGCCTCAACTGGGGAGACTGACCTGCCTTCAGTAGATTCCTTCCCTGGGGTTTCTAAGAACCCGAGGCAACCCTACTCTCTCCTCGATCTGGCCATCCTACCTCCTGCACATTGCTGGATTTCTCTGCCTAAAAGGTGCCATAAAAATAAATATTTGTGAAGCCTAGCGTCTGGGCAACTGGTGAATCTATGGCCTCAGAAAAGTCTATGCCTCTGTGTCTCGAGGGATTGGCTGGCAGCTCTTGGCTGCTTACCTGCAGAATTCCCATAGTGGCCCCTTGGGCAATTTCCTGTATCCAGTTTGAAGCCAGAACGGAGGGGATCAGAGTCCCAGAAGCAGAGGTGGTCAAACTGGAGGGCCAGTCAAAGAGGTACCTTTAGGCCCCACTTTTTACTGATGATGCAACGAGTTACTGTTCACTCAGTAAACATTTACTCTTTGTGTCAGGCAGAAGATACAAAAGATGGGGAAAAAAGGTCCCTAGCCTGGAGAAACAATTACACGGTAGGGACAGATAACCAAATATTTGTAATGGAATGTACACTAAGGACACAGAACAGGTTGCCATGGTGAGGTTAGAGGACGTGCTCCCACTGGGTCTTGAGGGATGAATAGGAGTTTGCAGTGGGATTACAGAAGTTATTTCAGACGTGTGCAGACGCCTTTGTGAAAGAGCATGATGTTTGTGGGTGATGGGTGGGGCAGGAAGCAAGGCGGATGAGATCAGTGGAGGTGAATTCACCTGTCAGTCAGTGCCGGGATGGTGAGCCATGTGCAGGTGAGCAGGCCTAGGGTGTGCAGAGTGTGGTGGAAGGAGGCTCGGAAGCCAGTGGGGTCTGAGTGCACCCTCCTGAGGGCAGTGGGTTGTGCTGGAGGAGTTCTGAACAGGGGAACATTGGGGTCACCAAACAGGTTGGACTTCTGGACTTCTGGATGAGAGGGCAGGTGCCGATGGCAAGGCAAGTTTTGGCTGGGCGCTGAGGTGGGGACCAGGTGGAAGGGGCAGAGATGAGCGAGACTTCCAGCCGGCAAGGGTCTGCTGTTCACGGTGAGGCAGGTACCTTACCTCAACTCATTCTGGGGTGGCTGAGTGGGACCGGAGCAGGGCTCCGCGTGGCTCCCAGGCCTGCGTTCCGTCTCCCTCCCCGTAGCTCCTGCCCCACCAGCCAGCCCCATTCAGACTCTCAATGGACAGGACCTTGCAGTCGGGTGTGCTTAATAAATATTTCTTATCTGACAGGAGCTAGAGCATCCAGGCCCAGCCCCAGGTTCTAGGGCTTTGGGGCTGAGGTGGGGGTGTCTCCCTCTCGGGCAGCGCAGCCTGTTTGGAGGCCTGCCCCAGCTGTTTCACCCATCATGAGTGGCTTCTGCTTGCCTGCTCTGTTTGCCAGGGGAACTTGAAAGTTCCTGTCACAGCCCAGGGCTTGGAGAGCGGCCCATTGGCAGGGCAGTTCTGACTGAGACCGGGATGTGACCTGGGACAAGACAGACGGAATCTGGAAGGCTGGGTGTGGGCCTGTGTGCCTGCCAGCTGGGTGTTGGCCGTGCCCACCGGGTGCAGAGGCTGTGCTCAGCCTGGCCACGGCCGCACTTCCAATGCCACTCTTCTCACTGTTGGCTGAGCATTCATCCACTTGTTAGTCACTCTGTCATCCATTTATTAGTGCACTTGTGTGCTCAGGCGGCCACTTTCCCTCAGTCGTTTCATCCGTACGTTCACATGGCAGTGCACCCTTGGTTCCTTCGTTGGTTTACTCATTCTTCAGTCTCTGTTGCGCGGGGGTCTGAATTGGAGTGCTTGCCCTCCACGTAGCTGTGCTCTTGGCTACACTGAGGGGAAGGTTTGCCCTGGAATAAAATCCAGGCTAAAAGGGAGAGGAGGCCTGCACATGGGGAGGTGTGCCGGGCCACAGCCTCCGCACTCTGACTTTCTGGAATCTTCCTACTGTCACACTCAGCAGTGCCGTCTGAATAGCAGGCAGAGTTATGCCAGGAGAAAGAAGGTCTTGATGGAGCAAGAGTGAGTGGCTGGGAGGCTGCTGCCTGCTCACCCAGGCTGGGGGGACTGGGGCAGAGCGAATTAGGAGCTTCGTCTCCTCCCAACCCTCAAGGTGGGAGACAAACACTTCTGGAAAGATTGGACTGTATTCCCAAACAACAAGACAAAACACACCATCAAAGTAGACATTATGGGAAAGATCAGAGCTCTGGTGGATTTAGACTTCTTTTACAGTTTAGACTTATTTTTATTTTGAATTGCATTTGGAGAGTTGCCAGAATATTTTCAGTGCCTTGGGCCTCTCAGGTCCTTTCTGAAAAGAAAAAAAAGTACAAAGAATAATGCAGGGACTCAGTAATACTCACCACTCCAAATGTTGGACGTATCTCCTCTTTTAAAGAAAGAAATCAGAGTTGAAAAAGTGCAGCTGCTCTCCCCTCTCACACTCGTGGGGGACACGTGGGCATGTCTGCGACAGTTTTGGTTGTCACAACTGGGGAGAGCTGCTGGTATCCAGTGGGGGGCGCAGGTGTGCTGCTGGACAGCCCGCAGGGCGGAGGGGGCCCCCCACACAGTGATCTAGCCCCAAGTGTCTTAGACACACATGCATCATGAATTTAGTGTATCACATGCCAGCCTTTTTATAAACACACAGAGAAAGAACATTTATTTTCTGTGGTCGTGTGCTGTTTTCTAGAAATGCATATAGTATATGCTTTAGGGATTCTGCAGCTTGCTGTGTTCATTGGACATATTTTGAGAATATCACAGGTTGACACATACATCTAGTTTATTTACATTCTGTAGCTTCGCCACTTTAGGAATGGGCCACATTTTATTTATCCGTTCTTCCATGGATAGACAGTTTCATTGCCAGTGTGCCGATAGGAAGGTCTGCGCCCATGCGCTTGGACAGGCCTGTGAGTCTCTCTGGGGCACATGCCTGGGCGTGGAACAGCGGGCACGTGGGAGTCCACCTTCTTAGTTCAGAGTCTCATCAGCACTCAGGGCTGCCCGTCGCTGTCTGGTGAGAAGAGGCACATTCAGGTTGTTAGCTTGCATTTGCCCAATGCTGGTGAGGCTGCTCGTCTCTTCACACGAGCTCAGCCCCCGGGTTTGCTCGGGGCCTCTGAACATCTCTGCAGGATCCACTCACAGCACCCTGGTGGTGCAGACATTGGTCCTCGTGGGGCCACTTCCCCCTCGGGTGCTGGACCTTCATTGTCCAAGCCGCCGATTTCCTTGTCTAGCGTCCCTGCACACTGCTCTTCTGCGGCGTGCCTGGCTCCCTACAGGGCACGACACAGCTGACTGGGTTTCCGCTCTTTATCTTCAGTTTTATGAGATCGTACTGTAGTAATCTTTGCTGGACTTGGATGTGCCCAAGTCTCCCGGTGTGTTCCCAGAGGGTAACTTTGTTTCTGAGTTCTCTGAGCTTGTCACTCCTCCGCTCTCTATGTGTGGGCCAGTGGGGGCTGGGTGGGGGACAGTGGGTCTCTTGCTGATGCCAGCTCTGTCCCTGCAGGCAGACCTCTGCGTTATGAACTGGCTGCTGGGCTACGTGGACCCCTCGGATCCCTACTTTGTGGCTGCCGTCCTCACCATTGCTTTCAATCCGCTCTTCTGGAATGTGGTAAGTGCCCTCACCCTGACACTGTCCGAGCGGGCTGTACAGGCAGACGGACCACTTTTCCTTTCCTTTGTCTTTCTGTGGCTGGCATGAAATCATCTCTGCTTCCCAGTTAGGGGACACTGACCAGGGAAGCCCCTCACCTTGGGGATCTGACGACATCTTGGCAGATGGCTCTGGCCTGCACTGGGATGGGCTGGGGCAGCTGTGCTGGCTGGTGGGGGGCTGCCTACCGGTGCCCACCTGCGATTTCACTCAGTCTTCTAATTGATGAAGTAAACTGTCTTAGTGTAGGGCTTTCCCCACTCTCCGCCATCCACACAATGAAACTGCTTTCTTGTGAATCCCCACCCCCTGAGGTGTTCCATAAACATGATGATTTTTCCTAAACGAGGCTTGCTGCAAAATGATTTGTTCACCACTGGCCTGAGGTGTGTTGGGTAGCAAGAAAACAGGAGGCAATGGCACCCCACTCTTCTGTGGGTGCAGAGGATGCTAGGAGAACAAGAGCTGGGGGTGGGGGGCTTGGGCTTTGTGGGAAGCCGCCCTGACCCTCTGTAGGGGTCTGGGAGGGAGGACAGGTCCTCTTGCTGCAGCCTTTCTCTGAGACGCCCCCTCTGCCGACAAGCCATGGGGGCAGCTCTTGGGGTTTCTGGTCCAGCTCTCCTGTGCAGGCATCGCTGGAGGGGTGGAAGCGAGCTGGTGGTCCCTGGAGCTGCGGACGTGGGTTTGCTGAGGCAGAGCTGCGAACGTCCTGTGATCACCTTGAGGGAGCCAGAAGAGTAAGGCCAAGCTCAGTCATAGCAACACGCTGTTCCTGACTGTTTTCATTTCAGGGGGTCCGTTGGTCCCAGGAGCAGAACAGGACATGTTTTTCTTCTGGTTTATGAGTTAGGTCTTGTCTCCGTCTGGGGAGATGGGTGGGAGCAGGCTGCGCATCTCAGAGAGGCTGCATTCCAACGCTGTGTCCCTCTTGTCCTGAACAAGCTGGGCCTGCCCCAGGGGTCAGGTGGGAGGGGAGCTGAGGGGAGCGGGGAGCGATGAGGGACGGAGGTCCAGAGCTTGCTTTGTACAAAACGATCTTCAGGCCTCCTGGGACTCCCGTCCCCACACTCCCCGGGGGCCGTGCCCCGCTCCGTGCCTGTGCTGGCCTTGCCCTCCCGACAGGCACAGGCCCCTCAGCCCTCTTGCTCACTTCTGCTGCCCCTGTCTGTGCACCTATCTTTGCAGTTTTTCAGCATCTGCAGCACCAGGCAATGAGGGGTAGAAGGGTGTGGCAAATGCCTCCCCCACCTGCCCCAATGTCCACGTCCTAATCCTTAGAACCTGTGAAGGTTACTGTGTGTGGAGAAAAGGGGGGAGGGGATTTGCAGGTGTGACTAAGTAAAGGATCATGAGATGGGGGGATTGTCCTGGATTTTTGGGGTGGGCCCTAAGGGCAGTCACATGCATCCTTGTGAGAGGGAACAGAGGGAGATGTGGAGATGCTGGCCTTGAAGATGGAGCCGAGGAAGGCCGCAGCCACCAGAAGCTGGAAGAGGTGAGGAACAATTCTCCGCCTAGAGCCTGTGAAGGGCGTGAGGCCCAGTGGTACTGATTTTGGATTTCTGACCTTACAACTGTGAGAGGTTATATGCTTGTTGTTGTAAACCACCCAGTTTGTGGTAATTTGTTATAGCAGCCACAGGAAACTAATACAGGGTATTAAAAGGCTGTTGATTCCTGCTAGAAAACATCACGGTCTGCTTGGGAGCGTGCGGTGCTGTTTCCGGTCCCCCCACAACCTGGCTTTGACCAACCTTCACTCTGGTCTCGCAGTGCTGGGGCCTTGGCTTGACAAGTACACAGAGTGACACTTTAGTATGCACAAGCCCCTCTGGTTATTTCCTGGCCCTTCCAACAGTGTGTTTTTGTGAGTTCCCTTGAAGCCACACCGTGGCTCACAGCAACATTCCTGACAGCCAGGTGGTTAGGGTGCATGAGATTTGGAAGACAGGCAGCCCATGTCTGTGTGTTTGTCATAAGGCTTTTTTCTCTTGTCATAAGTTTTTGATTTGCCTCATTTTTGAGAAAATTATTCACTGGAACATTTTGTGGTCATTAGTGGGAGAGAGAGAGAGCTCTTCAAAGTCGTTTCAGAATGAGAAAAGTTACAGAAACATGTTGCGGTTTAGTGGGAGCAGGGGACCGGATGGGAGCAGGAAGCACTGGTCTGGGTGAGGCTGGACCCCAGCTCTGTGACGCTGTGGGGACAAGAATCCCAACCTCGAGCCGTGAGAGGTCACCCTATGAAACCACTGACTTCGGTCTTCATGGCAGCTCATGCAGCACTTGGCAGGACTTGCTGAGCTGGCGCAGAGTGCATTTCAGGCAGTATTTTAGTGAATTGTCACAGCGAAAGCTGTTCTTCTCCCCTTTGGAAGCCAGGGTGTGAAGTAGGTCACTCATTTCATTCAGGCATCGCCCTAGGCAGCAGAGCACATGGCCTAGGCTTCCTGCATCAACATAAGCAGGGGAAGGGGAAGGAGAGACAGAGGGCTGGGTGACCTTCGAGCAGAAACCTGCCCCTCTGTTTGGGGGAGCCCTCCAGCCTCTGAGGAAGAGGAAACAGCAAGTGCAAAAGTCCTGGGCTATTTCAAGGAAGAGCCACTGCCTGGAATCTGACAAAGGGAGAGTGGAGGGCAGGTCGCAGAGGTGGCTGGAACAGTGGGCTGGCTCGGATTGGTGAGTGGCTCGACCTCACTCAGGGTTTCCTAGTTGATGTGGGCTTCTGGGAGGAGAACAGGTGAGTGGGGGCAGGGTGGAGCTGGGAGGCTGTCACCGCAGTCGAGGCCAAGATGGCGGACTGGACAGAGTGGCACCAGCAGACGTGGGAGAGGTAGTCAGATTCTGGGCCCAATTTGAGGAAGAGTCACCTGGATTCACCATGGCTTGGTTGGTAAGTGCAAGAGAGGAAGTGTGGCTAGCTCTGCAGTTGGGACCGAGTGACTTATAGTAAGAAATATACATGTGATCTCCTGAGTGTTGAGTACGATCAAGGTGTGTTTTGTTATGTGAATGAGGTGATGTTTGGAAGCACCTAAGGATGAGGGCTAGTTACCAGGGCAACCAACCCTGTGATTAAAGGGTTGGAACTTTCATTCCCACCCCCTGACCCCCGGGGAGGGAAGAGGAATTGGAGATTGAGTTCAATCACTTAGGTCTGATGATTTAATCAATCATGACTATGTCATGAAGCCTCTAGAAAAACCCAAAAGGACTGGCCTTGGAGAGCTTCCAGGTTGGTAAACACGTGGCATGTGGGGAGAGTGGCACAGCCAAAGAGCACGGGCCCTGCCCCCATACCTTGCCCTAAGCATCTCCTCCATCTGGCAGTTGGTTTGTATTCTTTAATATGTTTTGTAATAGACTGGTAATCTAGTGGATAACCTGGTTTCTTCAGTTCTGTAAGCTGGGTGTATAGTTCAGAATTGAATTGAATTGTTGGTGTCAGAGAATTGCTCGGGTGTGCTGGGGAAGAAACCCACACATCGGAAGTGGGTGCAGAATTATAGAGGGCAGGGCCATTTGCCGAGAGGGGACGATGAGGGAGGCCAGGGTTACAGAGAAAGAGAGCTGTGTCTGCCCTGTCAGGTTATGATGTCCGTGAGACCCCCGGGGAGTCCGGAATTCCGGGGAGCGTTCGGGGCTGGAGACGAGGCCTGCCTTCACAGATCCACCTGCCGGACACAGGGCTGCCACCATCACCCCGCGGCGCAGCAGCCTTTTCGTGAGGCCTCCTGCCATTCCCTGTCCTTTTTGCCTTCCCCACATGCACATCTGCTCATTCTCACGTCATAAACATGGGGCCAGGGATCGACCTCTCCCCGGTACCCCGACACACACACGCAGTTGCTCAGAGGGGCCTGGCCTGTGAGGCCCTTTTCTGGCAGGCATCCTGTCGCCTGTGCTCTGTCACCTTGGGTCCCTGCCCTTCTCTGGATGATTCATTCTCTCACCCAGGGCTCTCCGCACAGCCCCCTCCCCGGCCCTCCCCTCTAGATCAGCATTGCAGCCCTTGGAGTTGCAGACGTTTTGGTCTGTGCTGTGCACTGCGGGATGTTAAGCACATCCCCTGTCTCTACCCACTAGGTGTCAGTAGTACCCATGAGTCCTGATGGTCTCAGATGTCTCCAGACGTTACCAGGTTCCCCCGAGGGGCTCAGTTGCCCCTGTTGGTCGGTGTGAGGCAGCCCTGTGTGCCCACTGCTTGTGTCCGTGTGCCCTTCACTTCACTGCTTGGCCCTCGGCCTTCCCCTTAGCCCAAGAGTCCTGCGAGAGCTGAAGCACAGCCTGCCTTGGCCCGCTCTGCTCCAGCGGCGGGCTCCAGGCACAGCGTGCTGCCTGCCTGTGGTGTGGAGGGCAGACCTCTGCCTCACCTCGGGCTTGTGCCCAGCGCCGCCTGCATGGACGGACCTGCAGGCAGTGTTCACTGGGCTAATGAACTGGGCTCGTTCCCAGTTTTTTCTCGTGGCACCCAGTGAATGAGAGCCGTCTCCCTCTGACATTCGCATATGCACACCCTGACTGTGCAAAGAAAGGGACTTGCAGGGGTGTGCAACACAACTGGGGCCAGCTATTCATGGCATCTCAGTAGAGATAAGATAGGCAGCAGCCCTGCCTCATCCCAGCTCCCTAGAACTCCCTCGGTGTCAGAACACACGTGAGCAAGCCCATGTTATTATAAGGTAGCCTTGATCTCTCCTATTGGTTACAGAAGAAAATGGTTCATGTACGTTGGTGTCTTAACTATTATCGAAAGCAAATTGCTCGTCACAGGCATCAAAGCCAATTGCGACATGTCAGCGTGTTTGGACACCCTGGCTAAAGTAGGGGGGTTCATAGACACAGTGACCACATCGTTAATCTTCCACAGGGTACCCTTGGGAGCGCGTAAGGGTTATTAGTAACTCTGCCAGGACAGCTGGCACAAATGGGAACTGGCCTGGCAAGCGAGTTTCTTCAGAGCTGAGGGTGCTTCTGAGGCTGTGCTTCCAGGTGCTTCCAGGCCCCCAGCCCCAGCCCCCTCTCTGCCCCCGCCACATGCCCATTCGCTCACGACCATGCCTCTCTTACTGTTTCTTCTGCCTGAGACCCACCGCCCGTCCTTCAAGGGTCTCAGTGGGGAACCCCTGGTGCATCTGGGCCTCAGGCCCCTTGCTCTGAGGGCGGGATCTGGAGCGGGGTACGGGCAGCTCCCTCCCGGGTGCTCACAGTGAATGTATCTGAGACATCACAGACTTCCCAGCCTGGCCCTTGCCCATGTGGTGGTTCCACGTCTGCTGCAGGGCAGCCAACCTACATGGCGGCCGTGGGCTTTCTTAGGGACAGTCCTCAGAGTCCCCCATCCAGGAGCCCCTCAGTCCTGGCTGCCCACCCTAGTCTGCAGGGAAACGAGGCCCCCCGGAGGGTGAGGTTGGGAGGAAGTGATTCTTCCTTTCCAGGAAGTGCGGTGCTTGCCGCTTGGCCTGAGGAGATTCTGTGGCAGAGGGATGATTATCCTACCCAGTGCTTGTGGCTCCTGCGCCGGAGGCCACAGGCTTTGGAGGGAGCACGGGCAGCAGGACAGTAGGTGGCGCTGTGGCCAAGGTGAGGTGCTCCCGGCCTCTATTCCCAGGATGGAAGAGGCCACAGTGAGAAGGGCAGGTGGGTGTGCTCCACGGCCTGTCCGGCCCCTCGCTGTCTTCTGCCTCGCCTGACACCTTCAGTGTGCACTGGCTCTGCTGTCTCACTTTCTTTCAGACCCCCAGCCAGCAATCTGTTGGCTCTTTTCTGGGTACTCCAGGGGACCCCCCACAGGCACCGGGAAGCTGACCCTGCAGATGCTTCAGGCATCTTCGAGGGAAGTAGCCTAGCACCAGGAGAGACGTCCAGGTCTATCCCCAGAGGTCACATTGCCCTCTGGGTCTGGGTTTCTCCATCTGTGGGGTGAGGACACCCAGCTGAGGTCCTGTCAAGCTCTGAGACGCTGGGACCCACTCACTTTACCAAATCCCACTCTGGAGTGGCCCTGCGCTGGCCCCAGAGGAAGAGCATCGGATATTGCAAGTGCAGCCTACAGGTCGGGATTTGATTCATAGTAAAGCTCTCAATTAGAGCACATATCGAGAAGACAGGTGACGAGACAGGGGTCACGAGGCTCCTTGGCCTGAGGGTTGCACAGGGTCTGCTGAGGTGATGGCTGGACTTTCCAGAGGAGCAGCAGGGGTGGGGGGGGGTGGTCAAGAGGCGAGAAGACCTGATGCTGGCCTGCAACCCTGATTATCTGCTTGAGTCTGGCAGTGAGTGTGAGTGTGCCAGCGTGTGTGCATGTGAGTGTGGAGGTATGTGAGTGTACAGGTGTGAAAGTGAGTATGAATGTGTTGTGGGCGTGCATGTGAGAATGCATGTTAGAGTGTACGTGCGTGTCTCTCAGACAGATGGGGGAATTGGGACAGGAGCACGAGCCAGGCTGTCTGAGACCCTCGGTCCCAAGTGGCTCAGAAATCTGGCTTCTAGGGCCTGGCCATGTACCCACTGGGTTCTGGGCCAGTGTTTCTGGATCAGAAAACATCTTCCTCTGTCAGCGCACGTCTTGCGTTTGTGGGAATGCTGAGCCGGGCCTACTGGCATAGCCTGTGGCACAAGAAGCAGTTTCCTCTGAGCAGAGTTGGCCGGCTGCCTCTGAGACCCTGGCTGTGAGAGCATATTGCTCTTCCAGCCGGCTGGCCACTTGTTCCTTCTAACCGATGTCACCTAGGACACTGAAGCACTCTCCTCCGTCCTTCGCCCCTGCTCCAACTATTCTCTGCGCTGGGTTCCTACAGAATGAATGGCGTGTCTGGCCTCGGCTACATGGCTGGGGACAATATACTCTTTGTCACCAGGGACCCATGCTCACTTCCCTGGCCTTGAAGTTGGCTCAAGTGCAAGATGTTCCGTGGTATCTGTGTGTGTGTTCTTTTCTGAGCCAGGGAGTAGACAAGTGTTTTAGCGGCCCCCCAACCCCCACCTCCCTGGGGCCCGGTCCATCTCTGAATGGAGAGCCACACCGTGAAGCAGCATCGCTTCGTGGGGCTGCTGGCGGCACCTGGTGGGGAGCCTCGAGCCACCGGCCAGGGATAACCTTAGGAGCTCCGTGTCCGAGCAACCTAATGATAAAGTGTACGTGGCACCTCAAACTGGGTCAGCTCACAGTCTGCCAGGATTGCCTGCAGTGACACAGTTAAGGACAAAAGGGAGGGAAGCGGAAGGAGGCTCTGTCCCCACCCAAGCCCAGGCGCAGGTGAAACCCTGACTGAGCGGGGTTTCTTTCGTCAAGTCCTTCTTCCCCTCAGTTCTTAATATTCTAGAGGTGCGGTTTGAGCTTTCTTAGAAAGCTGCTGTGGTGTGGGGGTGGGGCCCGAGCACATCTTCCTGTGATGATTGATGTCGGGTTCCGGTCTCTACAGCATCGTGAGGACCTCAACCACCGTGAGCGTGTGTGGAGTTAACGTGACTGAAGCGCAGTGGGGTGGGCTCCTGGCCACATGGTTTGGTGCAGATGTGCCTGGGATCCTTCCCGAGCTGGGGCGACGGAGCAGAGTTGGAGTCCCTCACCTTTTCTTGGCATTCCCAGCATTTTGGGCCCTCCTACTTAGCCCTTTCTGTAGAGCCTGTGGCCTTCAGGTTGGATGCGAGGCTTGGGAGGTTATTCGTGACCTGGGTCCACCCACCCACCTCCACAGCGTGTGTCTCTTGTGACCTCCTGCCCTCTTCATTCTGCAGACACAGGCTTCCCTCTCGCCCCCGGCCTCTGCGTAGTCTGCTCCCTCCTCCTAGAAGGGCCTTCCTCTCCTCCGCCTGGCTGCCTCCCGTTCCACTCACAGGCCTATGCTCGTCCTTTAACCCCTCGGTGCCCCCCAAGCCTGCTGCACTGCTGGCCTACAGCTCGCTGAAGTCTGTTCAGTGTGAGTTTGTTTCACCTCCCTTAGGCGGCGGGCTCCTGGAAGCTGAGGACCATGGCTTGGATGGAAAGGTGTCCTTCCTTCATTGAAGATGAGCCCTGGCTGGTCCAGGGAGTAATGAGCCAGGCAAGGTCGTGCCTTCCTTTCTCCATCTGTGAAGGTGGTGGGTCCTCTGCTGGCCCCACAATCGCACCCTTAGGAATTAATGAGAAGCACCTGGGAGCCAGCCTGGTGATGCTGTTGCTTTTGTCCCTTCCCAGGTCTTCTTTTGAGCCCAGCTGAGATTCTGTGGAAAATTTCCAAGGCTTGGGTTTTTATCTCATTTCATGGCCAACCTGCTCTGTGAGCTGGCAAGTTACTTCACTTCCCTAGACCTTCGTTGCCTCATCTTTGGTCTGGAGCAGTAGCCTTTGCCCCACTGTCCTCATGACGTGGCAGCGCAGATGTTGGGGAGGAAATGGGTGCAAAAGGGTTTGGAAGTATTAAGTGCCCAGTGTCATATTTGGCTTGAAAGAGAAGCAGCTGTGGGAGCCGCCTGGCTGCAGGCGTGTGCAGAAGCTCTTGCCTTAGTGGAAACTCCCAGAGCCTTTTTCTTCCCAGCCACTTCCCCAGCTTTGGGCTAAGTGTTTTCCCTTCTCCCAGAATCTCATGTCCAGAAAATGTCTGCGACCTTAGGGATACATCTCGGAGAGTATTTCTGTAGCTGGCGACCGCTTCCTCATATCCAGGAGTCAGGAATTAGTTGGGGAGAGATGCTGAGATCCAGGAGACGGAGGCTTGCCTGTTGTGGGCCAGCACTGCAGGGCCAGGCGGTGTTGTGGGTTCTGCTGCCAGGTCCTGTTTGCCAGTTGCCCAAGAGACAGCCCTGTCCTTGCCACCTTTGTCCCTGATCTCAACAATGGGGCTTAGCCAATTTCTGGAGACCCTGGGTGATCATGAAGAGTGGCTGAACCCAAAGCTGAGCAGCTTGGCCAGCGGGTAGAGGGTGCCTCCTGTGCGGAGCATGGTGCCCCAGCCGCTTGCCTGTAGCGGGACCCGGACTGAGTCTGCCCTGCCTCTGGCTGTGACCTCCTGCTTCCACTGCCCGTGCTCAGTTGCTTTGAAACGAACCAGGTGTCCTTTTACAAGGTGTCGGAGGCACTGACACCTAGGGAGGCTTTCTTCCCTTAGCGTCAAAGACCATTGGAGAAAGGAGTGCTCCTGAGAGAAAGGCTACCTGTTACAGTCGCCCTGTGCGGACCCCTCCATGTTCTGTGCTGTGAAATCCATCCCTTAGTGAGTAGGCGGGACTCTTAGACATGGTCACAGGCAGTGGGTGGGCATGCTGGCATTGCTCCCCACCAGCCTTTGAGGGCAGGGAAGGGGCAGAAGAGCCCTGGGTGGGAGCAGTGCCTTCCACGAAGAGTGCACTCAGTGCTGGCTGTCATGAGAGGGAGCATTGTCCCTGCCACCACCACCGCCACCACCACCGCTGGATGGAGTTGATTTGGCAGGCCCCTGGGGGCTCAATCCCAGATTTTGTAGAAGCAGCAGCTGAGGTTACTTGACCTGCCCAGGTCACACAGCTGGGCCCGCCGCTCCTCTGCATTACCCACCCTCCCCAGGCCGCCCCTTGGAGGGCTCGCCTGGTGCAAACACAGCCCTAAATGGCAGCGTGGCTTGGCACACGTCGGGCAGAATGCAGAGGCTGCTTGCAGTAACAGGCCCTGGGAGCACGTGCTGGGGATTCGGCCCTGTGGCTCCCTTGCCCTGGAGCCTGGGGTGCACGTGTGCACCCTGCACTGACTTCTTGACAGCCCGGCTTCCTGGCTGATAATGTGCCCTGCCTGTGTCAATATTATGACTGCACTTGGACTTCCTGCGGGCAGGGCCTCACATGGGGCTGCCACGAGGGGCAGCCACCTAGAAGGAATGCCTCTGCTGGGGGCAGGGCGGATGCAGGTGTCCTCAAGGCCGTCCTTGGCCTGTTCAGCCCCAGGAGCCCAGTGTAGTTGGGCCCCTGCCCCCTTCCCCACTCCCCTCTGTCCATCTCACCAGACTAGGGGCGGGGGGCATGGGCCTCTGAGCACGTGAGCCTGTCCTGCCATACCTCCTAACAGAAGGCCCTGGGGAAGATCTTTGGCTTTTCTGAGCCTCAGTTTTCTCATCCATAATATAAGCACACAGTCAGGGCCTCCCTCATGTTATGAAGATTAGACCAGATCACGGCTAGAACAGTGCCGGAGCCGGCTCAGCAGCTGTCACGCTCATCCTTTCTCTCTTCTCACCTCTCAGCACTGACTGCCAGCTTCACCCCGGCCGTTCCTCGCGGCCTGGCTGCCTTGGGGCTTCTGTTGTGGAATTGTCCTGTGGCTTTAGTCCTCCATGGTGGCTCAGGCAGGGCCGCCGGGTGCTACCACCCAGCGTAGGATCTCACCGCGGTACTGACCACACGACCTCAGGCAAGGTCTACACCTCAGCTCCATCCTGTTTCCTCATTTGTGAGTCAGGGTCACCCTGGGCTTGTGGTGACAGCAATGAAATAATCCACGTGTGGCTCGCAGTGCAGTGTCAGGCGCAGAGTCAAGCTAGATAAGTGTGAGCTGTTGTCCTCCAGGTCCTGCCCAATCAGAGCCCAGGAAATTTGGGCGATGAGCTGAGCTGCCCGCTGGTCCTCCCATCGTGGGAGTGACCATGGGGTCCTGGAGGAAGGGGCCGGGAAGTTTGTGGAGAAAGGGAGGAGGCAGGAGTGGGCGCACGTGGTTCTGGCCTTCGCTGGTCGCACTGCGCGCGGTCCCTGTGTGTGCCCGGCTGGGCCCAGGACTCGTGCGTGGCCCAGGGGAATGGCAAATTAGTTACAGTGCAGTTCTGGGGAGGTTGGAGACAGTGGTGGGAGTTGGAGCTGGAAGAGTAGCTTTGTGGGCCTTCTCAGGAGTGGGCGGCAGGGAGCCGGTGACGGTGGGGGAGGAGAAGCTCGATCTGGACGCGGCGGCGATGGGACAGCCCAGTCCAGCCTCTGCGCTCTCTTTGGCTGTGTGTGGCTTTGTGCCAAGAGCCCACTTGGTTACAAGGTCCGTGTGAGAATTCAGCGGCGTTGGTCCCGGTGCAGGGTTGGGAGCAGTGCTCGGGCAGATGGTTGTGGCCACACTGGGGTCCCAGTCCCACGTCACAAAGAGGCCATGCACGCTCTGTAAATGTTGGTTGAATAAATCAATGAATAGATATGATGACCGTCCTTTTACTTCTGTGCTGTGAGCTCTTTTTAAAAAATTGCTGAGGTCACTCAGGTTGATGCTGACGAAAACCTGCAGTGTGGTGGGAGCCGAAGCTGGAGGGGGCCAGCTTGCGCCCAGCTTGAAGCCAGCTCCCCACCTGCTGGCAGAGTACCATGCCTGCCGGAACATGTTCCCGCACAGGCTGCCGCGTTTGTGCCTCAGAAGCCTACAGTGGTTTGTCCTCACGCAGGATTGGGATGTTTACATCTTTCAGCCTCTTCACTGACTATCAAGCACATCACTCGTTTCCTGAAGGACTGACCATGGTCTGTCTCTCACCATGGTCGGTGGCAGAAGTGGAGGGGTCCCGATCTCCTAACGCTGTCTCCTTATACTGAAAGCATAACACCTCTGCACAAGTTATGTCTGCAAGGGAAACGGGCAAGAGCAGATGCTGAAAGCTCCAGGGTTGCTCTCAGCTTGCAGGATCCTGGCTTGGCCTGAGCCTACCTCTCGGGTCGCAGGTCAAGTGCCCCATCCCACAGGAGACTCCAACCATCCACTGTGGAGTAGCCCCAACCCCTGGCAGGGTGTGTGTTGGGTGGGTGGGAGGGTGGAATAACCAAGTCTCCCAAATGCAGCCCAGCGTCTGCTGTGGCTGGGATATGGATGGTATCTTTGAAGATAGTCAAAGGAAATAAGGGGAACCAACCAGAGTTGTCCACATGAGGAGTTTCTAGATTTTGCTAGACTTCCCGAGTAGAGGTGCAGAGCTGGAAGGAGCCGTGAGCGTCACTTTGCTGACTGGAAGGTGCTGCAGAGGGCCCTGGAGGTGGTTCTCCCAGGAGGAGGCCACAGGATGAGGTGGAAGGGCGGGGGGGAGGGGGCCAGGGGCCCTTCCTAGGCCTGGAGCATAAAGGGTGCATTATTAGGGGTGCTCCAGAGCGTGCGGGAGCCGTGACTATGATTTCCTTGGAGGGGGTCTCTGAAATGAAGCCTGAGTGGCAGTCAGGAAAGGCGCTCTTAGTGTGTGGAGTGCATTAGCTTATGTTCATTCTCTCGGATCCTCCAACAGCCTCCCTGGGAACAGGGCTAATCACAGGTGAGAAAACAGAAAGTTGAGGCATTCCTGCAGCTCAGCCCTGGACAGCGCTCTGGGCTCGGACAGCTGCCTGGGTGGCCTCCCCAACCAACTTCCAGGGGCTGGGCAGAAGGAAATTTAAGGGTCTCTCTCTCTGGGGGACTACTGATGCCCTGACTCCTCATTGTCTGGCCCCGTAGCTGACCTGTGGCTTGCATGGAGGGTGACTGCTGGGGCCCTGAGAGCTTGGTCCCGAGGACATGGTATGGGGACCTCACAGCCTTTCTAATCACCAGCCCGCCAGGTACCCTGACACCTGAACAGAAATCTGTGCACTAGTTTCTATGAAGAACAGGTCAAGATTGGGGTTTCTGGAGGTGGTGAGTGGGGGGCTGGGATCACACAGCCTCCCAGGTGAGAGACTTGCAGCGTTTTCCCCGGCCTACAGAGGGACAGAAGGTCCCCACCCAGGCAGGCTCGGAGCAGCATGTTCAGAAGACACTGTTCCCTGGACTCGGATTTGACACCTTCCACGGTCAGCGCTGCGACACCCCCTCCTCGGGGGCTTGGAAAGTCAGCTGTGAGATCCAGTGGCCTAATTTTAGACCTTGGGTCTCCATGTCAAAACAGCAGTAGGATCATTAGAAAGAAAAGAACAACGACAGCCCAGCCTCAACCCCTTGTTAATCGTGAAGCAAGCACATTTCCACTGGGGGAGGGGACATCCCAGGGCTGGGCCCCGGTGGCTGCTCTTCTGCTTGCGGGGGTAGGGGTGGGGGATGGGGGGTGTGGGGGTGTGGGGGGTGTGGTGGGGGGAGGGTGGCTTGCTGCACGGAGTTGCTCATTTTACCCTGAAGGTGGGGAGCAGCGCTTCACTCACAGGTGGTGACCTGCACCCTGAGACATGGAAGACCAGGTGCACTCGAGGATAATTGGGCCCATGAGATATGACTGTTGGTTTAGTACCTTCTGAGAGGAACCCAGAAGTTTCTCATCAGTGAACTTTCCCGTTTTTAGTGAAATTGTAAATGCCCCAAGTGATTTTTGTTCTGTCTTCTTTTAAACCACGCATGTTCTTCCTAAACTCACACGTGGGTGACTTTGTCCCCTTCCGTAGCACAGAGTCGGCTCAGAGTTCCTCTCGGGCCACTGGGAGGGGAGCTCCCTTGGCCCCTGCCCTTAGTGGCCCCAGATGCTACACTTTTTCAGGACTCTACCCCTTGTCATCTGTTGTCTCACTACCTGTCCTGTCTCCTTCCCCACCTGCCACTTGTCTGCCATCCACGCAATCAGGCGTGTCGCCCTGAGATAGGGGGAACCATTGCCACAGTGCCGTGGGCTTGGACGCCCCTGGCGTGGAGGCCTGGGAAAGCTGCATAACCTTCATCACCTTGAAGACAAAGAGCCAGTTCCAGCTCCTGCCTTGGTCCCTGCCATCCTGACAGCCACCGGCCTCTCAGCCCTGAGGACAGGGTTACTTTGTTGTTTTTCGTATCTTTGCAGTTTTGTTTAAAATTTTGAATGTTAGAGTAGGTAGTACACATGCGTGATAGACATTCAAAGGTATAGAGTGAAAATGTCTCCCTGGTCCCTTCCCTGCACCCCCTTACCAGTGTTGTGGGGGCCCTCCTGAGATGTTCTCTGCACGGAGGCTCATCTGTGTGTGTAGACTCCTTCTCCTACGTGCACGGCAGTCTGTGCGTCCCATATCTTTTCCTTCATAAAAGCAGAGGATGCTGATCTTAGAAAAGTAACGGGAACTAGCACTTACAAGTGTTTCCTAAGTACCAGCCTCTGTTCTAATTAACCGTTTAAGTAGCGCTCAGTGGGTTTCAGAGACTGTTCGCTTTCGCATCCATAGATCTCCTTTATTCTTTCCAGCTGCTGCATAAGGTTTCATCGCATGGACGCCCTGCAATTTATTCACCATTCTCCCACTGATGGGCATTTAGTTTGTTTCAGACTTTTACCTCCATAAACAGTGCTGAAGAAAACATTCTTATACTGCAAATACAGGTAGGATCTGCTTCTGGACGTGGAATTCTGGGCCCGAGAACGAGTGTGGCGGTGACTGTGAATGAGACTGGCAGGGAGGCGCGTGTGTTGCGAAGGCCCAAGACCGTGTGTGCTAAACCGGACTGCCAAGGATGGCTCGTGCATGTGACTTGATCCCTGAGGGCCCCAGGGGACCCTACACCCTGTCCCAGCCATGCATCTGCCAAGCCAACAGGGGCTCCTGTTTACACACAACCTGCTGAGTGACACGGGGAAACAGTACAAGCTCATCCCCAGAGAGACCATCCTGCAGCCGGCAGAGACTGTGCTGTTCTGTCTGGTCCCTCCTGTGACAGACAGAGCCACAAATGTGCCTGTTCTTAGAGGTCATGGGGAATGTTCTGGCGAGTGGGGGGATTAGCATAGAACACAGCATTTTGAACCCAGCCTGTACCCAGTGAGGAGAGAGAGTCCTCGTGCCCAGCGTGCTGTCCCCTTGGCTATCCGGCATCTGTTTCAGGGACAGTCGCACCACTCTGTGAAGGCGATTGGGTTTCGGTCAGGACTGCCTTCTTATGTTCCTCCCTGCTGCTGGGAGGTGAGCTCCCTTTCTGCACCTGCTCTGCCCCCCCCCCCACCGCCCTCCTCACAGCCTCTGGAGGGCAAAGGGCATTGTGTAGGTGCGAGCGGACCTAGTGGGCATGAGGGGACCGAGTGGCCCTGCAGGCACATGCCTCCCTCCCATCTGCTGGGCTGGACAGCTGATGAGTCCTCAGACCCAGCAGGAAAGCACTGCTTTTGCTCAAGGGATGGACAGATTGTCTCAGCTGTGGTAACAGACGGACTGTGGGTCCAGGCGGTGCCAACCTCAGTGGGGCTGCCTGGAGGCTCACGAGAATGCCCTGTGCTGTCTTTGCAACTTTTCTGGAAACCTAAAAGTCTTCCAAAATAAAAGTTCACTTTACAAATGCCATGAATGCTCGTCACTGCAGAGGGTCGGTCCCACTGCCTGGTCAGGGAGTCTTTCCAACAAATGTCACTGAGTTTAAGCATGTGCCTGGCTCCCTGATGGGACTCTCTCCCGTCTACAAGGCTCGTGTCCACTATGGAGCCCTCAGGGACACTGGGACAAACTGGGCAATAGACCATGCTCCCTTTGGGTCCCTTGACGGCTCAGGCGAGATGATCTGCAGCCTTGCTCACTGCCTCTCAAAGTCATTCCCCTTTCTCACCACCCCCAGCCTGTGGGGCTGCCTCTCCTCGCTGCTCTTGACCTATTTGCCCTCCCCCCCCCAGGTGTGGAAGGCCTGGTGTGCGCTCGTGGATGCCTGAGCCACTCTTTGTGACTTGCTGGTTCTGATCTACCTCAGAGGGTTCTTGTGAAGATGGAGGAGCCGTTCCCTGCCCTTGGGGGCGTCAGTGTCAGTGGTCACTCGTGGAGGGAACGACCGTCTGTGCTTGTCTCCTAGTGGGGTCCTTTGTGTTAGTGCTGGAGTTTCTGACCTGACCACTCGCTGGAGTTTCAGGTTTCCTTCTCCTTCCTCTTAGCTCCTTTGTCGTGCCTTCTCCACCCTCTATATGCAGTTTCCCTTGCCACGTGTTCGGAATTATTTCCCCCAGAGTTCAATTGCCATCTGTGGTAGGACTTAGATTTCCTCTGTCTCTCCCTACTGCCTCTGGCTTCCGTCATGTAAAGACACCTCACCTTGCTGAATATCAAGTCTGAGATAAAAATGAAACCTTTGAGCCCACTCAGTTCCCCTCCCTTTGTGAGTCCCTGGCACTGGGGGTCCCGAGGGCCCAGGCACTCGTCCTGCCCAGGATCTAGACGTGAGGCGGGCAGGAGGCTTTCAGGCAGAGCCTGGCCGGGCACAGATGCGTCAGCAGGCCTGGGGGACCACGTGGGAAATGGGCAGTCTGCAGGAGACCAGAGGCTTTTGCAGGCCTTGTTTATCTGCCCAGAGGATGCTTCTTTCTGTTTTTGGTGTGGTGTCTCCTTTTCATCCCTCAGGCCTTGGAGAAGTCTGCCTGACACTCCCTGCCCCACATTGGAGGGCTCCTGAGGGCATAGGCCACTCTTGCCTGTTCTCCTTAGTGCCCAGTGCCTGGCACTTGCCAGATGCCCCAAAGCTGCCCAAAGACCTGACCTGCGGTGTGGGAAGCCTAAACCCGGCCTTTGTTTGCAGTTGAGTTTGGGGTGGTTTGTAAATACTTCACTTGGCCTCAGAGGTGTGAAACAGCCGTGTTCCTCGCCTGCTGAATTATTTCCTGTTGAATAAGTTATTCTGAGTCTCTGCAAATGCTGTCCCGCTGTCCATATTAACAGCAGAGCTGCTAATAGGGAACATTAGTGCCACCCGAGGAGGAGCGGGCTGTGCTGCGAGCACATCTGGAGCAGGACAGTGGCGTTCAGCTCGGGCCCTTGCAAAAGGGCAGGCTCCCTGCGCGTCTTTAGCTGATCACCTGGCTTCCTCTGGCACCTAGCCTCATGCGGAGGCCCAGCCCCGGGCCACCTCTTTTCTGCCCTTTAAAAGGAGAAGAAAGAAAACTAAGCCCAGTGGGCAGAGGCCTGGGTCAGCATGCGGCAAATGAAATAATCCCAACTTAGCTTTGACGGCAGCTGTGGGGATAATGAGGTGGCTTCACTGGCATATAAAGTCGGTAATTATCGGCAGCTAGTTGGGATTTTGTGGTCTGCCTCCAGATTGTGAGCCTGTTGGGTCATCCAGAGCCCACCGTGGCCCCTTGGCCACAAGCCAAGTCATCCCTTGGCCCTCCCCCTGGAATGGAAGCCACTCCTCCCTCTTAAACCCAGACCCCCGCCCCCACAGTGACAGACATGGCTGTTGACCCCCCACTCCCAGGATGAAGAGTGAGGCTCCCCTGGGGCTGGATGCAGGTTGGCTTTGGAGCATCTTTGTGCTGCTTCCTTGAGCGAAAGGCCTGGTGGGCTGGATGGGAAAGGGTGTGTGTGTGTGTGTGTGTGTGTGTGTGTGTGGAGGCTGTTCTACTCTGCTGCTCCCAGCCCTGCAGACGCCGCTTTCCTGGTCTTGTTATTTTCTTTCTCTGCCCTTAGCAGACTTAGCAAATGTCAGAAAGGCTTCGGGTTGTTTCAGTCCTGTCATGCCCAACACCCCTTGTGAGATCTGCACTAGCTTTAAAGCCGACTTCTGCAAAGATCTTAGAGAAAGCCTAGCTGCTTCCTCAAGGGGGGAGGGGCAGGCCATGTGAATGTGTGCCTGCTGGGTTCAGGACTGCCAGGCTGGTGCCAGGACCCCAGGGAGAGTGTGGGCAGGCCAGGCCAGGGTGGCGGTGGTGGCCAGCAGGTTCTTGGCCTCAGCTTGGCTCTGCCACACACTCTTCCCCCTGATACTGTCATTTCCTTTGTTCCCCCATAAGTGATGGCTTTGTCCAGGCCACTGCAAGTGCAGAAGTACTGGGCACGCACACTTAGTACGTGGGGGTTCAGCCAGCGTGCCTGAGCACAGGACTCTGGGAGGTGCCGAGGAACGCGTCGCGGCCCCTCCCCTGGGGTGTTCATAGATGGCTGGAGGAGGGAAGGTGGGTACAGAAAAGATGTCGGGGCTC
Organism: Rhinolophus ferrumequinum; assembly: GCF_004115265.2. Classification (NCBI taxonomy): domain Eukaryota; kingdom Metazoa; phylum Chordata; class Mammalia; order Chiroptera; family Rhinolophidae; genus Rhinolophus; species Rhinolophus ferrumequinum. The sequence continues at coordinate 1,202,137 of NC_046304.1, forward strand.
AGAAGATGGCTTGCTGTGAGCAAGGCACAGACAAGGTGGCCCAGGAGCTTAGAGAGGGGACAGAGCAGAGCAGGCTGAAGGCATAGAGCCCCTGAAAAAGACAGGCTTTAGCCAGAAGAGGCAGACAGGAAAGGAATGGGTTTCTCAGGCAGAAGGGAACTTCCTTAATGGACAAATGTCAAGCAGAGAACAAACCCCCCACACTGTCAAATAGATGACAGAGCATCATGCCATGTTTGCTGAAGTCACAAATGCTGTGATCCGTGCCCCTTCCACCCTTCATTGTACCGTCTCTAAAACTAAGGACATTTCCTGCCGCAGCACAACTTCATTATCGCAAGAGAACATTTTGAGCAAAACTTTGGAAGCAGGCAAGAGTAGACTTTGTTCTGAACCAGAATGAATGAATGAGTCATTGGCTGTACGCAGCCTCTAGGGGGACGAGGGGAGATTGTCGAGGTCCTGCTGTCCAGAGTCTGGTTGAAGAGCTGAGGCTGAGCCCCAGGACGCAGGACACAGGGGCTGCTCCCCAGGCCCACGGGAATGGCTCCTGGGGCCTGGGCTCCCTGGAGTGGGGCCACAGAGGAGGCTCTTCAGGCTAGCCTGCCGGCAGGGGTGTGACGCCCACAGACAGAAGGCAGGGACAGCTCCTCCAGGTGGCAGGAACAGTATGAAGAGAGTCATGGGATCACATGCTGGGGACAGGAAGCGCAGGCCTCCTGGGGTGCATACTGGGGCAAACCCGGGCACCAGGTGAGCAAAGCTTCAGGGTGGCAACCTGTTTGCATTCAACCATTCGAAGGTGACTCCTGTGGGTGGGTCAGGTCCCTCAGAATGCTGTAGGACGAACAGCAGGCCCTCGTGGCTAGCACTGTGACATCGATCGCAGAATGGGCGTCTGTCTCTGAGGTCCCCGCTGGCCCACCTGACGTGCCCGAGAGAGGTCATGCTTTCCAGGGGCGCATCCTGGCGAGGGACTGGGCCGTGCGGGCCAGACAGTCCCACTGGCTGCCCATGGGAAGCTGAGGACACCGAGTGGCCCTTGGAATGGGAAATGCCGTGGGCTGAGGCAGGCTCACTCAGGAAGGAGCAGCCCACGAGGGGCCACCTCCTGCTACCTGGATTCGGCTTTCTCCTTCCTCCAGAGCACATTTCTAGATCTCTTGATGGAAACACTGGAGGTTGCAGTGTGGTAGCTCAAGCTGCCTGTGTTTCGGCCCCAATTTCACACGTAGGTAAAGTTCTTGGTCGGTTGGGAAAATGCTCTTGGGCCCCAGGCCTGCTGGCCAGAGTGTGAGGAGGCGGCCCAGGTACTGCTGTTCTTGGAACTGTAGGATGTTGGAGTCGGTGGGGATGTGAAGTCCATCCCCCCAGTGTGGTCTGCCCCAGCGAATGAGCCAGAAGGAGGGTGGCCTGGAGCTTCGTGGTTAGAAGCAGGCTCTGGCTGAGCCACCTAACCTCTCTGCACCTCTGTCCGCTCCTGTGTGCAACAAAGTGCTTTGCTCAGGGGTGGTGGTGAGGACTTGGAGACAATCCCCGGGCATTAGGCTGCACACAGTAGGTGCTCAGCTCTGCTGACCTCGTCCAGCACTCGCCTGCCTCTAGGCCCTTCTCACAGAGGCATTAAGACTCTCCTAGCAAGGCTGTGTTACTGAGATTCCTCGATGCAGGGAGCTCAAGCTTTGCACGCCCCCCTCCTCTGAGGCACGTTTCACGTTGTCACAGGTAACTGACATTCACGAGGGTCACCTCTAGTGAATCGTGTGCACGGTCAGCTGTCTTGGAAAAGGCGTAGCTTGATTTGGCCTCTATCTCATGAACCAGCCTTGGGGCATTTTGCGAAGGGGCACTACAGCTGTGCTCTGAGCAGGGGGACTGGGCTTGAGGGGGCGTTTGCTGTGCTCAGTGACCGCTTCAAAGGGTGGCCACTTCCAGGGCAGAGTGTGTGGGGTGGTCCCTTCACAGTGCCATGAGCCTGGTGGAGGGCCACCAAACTGTCCCGGTCCTGACACATCATCATGACTTGCTGTGGGAAATATTTGCGCATTGGAAATAATGTTCCCACTCCAGCCACATGTCCGAGGAAATCAAAGGAGGGAGAGTAAATTGTGGAGTAATGATGGACATGCAAAGGAAGAGCCACAGTGGTGATGCTTCAGGAGAGCTTTCTAGCAGTGATGGATTCAGTAATTGAGTGGCGTGTGAGGGCCTTCAGAATGTTCTGGAACAGCATAGCTCAGTCTTGATAATCTCTGGGGATCTGGTTAAAATGCAGACTCTGATGCATCAGGTCTGGTGGGACCTGAGAGTCTGCATTTCCAGCAAGCTCCCAAGTGAAGGCCATGCTGCCAGTCTGGGGCCAGGCAGCCAGAGCGGAGCAGACTGTGCCCCCAGACCCCTGTGGCATCAGGACGCTGCAGACAGGGCAGCGTCTCCGGGGAATGGAAGCATGGCCTCCTGTCATCCTGCACAGTGGCCCTGGTGGCCTTGGGCCCTGCACCCAGGGCAGTGAGGAGAGCCACAGGCCCGGCCTGGCTCGGCGTTGGCTCACAGCATCCCCACCGCCTCGAAGGTCCCCTGAAGATCGGACAGATGCCGGACACGAAACAGGCTCGGAAACCCACGAGATGATCCAACTGCCAGCATTGGGGTGCTGTCGTGGCTGAAAGAGTAAAACCAAGCTCTATCTCTCTCCCATGAAAGACAGTCAGTCCCGTCAGAACAGAGACCCTGCCTTTGACCTAGCTGTGTGCTCGCTGTAGTTCAGCTCCCTCTCCAAGGCTGCCGATCCGGAGAGCTAGGCCCCTCCCCGCCCTGCAGGCGCCCTGCTTGGGGAGGCCGAGAGGTAATCCGAGGGCTGTGGGGAGGTGAGCATGCTTATCTGGGGTCATCTGAGCAGGCTGTCTCTGTCCCTCGCCAGGATCCCGCTGGCTGTGTCATGCCCATCCACAGAGACCGTTCCCTTTTCTGGATTAACTGCAAGAGAGCTCAATTTCCTCAGCACAGAGCTTGCCTTAAAGAATAACAAGATTAGCTGTGCCCTCTGGTTCAAGCACTACATTCTAATATTCACTAATGGGGCCTCACTGGCCTGAAACAACTTCCTTTTTTTTTTTTAAAAAAAAAAGATTTTATTGGGGAAGGGGAACAGGACTTTATTGGGGAACAGTGTGTACTTCCAGGACTTTTTTCCAAGTCAAGTTGTTGTCCTTTCAGTCTTAGTTGTGGAGGGTGCAGCTCAGCTCCAGGTCCAGTTGCCGTTTCTAGTTGTAGGGGGCGCAGCCCACCTTTCCTTGCGGGAGTCAAACCGGCAACCTTGTGGTTGAGAGAACACGCTCCAACCAACTGAGCCATCGGGAGCTCAGCGGCAGCTCAGCCCAAGGTGCCGTGTTCAATCTTAGTTGCAGAGGGCGCTGCCCACCATCCCTTGTGGGACTCGAGGAGTTGAACCAGCAACCTTGTGGTTGAGAGCCCACTGGCCCCTGTGGGAGTCGAACCGGCAGCCTTTAGAGTTAGGAGCATGGAGCTCTAACCGCCTGAGCCACCGGGCCGGCCCCCCGAAACAACTTCTTGGTCGGAGGCAGCACTGGGAAGGTGGGTACTGGGGTGCTGTAGTGCTGGGCCCAAGTGGCCATTGCCCTTCCGGTTGGCCTGGGAGCCAGGGCTGGCAACCTGTTCTTCTCTGGCCAGGGGGTTCAAGAGGAAACCTTTCTGCAGTTGAAGACCAAGCTGGCAGCCCTGGGCACAGTCCTGACCTCTTGCTGTGTGCTCTTGGGCAGGTCAGTTCCCCTCTCTGAAGCTCAGGGTCCTCGCCTGGAAAATGGGCCTGGAAATATTCTGGAGCCCTTGAGCAACGTGGTTGGCTTCTGCTTTTTCCCTGCCACAGCCTCAAGTCTGGGGGCAACCTTTCAAGCCCAGTGCTTAGACTCCTGGCAGATGCCACCACTGTCCTGCTCACTGGATCTGGAGACCAGGCCCCTGGGGATGAAAGCTCACCTACACCCCGTTGCTGCTGCAGCCTGGCCCTCCCAGGGCCACCCTGCAAGTCGGCAGACAACTCATCTCCCCTTGCCCGATGGTTAAGCAGGTGACAGGCAGCCAGCCGCGTGCCCTGGAGAGCCGCAGAGGGCTCTGCACTCCTGCCTCCCAGGTGGTGGGCAGCCTGGGCCAAGGAGGTGGGAGCTGGGGGCGGAAAGGGATCTGGGACTGAGGCGCTCAGCCTGTTGTTGCTATTTTGCCCAGGGCCCCCTCCCCATCCTCCTGCAGGTCCCTCACCAGCACCCTTTATGCCGTCCCCTCCCTGCACTGAACTCTTCTGTGCTGCTTTCAAGTCTCAGCTCAGATTCTCTCCCACAACGGCGTGTCTCTGGCCCCTAAGCCCCCAAGTCCCTCTGCTCTTCATGGTGGCTGGTGGCCCCTCACGTGCTCCTGGGCCTTGGGCGGTGGAGTTTAGGAAGTGCTCTCTGAGTGGGGGAGCTGGTGCCTGGCCAGTCTCTCCTGGGGGTCTCCCACAGCAGTAGGTGGGGGTGGGGGTGGAGCACAGAGCTCCTGCAGAGAGTGTAGGGAGACAGACCGGTGCCCCAAGGGCCTCAACTCCCCTGTGGAGAACCCAGGACTCAAAAAGCCCAAGGACTGTACAGACCAGCAGGCCTCAGAGGAAATGAAAGCAAATGCACGCGCCGGCCTGAAACCCTGTAAGCAGCTGTCAGCAGCAGCTTTATTTACAATAGCAGAGTCCAGTGATAACCAAGTGGCTCTCAGCTGGGGAGAGAATAAACCAGTGGGGGTCCACCCACCCACAGCACAACCCCCCCCACCCCCCTCGCACCCATGGGAAGGAGCAAACCTCTGGTGCACTTAGCACCTGGGACAGGTCTCAAAGTTCCCTGCGGAGGGAGGAGGGCTGCCGACTGCACAATTCCGCCTGTGTGACAGGCTGGGAAGCACAACGAAGGGGCAGAACACAGGTCAGGGGTCGTCCGGGTGGGGGAGGGGACATGGCGGGGCTGGCTACAAAGGGTATGGATGCTTTTTAGGGAGATGGAAGTGTCCTCTGTCTCAATTTGGTGGCGACTACTTGACCACATGTGTTTGCCAAAATCCATAGAACTCTACATTAAAAAGGGTACATTTCTATTTTACGTGAATTTTATTTTTACTTCTATAAGTCTGATTAAAAAAAATTTTTTTTAAGTCTCCCCTTCTAAAATAAACCTTTTCTCAGAAAAAGGGAAACAGAAGTGCTGGGTGACCATCGGTGCTAACGCGGTGCTGCTGCACCTCCTCACCCGGCTGATGCCCCGGAAGGGCCCGGCTGCTATCGAAACCCTGCGTATCCAGACAACCACTCTGGCTCAGCACCAGATACTTTCAAATTTCCTTTCCGTGGCAGGCTGAAGTCCATGCAAATATTGACCAAAAAAGGCAGACCAGGTTTAGCACTATATTTGGTTAATAGTTGAAGAGCCACTCACTGTTTGTCTATTTTTCCAGTGGCTTTGTACAGGTGGGCCTGTTTCATTAAAAAAAAAATCCTAAAAAGCTTTTCGTAAATCAAACATTGAAGTTCAGTAGGAAAGCCCATATATTTAGATGAATCTCTGGTGAATCCTTTGATAAAGCATTGACCTCTCCCTTCCCCATTTGTGTACTAAGTAAAATGTAAAAATAGATACTTGGTCTGCTAACCGCCTGGGGCTCTCCAGCGGATGTCGCACTCTTCCTATGAGAAGCCATAAGGTGTATCCAGGGAGTGTCAGGAGTTCGAGGGGCTTTCGTACCGTGAACTGGGTGGCTTCTCTGCTTCCTGTCAAGGTGGGGACCTTGCAAACTCCCTGTTACCATCATGGGACCCAGGCCCTACACTGGTTCCCTGTTGCAGAGACAAGCAGAGCAGGTCATACAGGGTGGGCCTTTGAGTCCTTGCAGCCAAGCTGTCCTCTTCTGAGGACATTTGCCAGCTGAGAGCTCCCTGGTCCTCTACCCAGACCCTCCCTAAGGCAGCAGGTTGGATGCCAGGACGAGATCCCACCCAAGTCACACCTGTGTGGCCAAACGTTCCCTGAGGAAGGACCCTGCCCTGGACCCTGCCATGTCCCAAATGCCCTCCTGGGACTCATCAGGGTGAGCGGCTCACCCATGGGCCCCCTGTGGACCCAGGACTTGAACCCAGGCCCTGTGTCCTCCCCACCTCACTTGGTCTAGGGCTTGCTGGCCTCCCTGTGGGGCAGAGCCTCCGGGCCCTGGAGCCAAGAGTGGTCCAGGGCTTTCCTTTTCCCACCTTATCTTATCTCTCCTCCCACTTACCCCCAAAAGACAAATACCAGGGAAGGAGAGGTAGGCGGGAGGCAGAGCATGATTAATCGATAGATGAGTTGTACAAACAGCTATACTGTTTGGGGTCAGTACAGGAAGAGGCTTCTGTAGGCTGCTGGGACCAGGGTGGCTCCCAAGTGGGGTTGGATGTGGCTGGGGGCAGGTGTGGCAGGTGGACTGTGTCCTCTGGTGAGGTGACTTCTGCCTCTGTCTGTGGTCTCCTGTGGGGGGGGGGGCGGGACCTGGGGGCCTGCAGGATGGGATCTGCCCTCTGGGAGGTGTCAACAGCAGGGTGAGGGGAAGGCAGAGGACAGGACCACGGCCTTGTGGGAAGGGAAAGTGGCCACTGGGCTCTGCTCGGAGCAGGCCCCCAAAGACGCCCTCCCCTTTAAAAAATTTTTTTTTCAGTGTCTTTTGTTTTTGTGGTAAAATACACATAACATAAAGTTTACCTTTCTAATAGCCATTTTCAAGTGTCTAGTTCAGCCGTGTTAAATACACTCACCTTGTCATGCTACCATCCCCAGAACTCTTCATCTTGTAAAACTGAACGTCTGTACCCGTTAAACACTAATCCCCACTCCCTCTCCCAGCCTCTGTCAGCCCCATTCTACCTCCGTCTCTATGAACTTGGTTATTCTAGGTATCTCGTACAAGTGGAATCATACAGTGTTTGTCCTTTTGTGATTTCACTTGGCATAATGTTCTCAAGGTTCATCCATGTTGGAGTATGTGTCAGAATTTCCTTTTTAAGGCTTAAAAATATTCCATTGTACGTATATACCACATTTTGTTTATCTATTTCTCCATTGGTGGACACTTAGGTTGTTTCCATGTTTTACTTATTGTGAATCACGCTGCTATGAACGTGGTTGTACAGATATCTCTTCAAGACCCTGCTTTCAATTCTATTGGATATATACTCGGCAGTGGGATTGTTGGATCATATGGTAATTCTATTTTTAATCTTTTGAGAAACTTTTCCACAGCAGCTGCACCATTTTATAATCACACCAACAGTGCACAAGGTTCCTATTCTCCACATCCTCGCCAGCACTTTTCTGTTTTGCTTTTTTAAAATAATAACGATCCTAATGGTGTGAGGTGATAGCTCATTGTGGTTTTGATTTGCAGTTCCCTAATGATTAGTGATGTCGAGCACTTTTCGACAATGGCTCATTGGCCATTCATATACCTTTGGAGAAATGTCAAGTCCTTTGCCCATTTTTGAATTGGTTGTTTTTTTTTGTTGTTGTTCCTTCCTTCTTTCCAGGGCAGTACTGTCCCGACACTTGGGACATGGCCATCTTTGAGAACAGTGGCTTAGAGACCACAGTTTGAAACTCAGATGGGTACAGGAAAAGGAGCAAAATGTGTGGCATTGTCTAGCCCTGAGTCTCTGTGAGTCCGCTCCGGTCTGCTCCCTGGCCTGGAAGGGCCTCTGAGGCGGTCTGACCTGCAGTCAGACAACGCGCTCCCTGACCTGCAAGGGCCTGGTTTTGGTGCTGGCTGAGGGCAGGTTTCCCACAGGTTTGGGGGTGTGGGCCTTGTGCCACCCCCTCAGGCTCAGATAGACCATCAGCACCACTAATGAGAGCAGCTCAGAGGACGAGCCGACCCTGCCTGACAAGCCCCAGGCTCCGGCTGGGCTAGCCTGCCTCCGGTGCTGTCCCAGCCAGTGCGGGGGTGTGTGTGCTGCCAAGCCTCACCCAGATGCCCCAGGTGTGACAGGCCCTCATGAGGGGAGGGCCTCTCCATGCCATTAGGGCCCTTCCCAAACCCACAGGAGCCACATTTCGGTGAACTCACCTTTCCAAGTCTGTTATTTTCTCCTCGCCTCCCAGCCTCAAGCAGGGGGTGCCATTGGAGTGCAAGTTTTTTTTTTTTTTAAACTTTTATTTATTTTAAGTGTGTGTTTCCAAGGCTCATCAGCTCCAAGTCAAGTAGTTGTTTCATACTAGTTGTGGAGGGCGCAGCTCACAGTGGCCCATGTGGGGATTGAACCGGCAACCCTGGTGTTATGAGCACCGTGCTCTAACCAACTGTGCTAACCGGCTGTCCCCGGAGTGCAAGTTCTTGACAGAAGGTGACAAGTGTCTTCAGACCTCCTGCCCCAGGAGGAAAGGTCAAGAAGCTTCCTGGTGTGCTTTGGGGCCAGTCGCACTGGCTCTCTCCTGGTCCCCCCGGGCCTTTGGACTTGGCTGAAGTGTTGGGTGAAACCAAGGAGAAAGGCTCGGGGTCCAGGTGAGGGGAGAGGGTGTCGGGAAGGTGGGTCTTGGGTTTGTAGTCCTTGCTCAGCCTCACGGCTCCTGAGAGGACCCCACACTGAGGCCGGTGGGGACAATGGCAAGATGCCATGATAGGGGCTGTCTGAGTACAAGCCGCTGCCAGGCCCCTTGTGGGGGAGTCTTTATAGGTGGAGAGAGGTCAAGAAGGTGCTGAGAGGGGCGGACGGGGGGATCAGTTGGTTGGAGCGCGTCCTCTCAACCACAAGGTTGCTGGTTCGACTCCCCCAAGGGATGGTGGGCAGCGCCCCCTGCAACTAGCAATGGCAACTGGACCTGGAGCTGAGCTGCGCCCTCCACAACTAAGACTGAAAGGACAACAACTTGACTTGGAAAAGTCCTGGAAGTGCACACTGTTCCCCAATAAAGTCCTGCGCCCCTTCCTCCTCCCTCAAAAACAAAGAAAAGAATGTGCTGAGGGACGGCTGACTCTCTTGGGGCCAGGGGTCAGGACAGACCCTCCATGCGTGGGTGAGCACCCCTTTACTCACTGTGTGGCGGGTCATCTCGTGAAACAGGCATCCAATTGTGTGTCCCTCATCGGACTGTGCAGACTAAATGGCAGGGCAGACGAAAGCAAGCGCCATGTAAGCGTTAGCTGCTGTTGTGAGGCCACGGTGAGAGCTGTGCTTGTCGTTATCTCGCCAGGGCCGCACTCCGATTAGATTATGTCCTGGAGGCCTCGGTCACACGGGGAGAGAGAATTACAGGAACAACAGCCACTCCAGTTAATCAGCCAGACATTGTACCAAGATTCCTCAGAACCTGAGGGAAAGGCATGACGCTCAGGCAAGGAACACAGCTCTTAGGGTTCAATTTATCAATTTTTTTGTTTTTAAAGGAATCATGCTTTTTGTGATGTATCTAAGAAATCATTGCATAACTCAATGTTATAAAGAATTTCTAGTATGTTTCCCCCCAAAAGTTTTAAGGTATATAGTTATATATAAACCTTAAGATTTTATATTTTAAGTTTTATATTAAAAGTTTATATTATATAGCTTTAAGGTTTATATTTAAATTTATAATCCATTTTGAGTTGCTTTTTGTATATGGTCTGAGTGATGGATTGAAATTCACTATTTTTGCAAATGATACCCAGTGACATTTGTCTAAAAACTGTCCTTTCTCCACTGAATTGCCTTTGCAGTTTATCTCAAATCAATTGACCTTATGCGTGTGGGTTTATTTCTGGACTCGCTGTTCTGTTCCAATGATCTATTTGTCTATCTTTACACCAGCATCACACTGTGTTCATTACTGTTGCTCGAGGTCTAATCAGGTGAGCCCAACTTTGTTCTTTTTCAGAGTTGTTTGGCTATTCTAAGTTTTTTGCATTTCCGTATGAATTTTAAAATCAGGCTGTCAATTTGCACCATAATGTCGGTTGGGATTTTAATTTGGATTGTGTTGAATCTCTAGACCCATCAGGAGAGAATTGACACCTTCAGAATACAGATTCTCCTTGACATACAATGGGGTTACATCCTGATAAACCCATTGTAGATTGAAAATATCCTAAGTCAAAAATGCATTTACTACATCACTGTAGAGTGTTTGTGTGCCTGACTGGGGGCTGGCCCACTGCTCCTGCCCAGCAGCACAGACAGTGTTGAATGATATATTGCTGGTCTAGCCTGGGAAAAGATCAAAACTCTAAGCACAGTTTCTACTGAACACGCATTGCTTTTGTACCACTGTAAAGTCAAAAAATCTTGAGTTGAATCATCGTTAGTTGGGGACTGTCAGTACTGAGACTTCAGACCTGTGGACACTGTATATCTGTCCGTTCATTTAGGTCTTCTTAAATTCTCTCAGCAAGGCTTCACAGTTTTCAGTGTACCAGTCTTACATATATTTGTAGATTCCATCAGATTTTCTACATAGATAATCATGTGTCTGAAATTTAAAATGTTTTGCTTCTTCCTCTGTGATCTTTTTATTTCTTTTCCTCACTTTATTGAACTCCTTAGAACCTTTTACTAGTATGTTACCGGTCCAAAGTCTGTATGCCCAACACTTTGAAAGGACAAAACTCAGTACATCAGTGTTTGGAGTAAGGAAAGCATTATGATCAAGAAGGCACCAATGAAGAAGGTGGGAGCCTTAGTGGTGCCTCAAGTCCATCTTACCGAACACAGAGTTCAGGCTTCTTTTATGTCAAGGGAAGGGAAATGAGAGGGGCAAGAGGTGATTGACAATCGAAGACATCTGGGTGCCAGTAGGGGGTCCAAGGTAGATAGTGCTAGTTGGTGTGAGTTTGGTCACGAGGTCCTGCAAATCTCTGATAAATAATACCTGCGCCCCCTATCTCCTCAAGCCACAAGTAGAATTCCTGTAATGATTAGCATGTCGATGTGCAAGACTAAGCAGAAACTATTAACCTGAAGGCCTTGGGGAACAAAGCAGGCTTGAACAAGATGGAGTCAGAGAGAGAGCATTTCACTTTGTTACAAGTGCAGTGTTGAGTAGGGTGGGGAGGGCAGACTTGTGATAGAAGGGAGTTGGGAAGTGTTCCTTCCTTTTCAATTTTTTTTGAAAGAATTTGTACGTATTGGTATTTTTTTCTTCCGTAAGTGTTTGGTAGAATTCACCAGTGAAGCTGTCTGGACCTGGACTAAACTATTGGTATAAAGTTGTTCATATAGTCCCTTATTGTCCTTTTCACATCTGCAGACTCGGTAGTGATATCTTTCATTCTTGATTATTGAGAATTTATGTCATTTTTTCTTAATTAATCTGGATAGAGGTTTTATTCATGTTGGTTTTTTTGATTTTGCCCTATTGTTTTTCTATTTTCTGCTTCATTAATTGCTGCTCCAAACTTTCTTCTACTTATGTGGGTTTCATTTTTTTTCTTTATCTAGTTTCTTAAGGTGAAAGCTGAGACCATTGATTTGAGACCTTTCTTTTTTTTTTCTAATCTAGGTGTTCAGTGCTAGAAATTTCTGCTAAGTACTGCTTTAGCAGATTTTGATATGTTGTGTTTTCATTTGCATTCAATTCAAAACCTTTCTAATTTCCCTTTTTCCCATGAGTTGAGTTTTTGGAAATGTGTTAGTTTCCAAATGTTTGGAGATGTTTTTCAGAGATCTTTCTGTAGTTGGTTTCTGATTATTTCCATTATGGTCAGAGAGCATACTTTGCGTAATTTGGATTCTTTTTTTTTTTTTTTTTAATTTTTATTCTTGGGGAATATTGGGGAACAGTGTGTTTCTCCAGGACCCATCAGCTCCAAGTCATTGTCCTTCAATCTAGTTGTGGGGGGCGCAGCTCAGCTCCAAGTCCAGTTGCCATTTTCAATCTTAGTTGCAGGGGGCGCAGCCCACCGTCCCATGAAGGAATTGAACCGGCAACCTTGTTGAGAGCTTGTGCTCTAACCGACTGAGCCATCCGGCCGCCCCTCCGGAAGCTCAGTGGCAGCTCGTTGTCTTCAATCTAGCTGTGGAGGGCGCAGTTCACTGGCCCATGTGGGAATCGAACCGGCAACCCTGTTGTTCAGAGCTCACGCTCTAACCAACTGAGCCATCCGGCTGCCCCTGGATTGTTTTTAATTTACCGTGTTTCCCCGAAAATAAGACCTAGCTAGACAATCAGCTCTAATGAGTCTTTTGGAGCAAAAAATTAATATAAAACCCAGTATTATATTATATTATTATTATATTATATTATATTATATTATATTATATTATATTATATTATAGACCCAGTCTTATAGTAAAATAAGACCGGGTCTTATACGAATTTTTGCTCTAAAATATGCATTAGAGCTGATGGTCCGGCTAGGTCTTATTTTCGGGAAACACGGTATTTTGACTTGTTTTAATTCCCAGAATATGGTCTATCTTAATAAATGTCCTCTGTGTGCTTGAAATAAATGTGTGTTCTGCCATTGTTGGGTGACCTATTTTAAAAACGTGAATAGGCCAAGTTGGTTGATAGTATTCAAATCTTCTGTAGCCGTATGATTTTCTGTCTACTAATTCTACCAATACTGCGAGATATTGAAATACTGACTATAATCGAAGGTTTGTTTAATCCTCCTTGCAGTTTCATCAGTTTTGCTTCAGGTACCGTAGAGCTCTGATATGCGGTGCATGAATGTTTAGGATTGTTATGTCCTCTTGGTTAATTATGAAAAGATCTTTGCCCACGGTAATAATGGTTGCTCCGAAATCTCCTTTGTCTGATGCTAGTGTAAGCACTCTAGCTTCCTTTTGATCCCAGTTAGCTGGTGTCTGGTGTCATCCTTTTACTTTTAACCAATTTGTATCTTTATAAAGATACAAATTTGTATTTCTTGTAACCAGTATATAGTTGGGTCTTGCTTTTTTTCTAGTCTGATAGTCTCTGTTGTTTAATTGGGATATTTCGGCTATCGGCATGTAATTGATATGATTAGGTTTAAATCAATGTCCTTCATTCCTTCATGTCCAGTGTCTGTAAAGTCACATACATTTGTCTGTTTTTTGGTTGTTTCAGGTGGGAGGCTAAACTCCATCCGTCTTGGCTGGAAGTAGAAAGGACAGCAATAATGTCTTAATGTCACTGAATATTCAATTTTCCCTGATTATCTCAAAAGTATCTTTTTATAATTGGTGTGTTTGAATTAAATCAGGATTCAAATAAGGTCTACGTGTTGCACTTTGTTGACCTGACTCTTCAGTCCCTTTTAATCTAGAGTACTGCCCCTGTCTCTTCTTTCCATGTCATTTAGTTATTGAAGAAACGGAGTCATTTGTCCAGAAGAATTTCCTGGGTTTGGGTGATTATATCTGTGCTCCTCTGTTTTCCTGTGTTTACTGTAAACTGATAGTTAAATATAAATAAAGAATATTTCATAGAATGTGTTGCATGTTCAATTGAAATATATAAAATTACCAGTATTTGACTAGCTGCCCTTCAAAATGGCAGTTTCTTACTGTTCAACCTCAAACTTCTGTTGTGTCACATCAGGAAGTCCCGCTTTGACACTGAGATGGACCAGTGGGTTTTGGACCCTCCATTGTCAGGTTCTCCACTTGATTGTATCAATCACTGATGAGTGTCCCCTGGGTCCTAATCTCATTAGGAGTTGCAAAATAGAGATGTTTTCATTCTGTCATTCCTCCTCCATTTATTAGCTGTGATTTTTCCATAAAGAAGAACTTTTCCTCATCAGTGATTTGGTTACAGCAGGATGAATGCTTCATTTCCTCCCCTTTTTAAAACCAATTGTCAAAATAATGTGTTAGGGTCCTAGCAACCTCCAAAGAGATTGATGATGATGATGTGTGTGGTCATATGTTAGACATATTTCAATTTTCTATAGTTGTTTTTGTTGCTGCAAGTGTCCCTTTTTAGTCAGGTGGGGACCCTTGAAGTTTTCGTCAGTGTTCTGACATCTCCATACACGTGTTTGACAGCTTCAATTCTCAGGCTCAACATCTACTACATTTCCGTCCTAGACCTGGAACTGGCCTTTTAACCAAGGAGCTCTGGTGACTTTTAGTGGAAAATGATACTTAGCGACCACTGTCGGGATGCCAGCGGCACTCACTGCAACTGGAGTGGCCCTTTGTGGGTCACTCTGGGGAAAATGAGTTTTTTAGAAAGAAATAAATCATACGTTCATACTGATATTTCCATTCTGAAAGTTTTTGTTTAATTTAATATTTTTGTATCTCTTATATGGAAAGCTTGGCTCCTAAATACATTAACAAAATTAATGTATATATAGTCAAAGTAACAATACTTATATTATTACCTATATTATTACTAACAATATGTTTACTGGATACAGTTTAGAATATCTTTCTGGTTCTTTTCGTCCTTAGGCTATATTATTGCATGAGGGAGGATTAGTCAAAATATTATGTTTAAAATTACTTAAAAACAATTTCATATACAGTTAGGTTCCTTTATTTTGTTCTTGGATTTTTAGCAATGGCTTTGTTTTTACAAAACGTTTACATGGCCCCACAGTCAATATTATAAAACAAGGCATTCTTAAATGCCTGGCACCTGTCCCCTCCCTCTGTTCCCTCCCTCACCTGTAGGTATAACTTTTATTAATACGGTTTTGGTTTATTCTTACATTGTTTCTTTTTGAAAACATAAGCCAGTGTTTATACTCCCCCCTTTTTACACAACAGGTAGGGCGTGTGTTCTCTTGCACCTGCTTTTTCTCACCTAATGACATAGTGTGGAGCTTACCCCACAGCATTAGGTAGAAATCCTCCTCCCTTTCTCCGCTGGGCCGTCGTCCAGGGTGGGCTGTACCGCAGTCTATTCCGCCTGCTGCTGCTGATGGACGCTGGGGTGGGTGCCCTTGTTAAAGGAAGTTAGAGGTAGTGCTGGAGCCAGAACGTGGACCCCGAGCCCATGTTCTTGCCTGTCTGCTGGGACTCGCTCCCCGAGGTTCTTTCTCCTGCCTGACATCTGGGAACACAGAACATGGCCTGCCTTCTCCATCCCTCTTCCTGCTCTACGGCCATTGTAAATGGCGGGGGTGGAGGGCGGGGAGAAGCAGTGTGAAGAGGTAGGAATGCCTCGCCTCCCTTCCCCACACCATGGCCCCCTCAGGTGTGACATGAGGTCGTGCTGCTGTGCTGGAACCTCCTGGATTGTCGGGATGGGCAGTTGGTGCCAGGTTAACAAAAAGCTTTGTGCTGTGGCTTCCAAAGTATTTGGGGATCCTCTCTTAGGCAGTCAAGTTCAGATGTGAACTCACTGCAAGGGAAAGTCTTGGGTGTACCTCAAAATATTTATTCACTCTACCACGCTGGTGGAAAGTGTTGAGTGGGAAGGTAATGGCTGAGCGAGGTCGTAGGCAGCAGTGAGTGCCTGAATGGTTCAGCTGTGGGAGGACTTTGCATGCCGCCCTGTGCTGCTGCTTCTGCATTCTTAGAGGGGTGCTCAGCCCAGGCTCAGGGCTCTGAGCACTGAGGGCACCCTGGCCACGGCAGGGCAGGCATCACAAGGCGCTGCGGCTGTGCACACCCGGGAGGGCAGGGCGGGCAAGTGTCCGGGAGGACAGCTGGCTTTCTCCCCCCTCTCTGGCCCAGGGCTCCCTGGGGCGGGCAGCCCTGGCTCTGCCGCACACCTCGCTTTCCCCAAGGGCCTTTCGACCCCACCCCTCCTCCGGGAGCTTCCCAGCTCCCAATCAGTGGCTCCCCACCTCTTCTGGTCCCCATTGGCCCCTCCGAGCTCTTGCTCACTTTTAAATGGAACCACCTGCAGGGTGGGTGGAAACAGAGAGAAAGTCAGAGAAGTTACTAACGAGTCAGGTTTGGCGGGAGGCCCCTGAGCTGTGGTACGTGCATTCATTCATTCACTCATGCAGACCAGCGTTGGCTGGGCCTCTCCTGGCGCTGCAGCCCCGTGCCAGGTGCAACACCAAGTACACTCAGAGGTGGGATGTTGTTTGAACTGTAAGCCAGGTCCCAAATTCCCCAGGTGAGTGTGTGACAAGAGTGAGAAGGTTCTGGGTGCGGCGGGGGTGCAGCTGGGTGGGCAGCGTGGAATCCGGTGGGTGCGGTGGGGCCCTGTTGCAGGCAGGAGGTGCTTGAGGCACAAGCAGGACGGCAGAAAGATAGGAGCACCTGTGTGTGTCTGGGTGGGAGCGTGTGCCACGTCATCTGAAAAGAAGGAACAGGGGGCTAAATCAGTGGTTCTCAGCTTTGGGCCTCTGGGTCCCCATGAAAGCTCATGGAAACTGGCTCCTCCTCAGCAAAAGTTACAACCCAAAAGCACTTCACCCTTTGCTTCAGTTCTGGGGTGTTCACTGAGCCCCGTAACATGCCCTGGGTCCTCCGGTTGAGAATACCAGACTAGGCTTGGGGTTCAGGACTCAGCTGAGGAATTCAGAGATCGTGTGGCTCCAGCTGAGCTTTGAGCGGGTGCAGCCATGGAAGCGAGAGGAGGTCTGGCCAGGCGGGAGGGCTGGCAGCTGAGCTGGCCTCGTGCCCACTGTGACCGAGGGTCTGTGTGTCCTCTACTCAGGGATACCAGTTCACAACAGAATTTCTTCATGCGAGTTGCAGCGGCCTGTTAGGCCGACAGCCAGGCCTTTTCTATGCCTCTCAACTGCCACCCACTTGTCCGCACCGGAAAGAAAACACACAGCACCCCATCCTCTGAAAGCGCCACACTCCAGACATGTGCCCGGAGCATTTTGTGTGCATCAGCTCTTTTACTCCTCCTAGCAATGCTGGGAGGTAGTGTATAATTAGCTCCATGTTATAGGTCCATATTATAGGTCAAGAAATGGAGGCAGAGAGAGGGGAAATGACCCACTCCAGGCCATACAGCTAGTAAGTAGACGCACTGGTGTTTGAACCCAGAACCGACACAGTTACCCAGCATGCTGTGCTGCTGGGCACCAGGTTAGATGTGCAACAATTAGTCATGTAATGAACATGAAGGTGCCTCTGTCTCACTTCAAATGCGGTATTCAAAAAATCCCCCCTCAGGGGCCTCACCTTCAAGGACACGTAGGAAATTTGAGCATCAAAGAGGATGTTTCTGGAAAAGGGCCTCACAATTTGGAGAGGTGCTCTCCACCTCTGCATGGCCTGTGACGGTCTCCTCCGATGGCCCTGGCGTTGTCCTGCGGACACCCGGCGGAAGGGCCTGGGCCGGTATTTTCCGTGAATGAGGCATCTTTGGCTTAATTATCATTGTTACATTGCATATATTGCATAAAAACAAGCACCATTGTTACGAATGATTTTCTACGGCTTCCCTCCCCACCTTTGACCCCCCCATTTTCTTTTCAAAACATTCTACTGTCTAGCACAGTATCTGGCCTCTAGCAGAACCCCCAGGAAATGTCGGGTGAATGGGTAGACAGATGGGTAAATGAGTGGGTGGAAGGGTGGGTGGGTGGGTGGGTGGGTGAAGGCATGGAAGGGAAGAAGGTAAGAAGTAAGGAAGGGAGGAAGGGTGAATGGATGGAAGGAGGGATGGATGGATGGGTGGACGGATGCATGCGTGAATGGATTGAGTAAAAGGATATTTCTCAAAGCCTTCCCAACCTGGACACTTTCTCTGGTCTTTGGACTGAAGCCGCCGAGAAGGCATCCCGGATTCCGTCTCCATCACTGCCTTCACCCACGTGCCTCCCATCTTCTCCGTTGCTGTCACACGCTTGCTGTGTCCCCAGTGAGATCACAGTCAGTCGCAGGATGCTTGGCTGATCCTGGTTCTGACAGGTGCCACCAGCTTGTCCGCACACCTGGGTGCGGGTTTCCCAAGGACGCACTATTCCCTGGTCCCGGGCTGAGCCCATCACGCAGATCCCGTACGATCCCTCAGCAACTCTCTGTGGTAAGTAACTGCTGTTGTTTCAAGCCCAGGAAATGGCCCGAGGGCACACAATCTGTAAAGCCGGGGCCCAGGATCCAAGCCTTGGCCTGTGCTGCTTTATATGTAGCGGTGCCAAGTCATGAGTCACCGACGTAACCAGTTGCACACTGCGCTTGTGCTGTGGTCCCTGGGCCTTGAAGCCAGCAGCCTCTGTCTTGGTGGCAGAGACGTGACTCCATGTGGTGCTGGCGGCTCCTGGCTCAAACACGTCACATTGTCTCAGGGACTTACTGAAGGCAGATTTCCGCTTTCCTGTGGCTTTAGGAGCGTTTTCTTTGCCGCTCCTCGGACTGACCATCTCGGGGCAGGTGGCATGTGGGGCTCATGTGCTGGAAGCCTGAGGTGTGAAGGCCCCATGCAGTGCCTGCTGGGGACTGAGTGAGCCGTCCTGGCACGTGGGCAACACGGCACCGCCCCTCGGGGGCCCTCCGACCCCTCCCACGGGAGCCACAGGTGCACAGAGGTGCGAGCAGCCTCCTGTGACCGGCTCCTGCCCATCCTCTGTAGGAGGGCGGGTCCTACCGTTGGTCTCATTGTCCAGATTCTTCACCGCAAACTGGATGTGAAAACTCTGAATGTGGAATTGTTAGATCAAATGTTTTAAAAATGCTGTGACTTTGACCAAAACACAGCTTGGGCTACCAGCTGTGACCTCTGTCTGAACCCAAGGATGCAGTCCCCAGGGGTGCCGAGAACAGAGCTCTGAAGGTGTTGAGTGGGTCCCTGAGTGCTGGCTCAGGCTGGGGCCTGAGGAAGAGAGTCTCCCCGCCCAGCGAGGCCCTGGTGTCAGCCTTTCCCTCCACCACCTGCTCTGGTCTTTCCAGGTGGGTAAGGAGTTATTGTCATTTTTGTATTTTACAGCTGACTCGGGGGAGGTAGCATGGGATTCAATGGTTTGCCTATAGACAGGCAGCTGGCTGTGGCTGTCAAGGCCACATGGCATCCCTGGAATCTACCTTATTTCAGTCTCCCTCCTGCTCCATCAGGCTGTGTCCTGTCTCTTCTGTCCCCGTACAGCCTGTGGGAGAGATCTGCAAAAAGTAAATGAATCAACATTTTGGAGGCAGAGGCCTGCCTGTTACAGAGCTGAGCTGGGTGACCCTGGTCAGGGGTGTGGGGGAATCAGGGTTGCAATGTGCGTACACAACACAGAGCCCCAGTTCCATTCAGATCTCAGGAAATGCCACATTTGGGGTAACATATTAAAATTTGATTTCTTTATCTGAAATTCAAGTTCACCAGGGTGACCCATATTTATCTGGCAGCTCTAGTGAGAGGGAATTTGGGCGTGGGGTAGGGGGTGGTTGGGGATACTGGATACGTAGGCGATACGAAAGCCAGGAGCAGGGACAGCAGACCGTCCTATCATTCTGCCTCCTGCCACGTGTGTACATAGCCTGCAGGATGGTGACCTACGTCATCCCACATCCTGGCCCCTGGCGGCCAGTGCCCCGTGGCCGTGCTCCTGTCTGCTCCGTCCTAACTGGGTGAAGTGTACAGCTGGGCACCTGAGGGAGAGAAGCGGCAGCGACAGCAGGGAGAGAAATTAACCTTGGGTTCAGTGAGGCTCTTGGCTGCTGATGTATTGGTTGACTTGACGTAATAGCCCGATCTAATACAGGCCAATCAGAAGGCAGACAGTAGTCATTCATCGGACACACTGTCTCCTCTTCGCTGTCCCATAGGCCTGGCCTGGGTCCACCACCTTTTGTGGTTAGATTGATCTGAAAGAGCATTTATCATCCCACCTTTTCCCAGTGGAAGGGGCAGGTATGGGGGGCCATCTGGGAGGTCGGGGAAGGCCGAGTGGTCCCTAAAGGGCCCTTGGAGGAAAGATGTTCCACTGTCCCCCGAACGGCAGAGGCCTGGTGGAGGGCCCAGCCTGGGCGTCCCAAAGCCTGTGTGCTCGCCTGGGCTGTTCTGAGCCCGTGGTTTGCTCGGCTGCAGAACGGGCTCCCCTGCCATCACCCAGGAGTGTGCTGTGACGATAGAAGCAGTGGGAGGACTGGGCTCTGGGCGGGGGTCGGACATGTCCAGTGAGCCTCGTTAAAACGGAAGAAAGACCCCTCTTCAGGGGACAGACTCGGGACGCTGTGGGGCAGTGCGTGGAAGTCTGCCAGGGTCTGCGGACACGGGCAGCAGACACCGGCCGCCGTTCCAGTCTGCACCAGAGGTCAGATTCAGCAAGGTCTGGAGGCTTTCTTGAGGTGTAGTGCACACATAGTGTGTACCGTCTGGTGAGTCTTACCTGGACCTATACGCTTAATGTAGGCTAACATGTTAAACGTTAAATGTATACGCCCAGGGAAACACCTTGATGAAGATTAGAACATTGCCTTCCCCAACAGTTTCTCGCGTGGCTCTTCCTGGTCGGTCTCCCCTTTCTGCGGCAGCCCCCAGGCCCAGCACCTGCTGCTCTGATTTCTGTCAGTATGGGTGGGTTCTGCCCGTTCTAGGACTTCACGTAAATGCAGTTAGACAGAGGGCACTCGACTGCGTCTGAATCCTTCGGCTCCGCATAAAGGTGATGACAGCTGTCCCTTTGTGCCACTGAGTAGTGTTCATCATGCAGGTGGGCCACAATGTCCATGCATCCACGTAGCAGGTGGCGGGTTTCTGAGAGGCAGAGCCCTCAGGGGGCGCACAGCACACCGCCTGCTCCCGCTTCCACCTCATTTTCCAGCTGGGCAGGCAGCTCCAGAGAGCAAAACTGCCTTCCCCAAGCAAGGAGGGTGAGCAGGCAGATCTGGTTCCAGCAGCCAAGGCTTCAGACTCCCTGTCTGGTGCTCCCTTCAATGCTGGGCTTGCAGGAGGGTCACAGGCCCCTCAGGCATGAGGATGTGACACCTTATGTCATTTTTAAGTCTATGGTGTCCTTTTGAAAGCATTATCCCATCAACTGGGAGAGGAAAAAAATCAATGGACTTGAAAGCCGTACTTAAAATCACATACGAGGAACGAGGTGTGCCAAAGACAGCTGGGCTAATGAGGAGGCTGGAGAGAGGGTCCTCCCGTTCTAGAAGGAGCCCCCGGTGAAGAGCCAGAGGGGCTGCCCTGCTGCTCCCCCAGTCCCTGCTGAGGGACCTCTGCTCCCTCATATGTAGGTGGAGCTAACACCATCCCCCTCCTCTCGAGGGCCCAGTGAGCTCACACAGAAGCACTGTGGAAATTGTCAGGTGCTGGACCAACGATTATTACGATTGTTATTGTTAGTGTCTTGGTACCCCGGGTTCTCAGACAGTCACTGATCCCTGCTCTTCCCCTGGAGCTCCCTCTGCCGAGACGTCCTGTCCACGCTTGCTGCGTGAGTTTGCTGCTGGTTCCCTCTGCCGTGCAGAAGCTTTCAGTCTGACGCAGTCCCACTTGTTTATTTTTGCTTTTGATGCCTGTGCTTTTGGTGTCAAATCCAAACAAATCAACACCGATGAGTTGACTGCCTATGTTTTCTTCTAGTTTTATTGTTTCAGGTCTTATGTTCAAATCTTTGCTCCATTTTGAGTTGATTTTTGTGTATGGTGTGAGGTAGGGGTCCAGCGTCATTCTTTTGCATGTGGCTGACCAGTTTTCCCAGCACCATTTATTGAAGACTGTCCTTTTCCCATTGTATATTCTTGGCTCCTTTATTGCAAATTAATTGACTGTATATGTGTGGGTTTATTCTGGGCTCTCTGTTCTGTTTCATTGGTCTGTGTGTGTTTTTATACTAGTACCATACTGTTTAGATTACTATGGCTTCGTAATTTAGTTTGAAATCGGGGAGTGTGATGCCTCCAGCTTTGTTCTTCTTTCTCAAGATTGCTTTGGCTATTTGGGGTCTTTTGTGGTTCTATATGAATTTTAGGATTGTTCTATTTCTTTAAAAAATGTCATTGGAATTTGATCAGTATCACGTTGAATCTATAGATTGCTTTTGGTAATATGGACATTGAAACAACATTCTTCTAATCCATGAGCACAGAATATCTTTCCATTTATTTGTGTCTTCTTCAATTTCCTTCATCAATGTCTTATAGTTTTCAGCGTAGAGGTCTTTCACCTCCTTGGTTAAATTCATTCCTACGTATTTTATTCTTTTTGATGCAATTGTAAATGGGATTGTTTTCTTCATTTCTCTTTCTGATAGTTCATTATTAGTGTGTAGGAACGCAACAGATTCTTGTATATTGATCTTGTATCCTGCAGGTTTACTGAATTGGTTTATTAGTTCTAACAGTTTTTTTGGCGGAGTCTTTAGTATCATGTCATCTGCAAATAGTGAGTTTTACTTCTCCCTTTCTGATTTGGATACCTTTATTTCTTTTTCTTGCCCACTTGCTCTGGCTGGGGTTTCCAATACGACGTCGAATAAAAGTGAAGAGAGTGGGTGTCCTTATCTTATTCCTGATCTTAGAGGAAAAGTTTTAAATTTTTCAGCATTGAGCATGATACCAACTGTACATTTGTCATGCATAGCCTTTATTACATGGTACATTCTCTCTATATACCCACTTTGTTGAGATTTTTTAAATCATAAATAGATGTTGGATTTTGTCAAATGCTTTTTCTGCATCTATGGAGATGATTATATGATTTTTTTATCCTTCATTTTGTTAATGTGGGATGTCAAATTAATTGATTTGCAGATGTTGAACCATCCTTGCATTCCTGGGATAAATCCCACTTTATCATGGTTTATGATCCTTTTAATGTATTGGTTTTTAAAAATTAATTGTTATTGAGGTATAATTGACATACAACATTATATTAGTTGAAGTTATACAACATAGTGATTCAATATTTGTATATATTGTGAAATGATCACCACAGGTCTACTTAACATTTGCCACCATACATAATTATAGAATTTTTTTCTTATGATGAGAACTTTTAAGGTTTATTTTCTTTGCAACATTCAAATATGCAATGCAGTATTATTAGTTACAGTCACTGTGCTGTACATTACACCCCCTAGACTAATTTATTTATTTTATAACTGGAAGTTTGTACCTTTTGATCCCCTTCACCCACCGTGTCCATCCCTCCTCCCTGCCTCTGGAAACACCAGTCTGTTCTCTGTGTCTATGAGCTTGTTCTTATTAGGTTCCACATATAAGTGAGATCATATGGTATTTGTCTTTTTCTGTCTGACTTAATTTACTCAGTATAATGCCCTCAAGTTCCACCCACATTGTCACAAATGGCAAGATTCATTCTTTTTATGGCTGATTATTATTCTGTTGTATATGTATATGTATACACACACACCACATTTTTTTGATTTAATGTACTGTTAAATTTGGTTTGCTAATATTTTGTTGAGGGTTTTTGCATTCATGTTCATTGTGTAATTTTCTTTTCTTGTGGCGTCCTTTTCTGGTTTTGGTATCAGGGTAATGCTGGCCTTGAAAATTGGTTTGGAAGTGTTCCCTCCTCTTCTAGTTTTTGGAAGAGTTTGAGAAGGATTGGTGTTAATTCTTTAAATGTCTGCTAGAATTTCTATCGGTGAAACCATCTGGTCCTGGATTTTTCTTCATTGGGAGACTTTTTATTACTGATTCAGTCTCCTTACTAATAATCGGTGTGTTCAGATTTTCTATTTCTTCATGATTCAGTTTTGGTAGGTAGTATATTTTCTAGGAATTTATCCATTTCTTCTAGGTTATCCAATTTGCTGGCATATAGTAAGTAGTCTCTTAGGATCCTTTGTATTTCTTAGGAGCCTTTGTAATGTCTCCTCTTTTATTTCTGATTTTATTTATTTGCGTCCTCTTTTTTTCTCGGTGAGTAGCTAAAGGTTTGTCAATTTTGTTTACTTTTCAAAAGCTAATTATTAGTTTCATTGATCTTATCTATTATCTTTTTAGTCTCTATTTCATTTATTTCTTCTCTGATCTTTGTTATTTCTTTCCTTCTACTAACCTTTGACTCTGTTTGTTTATGTTTTTCTAGTTTCTTGAGGTATAAAGTTAGATTGTTTATTTGAGGTTTTTGTTTCTTGAGGGAAGCCTGTAGCTCTGTGATCTGTCCTCCTAGAACTGCTTTTGCTACATGCCGTATATTTTGGTACGTTGTATTTCCAGTTTCCTTTGTCTCAAGGTATTTTTGGTATCTTCTTTAATCCATTGATAGTTCAGTGCTTGCCCACCTTTTCTGATGGGCAGTCACTGTGAAAGGTCCTCTCTCTCCGCTGCGGTCCAGCTGCTTTGGAGGGTGACTGTGTCTTTCACGGGCTCAGCAAAAGCCGCCTGCCTGGGCTCAACAGAGGGCTTGTTTATCTTTCGGGAGAACGGGGCACTGTGCCGACAGTGGAGATGTGATGAGGGGAAGGCCCAGGAGCCACTTCACCGGGCTCTCCTTCCTGTAAACTGCAGCCCGTACCCCGCTCTCCCCTTGGCCTGTCACTTCCCAGGAAATCTGAGGACAGGCCTGGGAGCCGCCTCTGGGGCCAAATTATTGGTGGACCTGGAGCTGCGGATCACTGTCCCCGGTAATTAATTGCTGGGAAACAGGTCCATCTGGGCAGCTGGCAGCAGACAGAATCACTGCTGATGCCGAGGGAGATAGGTGTGCCCAGGATCCAGTCCTCCTGTAGCTCTCAGAAACGCAGAGCGCTGGATGGGCCTTAGAGACACCCCATATATAGGAATACATTCATATTTGGGGCCCCAGTGGGAGACTTGCTCACCTGATTAGAGCGAAGCCACCTTGACTCCCAGCTGCCTCCTCTCTAGCTGCACCCTGTGAATCTGCCCGTTTACACGCACTCCCACCCCCCCACCCCCTCCTGCCGTGTTCATTCACCGGCGTATGTGCTGTGCTTGGCAGTGACCTGGCTGCTGGGCCACTGGGGCGTTGGAGAGAAACACAGGCAGGAAGGGCACTTGTTAGAGCCGTCTGTTCTCTCTGCCCAACTGTTAGCTGTTGAAGGTTGAGTGTAGCTGTGATTAGTTTGAAAAATAAAATAAAAATTGAGAGCTTGAAAGTCTGTGCGTCGGGGGAGCTGGGGAAGTAGGGGTGTGGGTGCAGGTTGCCCTTTCTCGGCTTGGCCGGGGTGCGGTTGTGAGAGCACCCCTAGGGCCAGGCGTGGGCACCGGGTCTGTGCTCTCTCCTCCGCTGTCTGCAGGCTTCCTGACAGCTCCTCCTGCTGTTTTTGGCATCCTTCTCCTCTGCCTTCTTGTGTCTGCTGAGGGCTTTGGAGTTGTGTGTGATGAGCTCCAGACTTGGAGGAAGGCCTGCGCTGCTCAGGGCGTCTCCTGGGCTGCCAGGGCTCTTTCTGCTTCTTGAGGTGTTTGAGGTGTTTGGTGGAAGAGGTTGCTTCCAGCAGGATGGTGTGGCCCACCCACACAGGATTAAGGATGTGTGGGAATCCCTGCGGAGCTGAACTGAGAGCCACAGAGCAGCTGCTCCCGTCATTCCCTCTCCTCAGTATCGGGGGCTCGGGGAGCAGAGAGGTCTGCTCCCCCCTCCACCCTCACCCTGGGAGTCTCCCAACACACATCTCACATTGCCATGTTCCCTTTTCCTGTTCAGGTCGCAAGATGGGAACAGAAAACCCGAAAGCTGAGCCGGGCCTTCGGCTCCCCCTACCTGGCCTGCTACGCGCTGGGTGGGGCCATCGTGCTTCTCAACGTCCTGCGCTCACACTGGTAAGCCCGCCCCGTGGGGTCGCCCAATACAGTCGGGTCATTGTAAGAATCTAGGACACGGAGGTGCCGGGCGGCCACTATTGGGGGTATTGGGGCCCATCAAGACGTGGGAGTGTTGTGTCTGCATGCACAGGGATTCTGCTCTCCAAGCCTCATGCCACAGAAAGCCGCCCCTTCCCTTTCTGGGCCATTAGACTCCTGTCACAAAGGCGTCCCCTTGACCTTGAGAAGGGACAGAGGACAAGGGGATCCAGGCACAGAGGACAAGGCCTGGGTGGCCTGCAAGCTCGCATCCTGGCCACTAGTGGGTGGACAGAGCCTCTGTAGAAGCCCCTCCAGGAAGTTTCAGCAGGAGGCAGGTGTCCCCGGGGAGCGGGGCCTCGCCCAGATCTGGGCTGGTGTCAGCGAGCCACTCAGGCCACCTCTGGACTTTCTGCAATCGGAGAAAGAGGCCAGGGTGGGTGAACTTGTTCTAGATGCCGAAGCACCACCTGCAGAACACGGGAGCGCACTCTGCTGCCCAGATGCAGGGCAGGGTGCCCTGGGGAGGGCAAGGCTGTGGAGAGGACAGTGGAGTCAAGTGGTCAGATGTGGCATGCCTAGCGTGGCCTGGCCCTGAGCCTAGTGCTCACCTCCCGGGATTCCGTGAGAACCACCACAGCGGCACATTAGCTCATGGGCTGAATGTGGCCTGGGCAGTGCTTTAAAAATGAGAAAACGGAGCCATCACCATCATGCCCCTGGGAGGTGCGCCTCTGTAGAGGCCAAGGACAAGGTCACGGGTGTTGACTGGGCCCCTGACACTCACACTCACGACCTGAGTGTGTAAGTGTGTGGCCCAGCCTCGCCTGTGCAGTACGCACTCGCTCTCTTCCCGCTGCCCAGGGAGTGTGGTCGGGGAGCCCTGCCACGGCCAGCCTTCCCGCAGGACCTTTGACTGCTGGCCTGCGCTTCCTGGCCTTTCAGGCTGCCTGTCACCTCTTCTCTTCTCTGCTCCAGGCCAGGGTGCGTATCTCAAGGGTCTGGGCTGGACCCATGGCACCTGCTCTGCGTCGAATGACATAAAGACATTCTCCAGAGATATCTTCCTCACCACATAAAGGGGCAAGCGGCTGGGCTCTCATGCCCCAGGGAGCATTTTCACATTTGTAGTCTCTACACAGAGTCCCATGGTACAGATGAGAAAGGTGAGGCTCGGCAGCAAGCAATGATACATACGTTCCAGGTCCCACGGCTCAGGGGGGCAGGAAGTCCTGAGGGAGAGGGGAGCGGTCCTCTGCCCAGCCGTGCCATGTAGAGTGGCCCCCTTACAATGCAGGAGGCCTGGGCTGCCATCAGCACGGCAGGAGTCATGGCCTGTCTGAGACCAAAGCCGGGGCCCAGACCCCCTCCACCCGGAGGGTGGGGAGTCTGTCTTCTTCTCTGCAAGGCCCGCCTCAGGCAGGGCTGCTCTGGACCCCAGGCACACACTCCCAGGGCTGGGAGCGAGGGACGGTCCCACAGGAGGGGTGAGGTTAGGGAAGAGCCGAGGGCCAGAGGGAGCTCGCCCGCTGCCCCAGTGCTGGGACGACTGTGGGGGCCGCTACACAGCCAGGAGAGGGCTCGCGTCCCGCCCGTAGCTGTCAGCCCAGTCAGCAGGCTGGGCCAGGAGCCTGTCCAGTGGTGCCACTCTGTGTCCTGAGTCGCCATCATCACCGACCACAGGCGTGGGCGGCCACCCTGCCTCCTGCCTGTAGCACCCCCCAGTCCAAACAGCCCTTCATGGGTGGCTCACACACTACATGGCGGCCACGGCTGCTGAGTGGCTGAGCCAGGAAACAGACCAGGTTGTCCCGACCATGCCGGCCGGCCTTCTCAGGGAGCTTCTCTGTGTCTCGGTGCTGAGTTCTCGTTCCCTGCCCACCCCTAGCTCGGTAATGCAGCCCCTCTCTTCCTACCTGAAGAAGCCAGAAACCAAGATGTCCTGGATTGCGTCCTGACCTCTCTGCTCAGTGCAGCAGCACAGCCTGGGGTCCACGCCCTGGGACTCACCCGTTCTCCTTACCCTGGTGGGCCATGCTGCGGTGTCCTTACCCCACACGGCCTCGGGGAGATCTTGTTAGGGCGGGAATCAGACCGCATCTCCCTGCCTGACACCTTGGGCCCTGGCTTCCCACTGCAGTAAGAATAACACCAGATTCCTCACCCAGCCCGGCTAATTCAGCTCTGGTCACCTCCCCGCGTTCCCACAGTGCGGCTTCTGCCCCATTCTGCCTCCTGCTCTCTCGGGTCTGGCTTCTCCTCCTGAGTGAGCTCTCGGCGTCCATGGTGGCCCCCAGGGAGCCCCCGTGACTGCATCCTGTGTGCAGAAGCCCTGACATGACGACCAGCTTCTGCAGAGTCCTTAACACCTTGCGCAGTCCTTTGTATCCAGCAGGGGCAGGGCTATGTCTGTCCTGTGAGCCATGGTGTCCCCAGGGCCAAACACCGCACCTGGCTCAGCGGCGATCATGGAGTACTTAGGCTAAGTGCAGACTGGACTGAGCCTGCGCTGGAAGCCCAGTGGACCCCTAACCTCACAGGGAGGTCACAGGGTGGCTGGGAGGTTCCAACATGGTCTCTAAAATCTGGCAAATGCTCCAGACATGTAAACAGCCACCTATTCCTTGCCCAGCCCTCTCTCCCCGGGCCTTGCTCCATCTGTGGTCACAGTACCTGGGTTACAGCGGATCTGGCTCTCTCTTCCACCTTGCTCTCCCCTGGGGAAGTGGCTGCCTGAGGTGCTGGGGAGGGAGGGCCCTGCCCCAGACAGGCTTGTGTCCGTCCTGCCCACCGCAGGCTCAGCCTCAGCAGGAGAAACCCCCTGACAGGGCCGGTACAGGTGGGCACTGGGTGCGGCCCCGACTCCCTGCTTTTCTGGTGGCGGACATGCGGCCTCAAGGAGCTGAGGACCTTCAGGCCCTGGGTGAGCGCACAGTCAGGTGAGACAGTCAGGGGAGTGCCGTGGGCCCTCGCCTGCTGCAGACAGCCTTCTCTCTGTACCGATCACAGGTCGCATGTTAAACATGACCCACTGGATAGCAAGAGTCCTCCACTCTGCGTGTTCCCTCGCTCCCTCTTCCTGGGCCTGGTCCACACATTGTACTTGGTTACCTTTTACATGTTTTATTGTGGTAGAATATACATAATGTAAAATGTTACCGTTGTAACCATCTTTAAGGATATCTTCCAGTGGCACTAGGTATACTCACATTGTTGTGCAACCATCGCCACCATCCATCTCCAGGACTTTTTCATCTTCTCAAACTGAAACTCTACCCATTCAATACTGACTCCCCATTCTCCCCACCCCCAGCCCTGGCAACCACCACTCTACTCTCTGTTTCTATAATATGGTTTTTTTAAGAATATTTTGAGGGGAATTAATGGCAATGTGTCTTTTACTGTAATAATTTTTTTTTTATTGAAACATTCACTGTATTGTTTGATCACATCTCGTATATGCCCCATCTTGTTGACCCATTCATCTGTCCAACACCTGGGTTGCTTCCACCTTTGGCTAATGTGACCAGTGCTGCTATGAAGATGGTGTTCAAGTACCAGTTTGAGTCCCTGCTTTCCCCCCCTTCTTCCGCCTCCCCCCCAACTCCGGTTAAAGCCGTTGTTTCTCAGTCTAGTTGAGTAGGACACAGCTCCCGGGCCCCTGCTGGTGTTAGGAGCCTTGCGCTCCCCCCGCTGAGGCCGTCGGTCGCCGGTCATTGGTCGGCCGCTCACAGCAGCTCACGGCAGCTCACGGCAGCCAAGCTCCAGGGAGAGCCGCAGCTCACTGGCCCCTGTGGGAATCGAACCAGCAATCTCAGCGTTAGGAGCACACTGCCCCAACCGCCTGAGCCACCCGGCTGGCCGAGTCCCTGCTTTTGATTTTTTGGGGTATACACCCAGACGTGGGATTGCTGGATCACATGGTGATTCCATGTTTTATTTTTTGAGGAACCTCCATACTATTTTCCACAGTGGGTGCACCATTTTACTTTCCCACCAACAGTGTACAAGGGTCCTAATTTCTCTATATCCTCGACAATACTTTTTATTTTTAAAAATAATAACCATTCTGATGGGTGTAAAGTGGTATCTCGTGGCTTTGACACACATTTTCCTGATCAGTGTCGTTAAGCATCTTTTCATGTGCTTATTGGCCTTCTGTATGTCTTCCTTGGAGAAATACCTGTTCAAGTCTTTCAACTGCTTTTTAATCAGGTTTTTTGTTGTTGTTGAGTTGTAACATGGTTACATTTTAAATGGTTATGTAAGTATGTACATAATATCCTGGACCTGCAAAGGTGAAAATATTTACTATCTGAAAATATTTACTATTTTTTTTGAGAAAAGATTGTTTTGTGGACCTTGGACTAGTTGATAACTAAGGCCCCTTCTAGCTCAAGCGAATCCATACTTTAATGTCTATATCAGGTGTTGGCCAACTTTTTTGTAAAGGGCCAGCTAGTAAATTTTTTGGCCTCTGGGGGGCCACATGGTCTCTGTCAAAACCACTTGTCTCTGATGGAGACGCCACAGAAGTAAATGAGCGTGGCTGGGTTCCTATAAAACTTCATTTACAGGGACAGCCTGTGGGCCACCGGCTGTGGGTTGCCAACCCCTGCTCTCCATGAAGGAGTGGTCCTGTGGCTGCCATCAGGCCTGCAGGTACAACTGGTGGCCAGCGTCTGGAAAATGAGTCACAGCAGCCTGGGAAGCGGCAGGTGCCCTGGGTCAACCTCAGCTCTGCTCCTGACGGGCGGACCTTGGGCAGGCCACTGAGCGGCTCTCTGAGTCTTGGTCTCCTGTCTGTGAAATGGAGCCGGAACCCCTGGCGCACTCCCCGGAGGGTCAGGAGAAGGTGCGTCATCCACCAGCTCCTCACTGAGTCTGTGGCACCTGCAGGGAACCCACGACTGAGCTGACCCAACCTGCCTTGGGGGTCAGACCTCACAGAGCTGGCAACTATGGCTGGGTCAGAGCGGGCAGGGGACTGGGGGCCAGCCAAGCTGGTTTGGGGGTGAGGGAAGGCAGGCCCTGCTGCAGGAGGCAACTTGGCTTCTCAGGGGACCCAAGAGAGAAGGTGCCGTGAAGCGAGGCTGGAGAGTGTGGCTGTGGAGTGCTGGCACAAAGGAATCGTCAGACCTCTTTGCTGAGCAGGTCCTCGTGGCTCAGAACAGCAGGAGGGACCTCTTGCCTGGATCTGGCACCTTGTCCTGCAGGATGCCTGCAGGAGGCAAAAACGCCAGCAGGTCCCTGGTCCCTGGTCTCTGGTCCCGTGGCAGGGGTCCCTCCTTCCTCCTCCAGCCCAAGGGGACAGTCGGACCTATAGCCCACCTCTCAGTGTGTAGACACCAGCAGAGATTCTCTGGTTCATTCTTGAGTCCTGGGCCTGGGAGCCCGCCCGTGGAACTGGGAAGAGGCCACTCCATGTCCAGCGCCTTACAGATGGTAGCCCCCCAACTCTTCCTCCTCTCCAGCCCTCTCGGTGTCAGTGCTGGCTGGGCCTAGTGTCTGCCTTCTCTTGCGTGAACTAGCCACCCCAGGAAATTTCTGGGAGGAGAGAAAGGATGCTCACAGGCCAGGCTCGTTTTCTGTGCTCACCTTTCAGATCACCAGGCACCGAATGTGCACCTGCAGGCCCTCTCTCCCCCTCGGGCCCACTGGTCCTTCCCTCTGCCAGCCATCTGCCACCCGCCAGGCCGAGTGCCCAACCTGGCCTCGTCCTGCACCCCGGCTGCGTTCACCAGGGACAGTTGTCTCTTTTGTCTCCTCACTGGGGAGGCTGGGCAGGTGGGGAAGGGCTCTGGGCAGGGGCCCGTGAGAATCCTGTGAAGACCAGCTCCTGCCTGTAGCCTCCTGACCCCCACATTTTGCCCAGTACATTTCACACACAGAGGTGTGATTCCTAAAGTTGTGTTTTGTTTTGTTTGTGACAAAATACACATAACATGAAATTTACCGTTTTAAAGTATACAGTTCAGTGACATTTAGTACACTTACAACGTTGTGTGACCACTTTTGTCTAGTTTCAGAACTTTTTCACCCTGAACCCATTAAGCAGTCACCCCCTACCTACCCTGCCCCCTCCCCCAGCCCTTGGAAAATATGAATCTGCGTTCTGTCCCTCTGGATTTGCCTATTCTGGACAATTTCATCATGTGTGTCCTTCCTGTAAGCTGAGAGCTCCGTGAGGGTGGGGACAGCAGCAGTCAGGCCATAGGCAGAGAGCTGTCCAAGACCGCTGGGCAGCTGGCCTGCCAGACGTGAGGCCAGGGCTCAGTCGTTGCCTGTGGGTACAAAGGGGCAGGGCCGGGCAGCTGTGTCAGCCGGTCTGCACCGGCCAGGCAAGCAGAGGTGGTCTGCAGGGGCCGGCATGATGAGTCGGCTCGTTATCTGGAGGCAATTATCGCAGACCTGTTTGCTCTGGCTGTGAAGCATGAACGGGGGGGTGGGGGGGGGCAGCCAGATGGGCTGGGGGCATCTGTTGAAACGCCCTCCCTGCCGGCTGCACCCTATGCACAGCTGGCCTCAGCCGGAACTGGGTGGCCTGGAGCCATTGCCCAAGAATGAGTCTGCCGGGATGGCACAGTGTGGCCAGCCAGGCAGGGCCCAGGCTTGACGGGACTGGTACTACCTTCCTCACTGTGCCATTTTCTACCCAGACAGCAGCCTCAGGGCAGGTACGCAAGATGCTAGGAGCCTCAGGGAGCCTCTGTGTCCTTCCTCGGGCACTCACTGGAGCTGTATGCCAGTGCACTGCAGAGTAGCCCAGGGTCTTGTGAAAGCCTGCGAGGAAGGCGAGGAGGGAGACCAGGGGCGGGCAGCTCCCGCTGTCGGGCTGGGTGCAGCATTCAGCAGGACTGGGGCCTGGCCTGGGGCCAGGACTGCTTCACCCCTCTGCGTACCCGTTGCTTGGGAGCAGGTGCATCCTGCACGTGGACTGGCTGGATCAGCGAACGTCAGCGTGTAGCTGTCTCCCCGGGGCTACCTGTGTGCCAGTCATCGCTTCATCCAGTGCCATGCTGGAGCTTCTCGCAGGATGTGGTCATGAAGGAGCCAGTGAATGGGGCAGACTGGGTACAGTTTCCTGCAGGTGGGGAGCAGGGACAGTCAGACGCACAGTGAGAACATGGCCAGAAAACGAGCTGGGGCCTCCCATGGGCTCACCAGGTGTGGGCAGGACTCAATTCTTTGTGGCTGTAGGACCGAGGCCCTCTGCCCTTAGAGTCTGCCTGCCAATCCCTGACATGTGCCCCCTGCCCCCAGCATGGCGGTTGGCTTGTTCCAAGCCAGCAGGGGGAAAAAATCTCTAACTTCTCTCTGACCTCCAGACCCGTTTGGAAAGCCACCCCGTCCAGGGTAATCTCCTTTTCAATTAACGCGGGTCAATTGCCTGGGGACCGTAACTACATCTGTGAAATGTCCTGACCTTGCCCCATCGCGGTTGTGAAGTTCCTGGTGTTCCCAGGTCAGCTCATCCTCGAGGCGGGCATTCCGCAGGGGCAGGGCGGCTCGCAGGTCTGCTGGCCCTGCGGTGGGAAGGATTTCCACAGGGAGGGAACGGGAGCCGTGGACGGTGTCAGCCTTAACTCTGCAGGCTGTGGGGACTGTTGGGGGTTTGCTTTGCAGAAAGGGCCTTGGTTTAGAGGTGGGATCGGGGAGGATGCATTGGCAGCCAGAGTGGGCGTCTTGCAGGAGGAGACTGGAGCAGGAGGCTGAGCCGGGTGCCTGCTGTGTGGCCAGGACACCGTGGGCAGTGACCCCCGCTCCCGCTGCCTCCACCTAAGTTCCAGGATTTCAGGGCAGCAAAGTACAGACAGCCTGAAGTCACATTGGTGACCGAAAGCTCAATCCAAGTTTTAAAAATAGAACCGAGTCGAATGAGTGTCTCACTCCCACCCCCAGAGCAGAATATTTCCAAAGGAAATTGCCTTCTATTTATTACTTCATTCTGTTACGGAGCATGTGGCTTTCAGAGCCAGCCACTCGTCCCTCTGTTAATTTTCCATGTGGAATAGACTGTGCTTTCCGACTTAATGGAGGAGATAGAACACCGCAGGTCACCTGACGAGAGCCAGCCACGCCATTCCTGCACACCTGACCACTCCTCGTGGTCCCAGAGTATGCAGCCTGCATGCCCAAAGGGAGCCGAAACAGAACTTGGGAGGGCCTGGCCGACTTCTCTGCCTAGGAACCCCGAGCGAGTGCGCCTGGAGCTCCCCTGGGACCCTCTCCTCTTACAGGAGCAGGTGGACCGAGGCCCCGGGTCACGTCTGGGGCAGCCACGTGGCCGCTTCAGGGCTTTCTGCTCCCCCATCACTGGCCCTAGATCTGCTTTTCATCAGGAATCTCCGTCTGCTTCCAGCCAGATGGCTTTTCCTGTGGATCCAGCCCCCAGGGAGGCTACTTCAGGCGTAGCTCGTCAGAGTGAGAGATGCTCCTTTCATCTGGCCCCGCTGTGTGCACTCGGCCAGGCAGCGTGCCTGCTGCTTGGATGGTGCAAATGAACTCTGGCGGAGGAGTTGGAGCCAGCCCAGCACGAGTGGGAAACCAAGGCCCTGCGTGGGCCCCAGATCTAGTCCAATCCGGGCTTTGGCTGGGCTCTCTCGGGCCCCCATTGCCCCCACTATTGCAACAGCCTGACTGGTCTGCCCACTCTGCCCCTCCCACCCACGTAGAATGCATTCCAAACTCTTTGCCACGGGCCCAGAGGCCTCCTCTGCAGGCTTCCCCACTGGGCCTGGCTGTTCTGTTTCTGGAATTCTCTGCCTGCCCACCCCCTTCTCATAGCGAATTTCTTCCATCACATGTCAGCTTAAGCCTCGCCGTGGCCTTCTGGACCTGTGTGGGGTGCCTGTCCTGTGGCACCCGGCTCTTCATCAATCCCCCATGTCATCCTCAGCTCACTCCTGTCCTTTTCATTGTTCACAGCTCCGTGGCAGAGCCCAGCATGCCCCACGTTCACCAGTGTGTGTACAGCCACCTGGCAGCAGCTCTGCTTGGGGACGTGGGAGGGATTACTGCCAACGCCATACAGAGGGGAAAACTGAGGCCCAGGGTGCCAGGCTTGTCTGAACCCCAGTCCTGCTCTTCTGCCAGGAGCCCTCTTTTGTCGGGTGGCCATGGGTGCCCTCAGAGCACTTGAGGCAGATGGCTGTGCTGGACTGTGGACTCCGCAAGCCTGATTGCCCTGTTTGGGGGCCGGAAGTCAGCCCAGGCGGAGCAGCTGGTGCCAGAGCTAAACAGGCAGGCAGAGCCTGGGGCATCACCGCAGCCCTGGAGAGCTTGGAGGCCTGAGTGTCACCCCCTCCCCACCTCTTTCTCTTTCTCTGCGGTGTGGTCATTAATGCAAGGACCCAGGCCTGCAAGTGAGCCCGCCCTGAGCAGGGCAGCCAGCCTTGCTGGGGCCCACACCCTCTCCATGCCTCCCACTCCACCTCGTGCAGACAGGAGAGGTGGGAGGGTGCTGAGCCCAGAGGCCAAAGCTGCCTGCTCCTTGGCTTTAGCTGCGGGGTGTGCAGGGTGAAGGTGTGCCTAAGTCACAGGGCTGCCCCGAGGGTGAGGGCTGCTGGCTTACCAGAAAGTCAGGTGAATGCAGACGGGCAGGGCCTGGGCAGGAGGGGCACGGGCGTGGCAACCTGGCACAACACTGGGTGCGCATGACCCTGAGCCAATCCCAGCGGCTCAACTTAGAGATACAGGGTGACCCTGAGCCCCGGCAGCCGGAGAGCTGAGGGAGGCCAGTGGTGGGTGGACAGCTGGGGGTGTGGGTAGCATGACCAGTGGCCAGGTGTGCCCTGACACACCTGTGCCTCTGTCTGACAGGTCACCATGCATGCTTCGTTTGTTCACAGAACTTGTTCTGCTCTGGGGGGCGGCGAAGAGCGGGGG
This sequence comes from Rhinolophus ferrumequinum, assembly GCF_004115265.2. Taxonomy (NCBI): domain Eukaryota; kingdom Metazoa; phylum Chordata; class Mammalia; order Chiroptera; family Rhinolophidae; genus Rhinolophus; species Rhinolophus ferrumequinum. The sequence goes on from NC_046304.1 coordinate 1,237,619, forward strand.
AGGAGAAGGGCACGAGGTGCTGCTTTCCCTCCAGGGGATGAATATGCACTGTAACCCACTCTGCCTGGATTGCCAGGTGCCAGGGAGAAGGAGAAGCGGCCTCTGTTACTAAGAGCCGAAAGTAGTTGGAGGAAAGAGTACCAGGGCGATGGTTTTCGTGTAACATAAGGATAGTTTTACAACCGTGTGAATTTACCAGTGAGTGAATGATTGAAGATGGTGAGTTTGTTCTACTTGAAAGAGCCTGGTAAACAGAGGTACTTTATGATGGTTACATGGACGGATGGATGGATGGACGGATGGATGGATGGATGGATGGATACTTGGATACACGGTAGACTAATGGCTGGGTGGGTGGGTGGACAGTGAGCTGCCCTGCTAGGTGTGTGAAGGAGTGAGTGCGAGTCGTGAGTTGTGCCACGTGAGGCAGGAGATCTTGTCCCTTCTACGTGTGAGGTCCAGGGGCACGGGGAGTGCATGTCTGTGGTGCTCGCACACACTTGCTCCCACACACCTCCTTCTCTTGGAGTCGCTCCCATCAGTGCCTGCTCCTCCTAAGGAGGCAGACCCTCAGCTTGGTCCTGGCGTTACCGTGAGCCCAGTTGCTTTGCCCGAGCTGCGCCAGGCCTTCCAGCCAATTGGAGAACTGAATTGCAAGCGCACCAACCAGCACAGCCCCCCGTTTTGGTCAACCCGCTTGCCTTTTAACAAGGTCTTCTATGGCTTGGCCCCAAAGCGGGCCGCTGGGGGCATTCCAGGTGTGGAAGGAAGACATACGGGATCTCTGAGGTGCCGCCGGGATGCGGCCAGTTCTGTGCAGGGACCAAAGAGGCCGAGAAGGGGCAGGGCATGCCCCAGGCTTCAGGGCACTGAGGCCCTCAGGGAGGGGGATGCCATGACCACGTGGGGCACACGCCAGGTGAGGGGCCAGCGGGCACTGGGGCCCCCCCGCACAGCCTGAGGCATGCGTCCCTACTTTTCTGAGCCGTACTTTCCTCCACAATACCAGTTGCTAACCGGACAGGATTGGAGTCTGCAACCCGATGGGCTCTGGGCTGCATCTGGCCTGTTGACATGCACCAAGGCCAAAATAGTTTTCATTAATTGCCTGTTTTTAAAAATTAGGATATTTCATATACAGGTCAGGATATCTGACTTCTCTTGAACAACCCCCAAATCTGGCAGGCCTGGTCCCCCCATTCTGGTCACTTCCATTGTGTTAATTGGGGCTGATGCTTCTGAGTGGCCCCCCTCGGGCAGGACAGTGCTCTCGAGGTGCCCTGCACCCCACCTACAGCCACTTCGTCACCTGTCTGTCCCCAACATGACTGGCTACTCTGGGGGACACTTGGGAGACAGGGCGGGAAGGGGGCAGCCCCTGCTCACAGCAGCGACCTCATTGCCCCCTCCCCTGCCTGCAGCTTCACACAGGCCATGCTGAGCCAGCCTCGGATGCACAGCCTGGATAACCCCACGGCCTACCTGGTGGGCCTCGCGCTCCTGGCGGTCGGCGGCGTGTTGGTGCTCTCCAGCTTCTTTGCTCTGGGCTTCACTGGAACCTTCCTAGGTAAGACCCCAAGGGCTGGGGGGCCTTGAGACAACCCACTCAAGGTCCGGGGGAGAAGCAGGGGCTGCTGATTGCCTTGCTGCCCGTGATGTCTGCGTGAGTCTGAGGCCACCTTACCCCCTCCAGGCCTCGGCTTGTGCATGGTTAGCTCAGGAAGCGGGGCTCTCATCTCATCCAGCAGCTCGGCTGCCAGCCCAGGCAGGGTATCAGGCTGCTGTATTTGGGCCACAAGCCGGCAGCATGTGTTGGTGCCTGGCTTTCTGGTGGGCTGGGTCCGGGGCTCTCGGGTCCCTCCCCTTCTCAGCCCCTGGCCAGCTTCAGGGACTCGGCCTCAGTTTCCTCCAGTGCCTGGGTGGCATGCGGCGCCCCCGGCTGGCCTGGGTCTGTGTGTTCCCGGTTGCTGCTGTGGTGCTTGGGGTCTGGGCACTACAGGCCGCAGCAGAGGCCCTTAGCTCTCAGGGGCTGTGTTTCCAGGCAGAGGAGGAGCCGCCATCCTCTGAGGAGTAGCAGCCCTGCTGCCCGTGGCGAGGCCTGGGCCGTGGCTGCGGTGTCCGTGCAGCGCCTCGTGCTCTGCAGGAGCTGTAGGGAGCTCTGGGCTAGAAGAAGAATGTGCAGGTGGGGTCCTGGGGAGGAGTCAGGAGCACCTGGGCCTGGCGGGTGTGGCGGGTGGGAAAGAGGACAGGCCCGAGAGCAAACAGAGAGCTCAAGGGCAGAGTGGTGGTGGCACGCTGGAGGGAGGCAGGCAGCTGGGCTGGTGCGCAGGGGGGCAGTGGGACCAGGGCTGCAGGTTGGGCGGGGCCATGTCACATGGGTCCCCAAAGGCCTTGCAGGGCACTGAGCGCCACTCCCAGCGAGGTGGGAGCCATGGGCAGCTTTGGAAGTGTCCTCTCTCAGCAACGAGGAGACTGGGTTGGTGGGGCCGAGACCCTGGGGGCCAGGGAGAAGGGGTGTCAGGGTGTGGGCCTGGCAGGGGCAGGGGTGAGGCCACAGGAGGGAGGAGGGCCTTGTGCTGGCCTCTGCAGGCCCGGTGGGAATAGCCCTCCAGCGTGTGGGTGCAGAGGCAGGAAAGGGCTGGTGGAGCTCCCACACCCCGGGAGGCATGGGGGCAGCTCGTGGTCAGGGCTGCATGGGGAGACGCCCCTGGAGGGGTGAGTCAGGGTAGGAAGGGAGTGGGAAGGCCCCTGAGAGCAGCAGCCACCCCTGGAAGAGATGGCCTAGAAACGCTGAGTGCCCGCCAGGCTCTGGATGTAGGGCATTCTGACCGCTTCAGCGCCGTGAGTCAGCCCCAAAGTGGGTTTCTGTGCCACTGCCGCCTGGCCCCCGCCCCATTTCCTACCTCCCACAGCCCTCCCCGGGCTCTCACACCTTTTGTCCCTAGACAACAGGTGACGCAGCTCCGCTGGCTCCTCCTGCTTGTGGCTGTCCTACTTCTGCCTTGGGTGAAGGTCGAAGGGATTTCTGGGAGGAGGCCCGGGATGCCAGGGCAGCGCCCATTACTGAGCAGCCCTGGGCCCCCTTGCCCCTCAGCCCCTGGGGACCGCTGCTCTCTGAGGTGCCTGCATGCCTGTGGCCTGAGCGGGCCTGCCCCAGGGTGCCCCTGACTTGGTGTGCTGTTAAACCTGCTCCCCACTAGCCTGGTGCCTCCGGCAGGGCAGACCCCAGGGCCTCTCAGTAATGGTGTGGCCAGGGGGTGACCCTGGGTCCTGCCCCACTTTGTCCGTAGGTGACTACTTCGGGATCCTCAAGGAGGCAAGAGTGACCACATTCCCGTTCAATATCCTGGACAACCCCATGTACTGGGGCAGCACGGCCAACTACCTGGGCTGGGCCGTCATGTGAGTAGCGGCCCTGCCTGCCCAGCGCCCCTGCTGGCTGCTTCCAGCAGGAGGACGTCAGCCTTTGGGTCACTCGTGGAGCCCGAGGGCATTGGTCTGATTTTCGTTCCTTGGGATCTATGGACACAAACAACATCTAGAACAGAGGTTGGCAAACTTTTCCTCAAAGGGTCAGCGTGAGGATGCAGGGCCACAGGCAGGGCCCCACCCCTGCGGCGAGAAGACAGTCATAAGACTGACCAGTGTGGCTGGGTGTTCTTACAGACATTGACATTTGAATTTCACATTAATATAATTTTCAGGTGTCACAAAATATTATTCTTTCTTTTTAACCACTTAGAAATGCCCAGTCTGATCTCGGCCCATGGCCTGCTGACCCGTGCGAGGGACACAGGAGGGCCAGCAGGGGCCCAGACCGGCGGCGTCTGGCCCTGTCAAGGGAGCTGGTTGGGGCACGTGCCCCGGTGGCAGAGCTCCTCACCCCACAGAAGGCGGTGGGCCCCAGGATGGACTACTGTCTGTCTCAGCCAGCTCTGGGCACCAGCCTCATCCCAGACTGGCCTACAGAACGCTGCTCCGGGCCTCAAACCACACCCCCCTCCAGAGCAGCTCCTGTTTGTCCATTTTCTGTATTAGGGCTCCTTCCATAGAAAGTTTCTTTTATGGAAAGTGTTCTGCCTTTATTTAGCCCTCGAAGACCACTTGCCTAGAATGTTACAGGTGCTCCGGAGACCAGAAAGGTTATAAGACACCAAGGAATGAATCTCAAATGGTGGAGTGGCAGGAGCTAGATGTTCCTTCTTACTCCCACGCTTGGATCTGACAGCACTGGGCTCTGGTGGCGAGTAGCTGGAGGGCAGCTTGTGGGTCTGGCTGGGATGCCGCCCCTCCCGTGTTCCAGCCCCACTTCTAGACCAGACAGCCCCCTTCCAGCCTGGCCCCTCATGTGGACTTGGGCAGTGGGCTCCTGGGGGGCAGGATCTGCACTCCCACACTCGCCCATCCCCCCCGCCACAGAGCATCTCCCACTCGGGACCAACAGGTCCCCCCCATGCTGGGCCCCCTCCCACCTCCCTGCCAGCACACACGCTATTTACCCTCCCACTTCTACCCCCAGTCTTTCCTCCCAAACCCAACTTGAGGTGTCTGCTTCTCCAGGAAGCCCTCCCTGACTGCTCCCCCATGGGTGCCTCATCTGTGCTCAGACAGGGCCCTCCAATGGCAGAGCCCACATGCGAGTCCCCTCTGTGCCCCAGCCAGTGCCTGGTGCCCTGGAGTGAGAAGTCACCCTCCCACCCCCACCCACGCCCCCAGGGCTGTCAGGCCAAGGCTCCAAAGAACATGTGAGGCCCCCTAAGAAAGCCTGGGCACCAGCAGGCCCCCTCAGGAGGCCTGTGCTGTGCTGGGAAACGGAGACTTCCGTCTGTCCTCTGTCTGAGAGCTCATTAGAGATGAGCCAGGACTCGGTGCTTCGAGACACTGGCCCAGCAGAGCCACTCCCAGGCCTGCAGCCCATCTGTCTCTGTCCCCGGGCCCCGTGGCTAGGGCTTCCCAGTGCCTGCTCCGCCAGGAGTGTGTGAGCTCTGGCATGCCCAGGGCACAGGATTCCTGGCAGCCCCGAGGCCTCCTGCCCAAGTGAGACTGTCCCCAAGGCGCACGACCTGGTGCGTATGGCCAACCCGCCACCACCCCAGGCTCAGGGCCTAGTGCGGGCATGTGGGTTTCCTGGACCTCAGTTTGCTCATCTGAACAGTCGGATGACGCTCTCCACACAGGCTGGTTAGGATGCCAAGATCAAGGGCGTGCTAGCATTTTGAAGGTGGGAAAGTTTCATGTAGATGTAACGGAAAAGGGGTGCTTGTTTGGTTCACGTTCTGGGGCGCACCTGACCCCGGGGGCTGGCTGAGGTCAGCTGTAGAAGCCACGTCCATTCCTGGCCTCCATGGCTCCTGGTGAACTTGGCTTTCTAGGCAGAGGGTCATCAGTCTTAGAGACACTGCGGGCACAGAGCCCGGCCCCTAGGCTCTACCTGAGCCAACTGGCGGCCAGTTCACCCAGGTGAGTCCAGCCTACTGCCCATTTCCTCCCCGGCTCCAGGGGTGCATGGCTTGTGGGATGGGAGTCTCTGCTTGCTGTAGAAAACCACAGTAGGGCCGGTGAGCAAAGCTCCAGGGGGGTAGACCTCAGCCCCAAAAGGCTGTTTAGCCTTGGAGCCGACAGAACAGGAGTGGGGGTGCATCATCAAGCACACTTGCCCTTCTAGGAGCTCCCGGACAGAAGGACAGACAAGGTGAGGGCATGGGGTGCAGGCCAGAGGGTCCCTGTAGAATGTCCTATATCTGGGGCTCCTGTGAAGCAGGCAGGGCTGGGGGAGGGACGCAAAGCCCACCCGGGGCCCATGTGCCCCGTGGCTGCTGGGCTGTTGTGCCCCATAAAGCGGCCGCCCTGCTTCTCTCCCCTGGCTACCTGAACGCAGCAGCCTCACCCTTGCAGAGTCCCTGGGATCTGAGGCAACTATAGAAAACGGGGGACAGCTCGACAGCAGGTGCGGCCAGGCTACTCCTCAGTGAGGCAGTCACCAGCACAGAGCCCGTGAAGGGCCCACTGGACACTCCACCTGGCTGCGGGGCCCTGGACCCATTTCCAGAAAACAGGACACGGTCACTGGTGGGCAGCGGAGAATCTTCTGCCCCCTGGAAACATCCTCCTGTTCAGAAAAGGGCGCGCTGGGCCCCTCGGGTGATTCTGAGATGCCAGTCATTCCTTCCTTCCCTGATTCAGTCCTGTGGCGTCCTGAGCTTCCAGCTGGGGCTGGAGGCGCGAGAAAAGGGAGCACAGACCCTGCCCTGAGGACCCACGCTGGCCTGGGCAGGCTGCACGCTGGGCCCTGGGTCAGGACCTGAGGGTGGGAGTCCTCGTCCGAGACAGAAAGCCCGACTCAGGAAGGGGTTCCCCTGGCTCGGCTCCTTCGGCTGCAGCAGCCAGCGCGCAGGGAGGGAGCCCAGCGCCGGGCTTGCCCACTGACCGATGCACTGTGTCTTCCCCGCAGGCACGCCAGCCCTGCCGGCCTGGGACTGACTGCGGTTGTGGCGCTCGTCTACGTGATTGCCATCCTGTATGAGGAGTGAGTAGGCGCTGCTGTGTGTCAGGGCCATTGTCTGAGGTCGGTGTGACCGCGGAGCTGGCCCTGCCTCTGCCTTCTGGGCCGTTCCCAGGACCAGGGCAGCTCGGGCCGCACTAGGTCACCACCAGAGCGGCAGGCAGGAAGCGCAGAGTGGGTACAGCGGGAACTGACGGCCCCGACAGGCGGTAACAGGGAAGCCCGGGGCCCTCTTGGTCCTGCACGGACCCATCACTCTGTCCATGCTCCGGGGAGGCAGAGTTGGGTGGCGGCTTCGCCCGCAAGACCAGCTGACTGGAGTCGCTCTCTCCTCTTGCCCCTGCAGACCCTTCACTGCTGAAATCTACCGACGGAAATCCTCCCAGCTCCGAAAAAGAAGCTGACCAGGCTTTTCTGAGGGCCCCCTGGCCTGCCTGCCCGAGTGCCAAGACTGTGAGGGGACGGTGCTTGGCTGTGGCTCGGTACCCAGCCAGTGCAGGCCGCTCCAGTGCCTTGGAAACCGCCGCCTTGGGGGCCTGGACATGCTGCCATGTGGCCACTGCTGCCCCCACCAAGTTCTGACTCATCAATAAAAGCCCCTCACCCCAGCTTGCCTTCCGGGTCTCTGTCCATGCAGGTGGGGAAGGAGTGGGTCTGGGTCTCCAGAGGGGCCGTTGCTCCAAGGGCTCCAGGCCAGGCTGGTGTAGCCTCTGCCTCACTGAAGCCTCACCGCCCCGAAGTGGCACCACTGTCCATGCTTGGCGGGGAAGGGACGTGCCCAGGCACTTGGGCTTCCTGTGCTGCCCGCCTCACCCCTGCCCCAGCACCCCCGTCTTCTGCCCCTTTCCTTTGGGGATCCAGCTTAGCCTTGGGGTAGAGGTGTCATTATGCTGCCCAGCGGCCTGACACCCCTCCATGCCAAGGGGCTCCCAGCCCCGGGGAGCTGCTGTCCAGGGAAAATGATCGGAGAGTAAAAAACATTATGCAGAACATTTAAAAAGTGACATGAAAGTACCTCATGGGGGTGGGAGCCCATGTTAGCCGTGGTGGTCAGGGGGGGCCTTTCTGAGGAGGTGACATTTGAGCTGAGACCCAAGTGACCAGAAGGAGCAACTGGAGGCAGAGCACCCCAGGCAGTGGGAATGACCCGGGCCATGCAAAGGTCCTGAGGTGAGGGCAAGCTCAGGTACCCAAAGCATCGGGCTCTAAAGGACTGAGCTGGCGAGGGGTGTCAGCCATGAGGCACCCGGCCCTTCGGGGATCAGGCCAAGGGGGCAGGCTGGAACCATCGACATTTCTCAGCTACGCGTGGTGGCCCTTGGGTGTTCACCATGTGCTGTGTGCCTTTGAAATACCTCATCAACAGTAGAGTGAGGCCTGGGGATGGGGCAGAGGGCAAGGAGCTCTGAGGAGCTGTGCTCCCAGAAAGGAGGCAGGATGCCCACAGCAGGGGGCAGGGGAGAGGGAGAGTAGGTGGTTAAGAGCCCCAGGGTTCAAGCCCCAGACCTGCAGTTGCTAGCTGTGGACCCTGGGCAAGTCTCCTGATTCTGCCTCAGCTTCTCCATCTGTAACCGAGAGTAATAGTCCCACCCCCGAAGGTTGCCATGAGGCAGAACTTAGAACAGCACCCGGCACAGAATAAACCCTCTCCTGGCATCCCCCCGCACAGGGTGTGAGATTTTGCTGGAATCCTGCTCATAGAAACGCTGGATGATGACCTTTGAGAGGACCTGCCCAGGCAGCTGAGATTCCACAGGCCCAGTGCAATCAGTTGAGGGGTGCGGGCTGGCACCCCCGGCACTGCCCAGGGCATCCTGACCCACGTGGATGGAGGAGGGTGGCACCAGCTAATGGCTCCCTCCCTGGATTTCTCTCAAAGCAGACACGGCCAAAGCAAAACAGTTCAACCTCACCTGTCGCCATGGGGGTCGATGGCTTTTTCACGAGCTCCAGGTTGGAGCAAACTAGCTCCAGACGGTGTATTTCTAGTCCTTTCAGCAGCATCAGCCTACTCCTGGTTACTGATCAACCTGTTGCTCCCTCCTTTGCTCCTGCCCCCGCCCCCCCCAGTCCTGCAGCCTCATGGGTCACTTCATATTGTTGTTGTTGTTACCAGGTCTTGCCTCCTAAACTGTTTGCACTTTCTCATCGGTAATTACAGAACCAGAACCATCATTTTCCAGAAGAGGAACTTGAGACCCAGAGAAAGAAGAGACTGTGCTGTGAGCCCGGGGCCTTCCCGGGCTCCCTCTTGTGGTTTAGAGACCCAGCTCCCTAAGTATAAAATGGGAATGTTGGCCCAAGGGACTCTAAAGGCCCAGAATACTATGAAGGAGGTGGGAACATTGGCTTAGGCCTGACCAAGAAGAGCAAGTTTCTGGTCCTTGGGGTCTCAGCAAAAAAGGATGGGGTCAGCCCCTCGCTGAAAACTCCTGCCCGGCCCCAGAGCACCTCTGGTTGGAAGAAAGGAGAAGATGAGGTCTGCAGTTAAAAAGCGGAGTGGGGGAGGCTCCTGCTGAGCGCGCCCGGCACCTCCCCAAACCCCAAACTTGCTGCTCCGTCTACTCCAGCCCTGAGCGTGGCGCCCTCTGGCGGCCGGAGCGCGTGGCGCCAACCTTGGCGCTAACAAGCACCGACCTGGGACGCGAAGGCGACTGGCGCTGGGGGTTGTTTTCAGGACGGAAAGAGATATGATACCCAAAGCCCTGGCACGGTGCCTAGCACCTGGCAAGCACCTGCTATTACGCTGCGGTTACGGATTACTATTGTTATTCTCAGGGAAAACTGAGGCCCAAAGAGAGTGTATATGCGTGTGCGTTGCGGTGGGGTCCTTGCCTGAAGTCACAGGGGGCCAGAGGCACGGCCTGGACTACAGCCCGGACGCCCTTGCTGCCGCTGACCCCGATGCAGTGGAAAAGCGCGGGGTCCGCGCGCCCCTAGCGCCAGCCGCACCCTGAACTGAGTTTCCTTCCGCGCCCAGCCGGCAGCGGTTCGCCGAGGTCGCGGGAGGGAGCGGCGGGGGCCCGCGGGGCGTGACGCACCGAGGCTGGGAGGGCGCGGGGCGGGGCAGCCGCTCAGACTGCATATAACGGCCTCCGCTGGGAGCGGAGAGCCAGAGCGAGCGACTTTGTCCTAGAGCCTGAGATTTCGCCACAACCGCGCCCGAGCCCGAGCCCCGCCGCAGCCCGAGCCCCAGCCCGAGCCGCAGCACAGCCCCCCGCCCAGTCCTGCGTCTCCCGGCGACCCTCCGCGCTTCTCCAGGCCCTGTGCCTGCCCCCGCGGCCCCTCGCCCGATGAAACTAGCCGCGATGATCAAGAAGATGTGCCCGAGCGACTCGGAGCTGAGCATACCCGCCAAGAACTGCTACCGCATGGTCATCCTCGGCTCGTCCAAGGTGGGCAAGTCGGCCATCGTGTCGCGCTTCCTCAGTGGCCGCTTTGAGGACGCCTACACGCCCACCATCGAGGACTTCCACCGCAAATTCTACTCTATCCGCGGCGAGGTTTACCAGCTCGACATCCTCGACACGTCCGGCAACCACCCGTTCCCCGCCATGCGGCGCCTCTCCATCCTCACTGGTGAGTTGGGGTCCGGGCCGGGCCGGGCAGCGGGCGCGGGAAGGAACTGCGCCGCCGCGGGGAGGGTTGGAGACTCCAGGTCCCAGGGCGCCGGCGGGGGTGCGGCCTGGAGGCGCGGACCGGACCGCACGTCCCGCCGCCGCGTCCCAAGTTTGCGCCGGGAGCGCCCTGCGCCCTGCGCCTGGCTGCTGGTGCCGCGGCGACGGGCGCCCAGGCGACCCCAAAGTCATGACCAACTTAAGTTTTCCCCTTGGCAGCCGCCCTCACCTTCTCCTTTGCTTTGTCCCCCTAGGAGACGTTTTCATCCTGGTGTTCAGCCTGGACAACCGCGACTCCTTCGAGGAGGTGCAGAGGCTCAAGCAGCAGATCCTCGACACCAAGTCTTGCCTCAAGAACAAAACCAAGGAGAACGTGGACGTGCCCCTGGTCATCTGCGGCAATAAGGGTGACCGGGACTTCTACCGCGAGGTGGAGCATCGCGAGATCCAGCAGCTGGTGGGCGACGACCCCCAGCGCTGCGCCTACTTCGAGATCTCCGCCAAAAGGAACAGCAGCCTGGACCAGATGTTCCGGGCCCTCTTCGCCATGGCCAAACTGCCGAGCGAGATGAGCCCGGACCTGCACCGCAAGGTGTCCGTGCAGTACTGCGACGTGCTGCACAAGAAGGCGCTGCGGAACAAGAAGCTGCTGCGAGCCGGCAGCGGCGGCGGCGACCCCGGGGACGCCTTCGGCATCGTGGCCCCCTTCGCGCGCAGACCCAGCGTGCACAGCGACCTCATGTACATCCGTGAGAAGGCCAGCGGGGGCAGCCAGGCCAAGGACAAGGAGCGCTGCGTCATCAGCTAGGAGCCCTCCCCCACGCCCTACGCCTGCGACAGAACCTAAGGAGGACCTTTTTGTTTAAGTCAAAGATGAAGTCCGGGCCGGCCCTGTGCTTGCGCCCCAGGCCACTTCAGCGCGCGGACTAGCGTCTTCCCTCCCCGCCACCTGGGCCTCACCAACTGGGGAGGTGAAAACGAACGGAGAAGGGACAGTCAACTGCTCTGGAAGGAAAGAGAACTGGCTAATGCGGGGATTGCCCCCGTCTAATTGCCCACTGGGGCCAGCCTCCCCTGTGACTTGGAGTGGAGGGGCACGGGGCCAGCAGAGGTGGATCTGTCTTGTTTCTCATGAAGCCCTGAGAAGGGGGTGGTGTGGAAGTCAGTCAGCCACTGTTCGGCTCTGGGAAACCCATCCTGCCCACTGGAGGCTTAAGACAAATAGGGCATTATCTTGTCTGTGATTCTGAGTTGCCATGACAGCTGGCAAAAGCCTCTGCGCTCCTAAAACTAAGGGGGTGCGGGTCAAATCATAACCACGTGACTTGTTTACATATGTGTGTGTGTGTGTGAAATTGCACAAAGGAAAAACAAAACGTAAAACTTGCACTTTAACAGTAGTTCTGACGTCATCATGAACATGAACAAAATCTTATCCAGGTGTTAATACTGTGTGTGACAGTCTAAAGTTATTGTTGTTGTTTTTTTAATATAAAATAATTTAAAATGGAAAACCATGCTTGCTTTCTTTTTAGAAATGGCTGGAGGGGGAAAGGTGAGTAGGGAGGGGATGGGTTTCTGTTTCGGTGGAATTGGACTTACCTTCCCCCAAACTGGAAAATACGGCTTGCATTCTGAAAATAGTTTGAGCCCTCCTGGGAGAAACGGCCCCCAAGAAAGCTCCAGAGACTAGGCTAAAGCCCTTTTATTTGGGGAGCAGATCCTCAGAAGCCAGGACACAAATGAAGGATTTCAGGGTCCTCCCTAGAGACCCATCTTTCCGGCCATTCACCGTATTCCGCCATGTATAATGTGCACTGTTTCGGCCACATTTGTGAGGAAAAAGTAAGAGTGTGCATTATAGATGGGTGGTACTAATTTGGCATCTATATAAACGCTTTTAATTATTTTATTTATGCTTATGAGTTAAAAATTTAATAATAAATGCTAAAATTCCTTTCTATTACAAAAAATAAGGACCTAAATATAAACAAATAAAAATTTGAATTAAAAAATTAAAACGAAAGATTGTTTCCCTGAAAGTTTGGGCCAAAAACACAGGTGCGCATTATACACAGGAGCGTATTATACACAGCAAAATATGGCACCTGTTTAGTTTTCCCTCCGCCCAGCCACAATAAGCCTGTGGGACGGTGCCCCAGCCATTCTGTCTTGTATGGTACTGGCCCAGGGTGACAAAAGGCCATCAAACCTGAAACTCAGAGGGTTTTAGGTGTCACTCGGCCCTGCTTTCACAAGTAAGGGAAGAGAGCATTGAGCGAGTGACCTGGTGTCAGGCTGGGGCCAGACCCCGGTGCCTGGCTCCTCTGCAGGGTCTCCCACATGGCTGTCTGGAAACAGTCAAGATCACCCAGCCTCCAGTGTCCCTCCAGCTCCAGGAAGCATCTGCTGTCGTGGTTTGGGGTACAGCACCCTTCTCTGCTTGCAGTCTCCTTTTCTCAGCAGGTGACGGCACTGGCTCCCGACTCAGGATGCAGCTCTCTGTCACTCTTAACTGTGCAAGCCCGGGGCGAGTGACACCTGCCAAGCCTCCAATTCTTCACTCGGGAAACAGAGAACACTCTCCACGAGGTTTCTGTGAGGGTTAAGTGTGATGTTTAAAAAGCACTTAGCACAAGTGCCTGCCACCCAATAATCCAAATAACTGGTGGCTTCAAGAAGCTTCTCAGCCTTGTGAGGGGCATTCTGCCTTGTCCCCTTGCTCTGGTGAGAGTTGCTCCCCATGAGGACTAAAGCCACTTCTGTAATGAGGGACAGTCCTCGGGGCCAATCACACTGGGCAGGATGACCCACTAGGCCAACTGAGCCCTTGGGGACAGATGCCCGTTCCCGAGAGGACTTACTCTGCTTTCACGTTGTTTAGCTATGTGTGGGGGTGCAGAGGGGAAGCTCTCACAATTGTTCTGTCTGCTCTAAGCAAAGCGAACATTTTCCTCCCAACGATCCAATACCCAAAAGAGACATCCTACTATGAATTTCTCAGTACAAAAACCAAGATGTCCCCAGAGCAGAGCACAAGTTCTTTTAATTATACTCTTGAAAACCATCAAAAGCCATAACATTGACAAACACAGCAAAGAAAGGTTCCACCTCTCCCTGCCCGTGAGGAGCCGGTGTCCATTTCAGCCTCGCAGAAAGGTCCCCCCGGGGGGTCTTGCATTTCTGTGGCTTCATGTTTCATGGTATTTGGTCAGAGCCTTAAAACCGGCCCACACACTATGCCGAGATGTCAAGAAAATAACTGATTCAGTTAAATAACAGTCCCAAGGTAGGAGTCTAAGAGGTGACTACCCACTTCAGTTCAGCGCCTGCTCTTCTGTCCAAAGTCACTGAAATCTGCCATCTCCCTTCATACCTCCTCCCTGAGTTCCCAATAAGCCTGCCATCTTCCGACAGGTGGCTGCGGGTTGACATGAACCGAACCCCTGCTAAAATCGTCTCCAACCAATACCTGCCAACAAGGTCAGTCGGCGAGCCTCTGTCAGGGCCCTGAACTGGTCAGCACAGGTTATGGACTCATTTCTAGGTCTAAACGACACTCGCTTACTTTTCTCACCTTAACCTTCAGAGGGAAGGCAAGGGCGCACAAATAAGATGTCCCACCTGCAGAAAACGAGGGGCGTTTGTACACATTTTATGAACCAGGACTTGACTCTTCACGTCTGGGTCTAGCTCGTGGCACCTCAGAACTGAATCAGAGCTATTCGGTCCCACCTGGCCTCGTATGACCAGAACCGTCGCCCAGAACTGCCCGTCTCTGAGCGCAAAGGGCACATGAACCCCTATCTGCAGCGCGGTATGTTCGTGGTTGACTCTACGAGCAGGCCAGAGGGGGAAACGTTTCTTAAACCAGGACCATGGGACCCTGAAACGCCGGAAGAGGCCAGGTCTGCGCACCTGGATGCTTGTCTGCGCCTGCGCAGAAACCATGTGTCCTCCAGCCCCGCGGGAAGCACTGTGGGGTCTGCGGTGGTCTGGGCCTTCTCAGGCATTAAATGGCAGACTGAGCCGCCTGAAGGTGACAGGAGACAAAGGGAGCAAGAGCTGAAAGTAACGAGCACGTGTGGGTGTTGGAGACCCCGGGCACAGGGCCCTGCCCGCCGGCCCCGGGGCTGGCACAGTCACGGGCTCAAACACGAAAGCAAACAACCTGTTTCAGGGGCGAGGGCCCCCCTGTAGGCTGTCGGAACAACGCTCACTCTCACAGCCTTCCCTGACCATCTTAAACCCGTGCCATGTGGCTACAGGGCTGATCTGTCCAGTGAATTCTATGCAAATGCTTCATGATTCTGCTGTAACAGAACAATATGCAGCTGGTACATATTGCACGTCCGGCGACGGGAGGAGAGGGGAGGCAGGAAGCACGGGAGATGCCTCCTTCCTACTGAGCTGCTCAGATCCCAGAGGAGCGCAGCCCCGCAGCAGGTGGCCCCTCCCCAGAGACAGAGCCAGCGTCCTCCAACCCTCTGCAGCCCCCAGAAACACGCCTCCTCCCACCGCAGGCACTCCCGTTATCATGCCTAGACGTAGGATATATACAGGAAGCCCCACCAAGGCCAAGCTCCGGGGCTGGCTCCTCCCACAGCCAAGGCCAAGTTCAGCTAAGGGAGCAGTACCGTAGCCCCTCCTACTCAGCTGCGAAGTTCAGAGCTGGGCTGGGAAAGAAGCCCTCTCCAAGGGCAGCGAGGTCGTCTGCTCTTCCCCTGCTTTCTCGGGCCTTCCTGGAAGCGGCCTCATCTACTCCTTGGGGATCTCGAACATGCAGAGGCTCTTGTACTTTTGCAGAAGTTCATTCTTGGTCCTGACTTGCTCGCGGAGGCTGTGCAGCTGTTGCTGCTGCTGCTCTGGGCTCAGGTGGATGCCAGGCATGGTGCTGATGACCTTTCGCATCTCCTGGAACTTGGCCTTGAGGGCGTTCAGGTCCTGGTGGGTGTCCGGGCTGTCCCTGTCCATGCTGCAGGGGCAGAGGGCAGCCGTTAGCATTCACAGCTCAGACACAAACGCCCCCGGCTGCAGCCCTCCGTGCCGCACAGAACCTGCTGTCTTCCTACATTCTCTCTCAAAACGCCTTGTTTTCTGTCTGTCCCCTTACTAGGCTGCGGTCCCCAGAGGACGGGACCGGCTCTTTTTCAGGCAGCCTGGGGGCAGGCATGTGAAGCGGCTCGGAAAAGGCGCCCCAGCGCCTCTCAGGGCCCGTGCAGCCCTTCGCATAGCACACTCTCAAACGAGATGCTTCAAGTCTATTTGTTCAGAGGCAGGGACCCTGTGTGCTGTATCCTGGGCACTGTGGGCACTCAGGTAACATTTGTTGAAAGAACGAATGCTTGGCAAATAAGTTCATAAATGTCTGTGGAATGAACAAACCATTATCAATATCAGGTGACAAATGGCAAGTAAAACCTGCTGAAATACATTTCTTTTAATATGAGCCATTTCCAGGCCTAATCAGGAGACTATCACATAACAAGAACTAATTTTAGTTGACATTGTAATGCTTGAGTCTGTTCCTATAAAGACTAATGTCCACAGAGCTATTCATAAAATTTAAATTGGTTACAAACTATTAGACATTTTCCAGCAGGTACAGCTCTTGCCTCCCAATCACAGAAACTCCGTGCCTTCAGGTCCAGCCTATTTTACAGGCAGGATCATTCCCTTCACCTCACAGCTATTGTTAGCTGCCCAGAGAGCCATGCTCCCTTGTCACAGCTAAAATGAAAAGAACAAAAACAAAAACCTTCACCTGAGAGCAAAGAAACAGACCGCCAGTTGCTCCTATACATTTTTGAAAAGTTAGTAACTGGCTGAGCTTTTGAAAACAAGCAGCTGAAACAAAAAACTAAAAGCCAATTCAGTGGGCAGTTCTAAAAGTCATCCACTGAGGTGTACGACGGGAAAGCTGTCAATGATCATTTGTTTTGCTTTTAATAAATGTTCATCCCTGACGGAAATTTCAACCCAGATGGTGCTAATTCATATTATTCATCATTTCTCTGCTTCTCCAGACAATACCCATCTCTCCCGACGATCCGTGTGTTATAGCTCATACCTGGCAAATGAGATGACTACCAGGGCCTGCTCACTATTTATCAGAAGCTCTACCTCCGAGCAAGATACGGAGAATCAATCATTTATTCTGCGGAATGAATGGCCAAACATGACTCGTTGTCATTTGATGCCCTTAATTTAGATATGTTCACAATTAATGGGGTACCTTATTTCAGTTTCTGGGGAGGAGTCATTGGTTTTCCTGCTTTCTAGAATGAAACAAATAGGAAACATCTTTTAATTCTTTTAGGTCTTGGCTCAGATCCACAACTCTGGACAGAAACCATGTGGACTTCTGCAATCGTTATATTTGGATGGCATGTATGTTAACACATTGTTACGGATTAATGTCCCAAGGAAATTTTGAAATTAAAATAGTTTTAAGAAGACTGATTCACATAACCAGTCTGGAAGGACGCAGTAGAAATAAACAAACAAAAATACATAAAACAAAACCTTGGAAGTTATGATAATCCAGTAATGGAAGCAAACATAAACTGGCCCAAAGAATTTTTAATTCTGAAAGTAAAATGTGGGCCATATTTAAGATGCTCATTTCTGAAAACCCCCAAACTTCAAGGATTGCGCATTCTTTACCAGGTGAACTTTCAGTTAAGGAGACAGTCTTCAGATAACAAAGAAGGAGTCCTATGAAAAGCCCGCCTGGAGGGGAGGGGAGCTGAGCTGAAAGGGGGTCACGCAGCCCCCAGCAAGGCCCGCTCTGCGAGCTTCTCAGCCTGCCCTAGTTGTGGAACTCCTGCGACGAGGAAAACACTCTATTCAGAAACTGGCTCCAGCCAAGCGGGAATCTGCTCAAGCCCAAAGAAAAGAGACGGGTCGAAATGCTGAGTAAAAGCAGAAAGCTCCAAATGGGCCTGCCTTTGTGCACAACGTCAGTCACCACCCAACTTCAGAAATGAAAAGAGGAGATTAGGCCAGGTCAAGAAGCATGAAAATCATACAAGCCAGGGACAGGTTAGGGCACTTTGGTCCCACCTACTGCCGCTTTTATAAAGCAGACAAAAATATGACTGCGATGGCTTGACTGACAGGCCGCTTGCTGACGGTCCTTGGTGCACATCCTGGGTGATACTCAGCACCATCCCAGCAGTGGACACAGACATTCTGTATGTGTGTCGCCAAGACTTAGGGGCAAACATCACAGGCTTAGGTAGGTGAATCTAGAAAGGATGCTTAGTACAGGTGCTAATAAGTACAGCGTAGCTTTAGTTTTTAGTGTATTAGGTTGGTGCAGAAGTAATTGCGGTTTAAAAGGTTAAAAATAATTGCAAAAACCACAATGACTTTTGCACAAACCTAATATATAGGTGCTTTGGGACTTGAAAATGCAAATTGGCAACAACTGAGCAAAAGTACGTCCACTGGTACCTTAGAAGCACAAAGAACCCACCAGATCACTGAAGCCAACATCCTCCCAAACCTGAGCGTCACTTCTCCGGGCCTCTTGGTGGCATCTGACTGGTTCCCGTTTCGTCCTCCCCTAAACTCCCATCCCCCTCAGCCGCACGCGCCCGCTCTCCTAGCTGACCCATCGGGGGCCAGCCCTTCTCCCCCTCTTCTCCCACGCTAACTTCAGCGCCTGGCATCTTTCTAAAATGGTGCAGTTGTTATTATCACGATAGTAATAGGTGCTTGAGGGACAAAATTCAAACGACAGACCCCCAAGGCTTAGAAAAGGAAAGTCCCTCTAATGCCATGTCCCAGAGATAACCTCTGCTAACAAGTGGTATAGGTTGTTTCCGATTGCTTCCAATATACAGCAACATGCAAATACACGTAATTTTATTTGTTTTGACAGAAACATGACCATACTACACACATGATTCTGATTCTTGCTTTTTTCCCTGAACAATGCATCTTGGATGCCTTTCCATGTTAACACATACACGTTATACAGCGAAATTGTTTGGCTGTTGATGGGTATCTGGATGTTTGCAATTTCTCAGAGTGGCAATGAACATTTTATACGTACTCATGTATCTATATGTACTTGTGCAAATATTTTGGTTAAGATAAATTCTCAGAAGGATTTGTGGGTCAAAGGTTATGTATATTACAATTCTGGAAGATTGCCAAATGCCCTCCCTGTGATGGTGGACACTTGTCCCCAAGCCGTTCACATCAGCCGTCCCTTACCCAGCGGCCAGCTGTACTTCCCTGCTCCAGTTCTGACAGCCCCTGAAGAGCCTTTGGGAGAGGGGCTTTGAATCTCTCTCAGACCCTTGCTTGTATCTGCTCGCTGAGTTACACGTGAAAAAACATACTTTTTAGGGAGGAATAACAATTAGTTCTACTGTTAGAAGAATTTTGAAAAAACCACTGCTCTACGCAATAGACCCAAGTGTGGTCCTGCACTCCCACCTCTTCCGACGCCAGACGCCCGGCCAGCCCGCAGCCCGGCAGTTCAGCTTCCTTGTTCCAACACTTACCGAGTATTTCCTCCTTGGAGAGCTGCGTATGTCCCAAGTGAACTCACTGCCTCCACAGCACGCCCCGCCTCAGATGGAGGGCGCCCCACGCACACGGCTACCGTGGGCTAGACAGCTGCGCTCGCTCCCGCGTGCCCTCATCCAGAAGCCTGTCCTGCCAACCCCACCCCGTCTCCACCTCCCATGTCACCAACTTCCCGCAGACCCAGGCCTCCCCCTCCTTCTAATCCCCTTTGCCCACCCAACCTTTCCAAACCTCAAGTCTGAGCTCAAAAACTTCAGATGGTTCGCCCACTCCCAGACAACTCCTGCCAGGCAAGTTCACAGTGAAGGGGGCTCCAACCTTTCCAGGCTCAACACCCACCCCCAAGACCCGGGGTGCTGCGGGGCCTGCGTTCCAGCAGGGGCGTGGCGGGTTATGCTGAGTGAACAGAGATGAAGTGGGAGAGGAGAGCAGAGGCTTGGAAAACATTCTACAAATGTTCCCCCTCTGGGTGCTCGTCCTTTTCACTGGGCTGTGGCTGAAGGAGAAGAAAAGGAACACAGAGGGCTGCAGTGAAATACGTGCAGAAGCCCCGTGGAGCAGTGGGGTCGTTCCTTGGCTCTTGTGGGGCTGCTTCCTCCATGACTCAAGGACAGACCTCAGCTGGCGCGGAGGCTGGTCAGATTAAAACAGATACTTGTCCGGGAAGCAGCAGGTCAGTAACACCCCGGTTCCCACTGAAGGAGTCTTGCCAGGGCGCTGAGGTCTTGTTGACCTGCCGCAACAACAAACGGATTTGTTTCCAGCAATATGCTCCGGCTTAAAGGTTAAAGGGCCCAGGAGTGTGCTCATCACTTGAACTACGTCTGCCGTGTCAAGGACAATAGCTCCCTCTACCTACCCAGCAAAGGAAGAGATATTAAACAATGAAAATGTAATTAAAAACTATGTACGTACCCATGTAGACAGAATACTTTTACTAGGTGAGCCAAAACCATCAGGCGAAGCAATGACAACTGCAATTCAGAATTCCTAGGCTGGGACACTTAGCTCCACACTCCGATTAGATTTGGCCAGTTTGAAGGAAACAAAAATGCTAACTTTCCCTGCTCCAACAGGCCTCCTTTCATCCCTCCTTATTATATATCTACTTCTATAATGTGGCTTCTATATGTACCAGGAAAGGTGTCAAATAGTTGGGATCGATAAGATTTCTCATAGGCATAAAAATGAGATTTTTCTTTTCGCTTTCCTCATTCTTTGAAAATAACATAGAAGTGTAGTTTAAACTGTCCGTTTAACTATGGGGAAGATACCAGGAAAGCTAAAGTGCTTTGGGCTGGGAAGCTTCTCTCTACCACCAGGCAGGGTGCACCTCAGCCAAAGCTGCAGGAAGCAGCTCTCCAGGGGGAGGAGGTGGCCTCTGAGCAAGTCCCTGAAAAATATGTGGCATTTCCCTGGGCAAAGACAGGGCAGGAAGACACTCGTGCAGGGTGGCTGGAGTGTGCACAAGTCTAGATGACTCCACGGCCCCCAAAGGCACTCACACCTGAAGGGCTCACTCTGGGCTTTATTGCATAGTTCAGGCAGGAGATTTGAAGCTGACCTGCAGAGGCCTCTGAAAAGTTGACAAAAGCAATTTGGAAATAACCTTGGAGCCCTACAGATTTTTGAGCAGAGAAAAATTAAGCAGTTAATTAGAGATAAAGGCAAAAAGAACAATTAAGAAGTGATTATAAGATCGTAAATGAGGTTAGAAGACCTGGACCACAAGTGGTATTAACAGGCTTGGAAGTAAAGCTGCAGATTAAAGCCTAAGTGTTCCACTAACCAAAAGCATCATGCATCTCAGGACAGGCTGCTAGGAAACGGGCTGGGAGAGGTAAAGATGCGACAACTAAATACTACAAGAAAGACGACAGAGAGACCAAACTTGAAAGACATGTACCATGAAGATTTGAGAATTAAAACAGTTTGGTATTGGAAAATATGAATAGAATGTCCAGAAGCAGATCTGAAAACATGGGAGTTCAGCGTCTGATGGGTGGCAGCTCAAACAGGGAAAATAATAAATATTCAACAACAGCAGAGGGAAGATATGATTACCTGGGGAAGAAGCTGGGCCTCTCCCTTACTCTTTCCATCAAAATAAATTCCAGAAGCATCAAAGAATTAAAATAAAAAATGAAACCTTCAAAGTCCTAGAAAAAAGGGATCAGTATTATTAGAGTGGGAAGGCCTTTCTAACTAGGAGAGGCCATAAAGGAAAATCTTAACAAATCCGCCTCCATAAAATGATATGCTTCTGAAAAGAGAACGAAAAAAGAAAACCCAGGAACAAAGTCAAAAGAAAAGCGACAACTCAGGGAAAGTATTTACAAAATACTTAACAGACAAGGCACAGTTTCCTAACTATACAAAGAGCTCATAAAAAGAGGAATGACATAACAGAAAAATGGGAGGTTTATGGGGGAAAAATACAAATGACATAACGTTGCATATGAAAAGATGCTTTACCTGATATAAAAAATAGATCGATACAATGTATCATTTCTGACCTATCAGATTAGCCAAAATTAAAAAGTTAACGGTGATGGAAGAGGTGTGGGAGAGATAGATACACTGCTGGCGAAGCATAACATAGTACATTCTTTCTGAATTTGCTAACAGTGATCAAAATTTTAAATTCATGTACCCTGTTGCTAGAAATTTACCTTTCAGAGACTCTCAAGACTCTTAAGCCGTCACCTACAAAGAGATTCATTGCAGCACTGACTGTAACAACAAAATGCCAAAAACAATTGAGTGTCCTTGAGCAAGGAACTGTTTAAATAAATGGCGTATTCATAAAATGGGGTACTAAGCAGTTCTGAGGCGAGGGAGGGGGTTGGGAGAAGCTGAGGGAGAGGCTCCTTGCCATTTTATATCTATGAGTGCTCCCTGAATACATCTACCATGTTGTTTTTAAAATGCTTTTTGGGTCACAGGTTTATGGGCCATTCTAGGTTAACTGAAGCAATCCAGTCTACAGGACCGTGTTTTGGACAAAGAGCTAAAAAGATGCAGCACTTTAAATTTAGCAACAGCGATCAAAATTACAAATGCGTGTACCGTCCGCTCCAGCCCTCTCCCTGCTTGAGGATTTGCCTCATCACACACTTACTCAAATACAAGGGTGCTTACCCCAGCACTGCCAGTAAAAGCACAAACTAGAGAACACCTACAAGTCCGTAAACAGAAGACTAGTTACATAATTTATGGTGCAGTCATCTTACTGACGAAGACCTTCACGTGAGTATGGAAAGATGTCCAAAACAGACTATTAAGTGAAAAAAGCCAAGTACAGTGTGATCTCAATTTGTACAAAGTTTTGAAAAGACACGCATATGTAATTCCTGGAAGGGTCCTTAACGTATTCACAAGGCAGTTATCACTGGGGAGGAACTTGGGGGGGGACTCCTTTTTTTGTTTTACATGTTTCTGAATTTACAATCGTTGCTTTTTAAAAATAAAATGTTTAAAACCCCCAATCATGTAGCACTCTGAATTCTTACAAGAACAAGAAAGGCTAAACTCACTTCAGCTTTTAGTTCCTTATTTATCCCCTGGGCAAGGAGTAAACAGCCAATGAAAGGGCCACCGGGAAGCTACAGAGGAGGGAGACCGAGGGCCTGGGTGGCCGAGCCATCCCTATCCTCATCGCTCACCAGGCCTGCCAGGACGGTGTCCTTCCTAACTGGCTTCCCAGCCTGTAGGCCGAGGTGCCACGTCCACCTTGGGCACGAATCTAAGACTCCCTGGTTCGAAAGCCTCCTAGCTCCGCATCCCTCACAGGACAAAAATCTCACTCCCAAACGGGGACACACTGTCCTCTGTACCCTGGCTTTCCCTGGTTCTCCAGCTCTCCCTTGGATTTGTGGGACCTCCAGGTGTTATGCTATTTTTTGGTGCCCCCTCCCTCCGTCTCTCCCTCCTTGCTTTCAGGATTTAAGACTCATCACTGGCGTCACCCCTATGACTCCTCCAGGAGTCACAAGGTCTCCCTCATTAGCCTGTAAACTCAAACATACGTAGGCGTACTTTAAAATCGGATCCTCGCCCGTTTTCAGGGTTAGTTTCTCTCCTCTGTGCGCACTACCCCGTTTCCTTCACGTGGCTTCTTCTGCTCCTCTGCTTTGTCCTCTCTTACTAGGGGCTTTCTTCACACGCTTAGTGACCTTGGCTATCCAGTCATGTGAACTGACTAGGTTCTTTCTTGGGGAGCCCCCAATCACTTTTCTCTTGGGCTGGTCAGACACGCAAGAGCAGGTGACTCTATTGTCTCCGGCTGCCACTCTA